>NC_036856.1:6303131-6314775 GCF_002910315.2 Salvelinus sp. IW2-2015 | reverse complement strand
TAGCCTGGTTCCTCTCTAGGTTTCTTCCTAGGTTCTGGCCTTTCTAGGGAGTTTTTCCTATCCACCGTGCTTCTACACCTGCATCGCTTGCTGTTTGGGGTTTTGGGTTGGGTTTCTGTACAGCACTTTGAGATATCAGCTGATGTAAGAAGGGGCTTTATAAATAAATTTGATTTGAGGGTTTAGAGCTTGAGGTAGTCACTTTGTACAAGTACTTGGGAGTATGGCTAGACAGTACACTGTCCTTCTCTCAGCACATATCAAAMTTGCAGGCTAAGGTTAAATCTAGACTTGGTTTCCACTATCGTAATTGCTCCTCTTTCACCCTAGCTGTCAAACTACCCCTGATTCAGATGACCATCCTACCCATGCTAGATTACGGAGATGTAATTTATAGATCGGCAGGTAAGGGTGCTCTCTAGCAGCTAGATGTTCTTTACCATTCGGCCATCAGATTTGCCACCAATGCTCCTTATAGGACACATCACTCCTGTAAACTGGCCATCTTTGTATTCCCGGCACAAGACCCACTGGTTGATACTTTTTTTATTTTTTATTAGCCTACCATGAGTTTTATGGTGCTTTCAAGACAACTGYAAACTCTGAAATATACTAAGTCAAATCATGACGTCAGTGATCTTTCGGTCAGAAGGTTGGAGCTCTAGAAAGAGGCCCAAGTTCCCGAGTTGGAATTCCGAGTTGGATGACCGTATTTTTGCTTTGTCATTATGGAGTATTGTGTGTAGGTTGAAGAGGGAAATATTCCATTTAATACATTTTAGAATAAGGCTGTAACAAAACAAAATGTGGAAAAAGTCAAGGGGTCTGAATACTTTCCGAATGCACTGTGTACAGTATATGTATATATTTATGTGTATATATGTATGTAAGTATATATATACAGTTGAAGTCAGAAGTTTACATATACCTCAGCCAAATACATTTAAACTCAGTTTTTCACAATTCCTGACATTTAAGCCTAGTAAAAATTCCCTGTCTTAGGTCAGTTAGGATCTCCACTTTATTTTAAGAATGTGAAATGTCAGAATAATAGTAGAGTGATTTATTTCAGCTTTTATTTCTTTCATCACATTCCCAGTGGGTCAGAAGTTTACATGCACTCAATTAGTATTTGGTAGCATTGCCTTTAAATTGTTTAACTTGGGTCAAACGTTTCAGGTAGCCTTCCACAAGCTTCCCACAATAAGTTGGAGGAATTTTGGCCRATTCCTCCTGACAGAGCTGGTGTAACTGAGTCAGGTTTGTAGGCCTCCTTGCTCGCACACACTTTCAGTTCTGCCCACAAATTTTCTATGGAATTGAGGTCAGGGCTTTGTGATGGCCACTCCAACCTTGACGTTGTTGTCCTTAAACCATTTTGCCATAACTTTGGAAGTATGCTTGGGGTCATTGTCCATTTGGAAGACCCATTTGCGACCAAGCTTTAACTCCCTGACTGATGTCTTGAGATGTTGTTTCAATATATCCACATAGTTTTCCTCCCTCATGATGCCATCTATTTTGTGAAGTGCACCAGTCCCTCCTGCAGCAAAGCACCCCCACAACATGATGCTGCCACCCCCGTGCTTCACGGCTGGGATGGTGTTCTTTGGCTTGCAAGCCTCCCCCTTTTTCCTCCAAACATAACGATGGTCATTATGGCCAAACAGTTCTATTTTTGTTTCATCAGACCAGAGGACATTTCTCCAGAAAGTACGATCTTTGTCCCCATGTGCAGTTGCAAACCGTGGTGTGGCTTTTTATGGCGGTTTTGGAGCAGTGGCTTCTTCCTTGCTGAGCGGCCTTTCAGGTTGTCGAGATAGGACTCGTTTTACTGTGTATATAGATACTTTTGTACCGGTTTCCTCCAGCATCTTCACAAGGTCCTTTGCTGTTGTTCTGGGATTGATTTGCACTTTTCTCACCAAAGTACATTCATCTCTAGGAGACAGAACGCGTCTCCTTCCTGAGCGGTATGACGGCTGCGTGGTCCCATAGTGTTTATACTTGCGTACTATTGTTTGTACAGATGAACGTGGTACCTTCAGACGTTTGGAAATTGCTCCGAAGGATGAAGCAGACTTGTGGAGGTCTGCAATTTTATTTCTGAGGTCTTGGCTGATTTCTTTTGATTTTCCCATGATGTCAAGCAAAGAGGCACTGAGTTTTAAGGTAGGCCTTGAAATACATCCACAGGTACACCTCAAATTGACTCAAATGATTTCAATTAGCCTATCAGAAGCTTCTAAAGCCATGACATCATTTTATGGAATTTTCCAAGCTGTTTAAAGGCACAGTCAACTTAGTGTATGTAAACTTCTGACCCACTGGAATTGTGACACAGTGAATTATAAGTGAAATAATCTGTCTGTAAACAATTGTTGGAAAACTTACTTGTGTCATGTACCAAGTAGATGTCCTAACCGACTTGCCAAAACTATAGTTTGTTAACAAGAAATGTATGGAGTGGTTGAAAAACGAGTTTTAATGACTCCAACCTAAGTGTATGTAAACTTCCGACTTCAACTGTATACACATGATATACTTACACCCTCATCTGTTTCACCTGTCTTTGTTCTTGTCTCCACCCCCCTTCAGGTGTCGCCCATCTTCCCCATTATCCCCTGTGTATTTATACCTGTGTTCTCTGTTTGTCTGTTGCCAGTTCGTCTTGTCTTGTCAGGTCTTACCAGAGTGTTTTCCTTTTTCTCAAGTTCTGTTTCCTAGTTTTCCCGGTTCTGATTGTTCTGACTGCCCTGACCCCAAGCCTGCCTGCCGTCCTCTACCTGCCTGACTCTGAGCTGATTACGAACCTCTTTCTGCCCTGACCCCGAGCCTGCCTGCCGTCCTGTACCTGCCTGACTCTGATCACGAACCCCTGCCTGTACTCGACCTGCCCTTTGCCTGCCTCGTGTTTACAATAAATCATCTGAGAACTGTACCATCCATCTCCTGTGTCTGTATCTGGGTCATATCCTGAGTTGTGATATATTACATTTTACTCCAGTATACATATGTATATTGTTGATTGATTGACTATGATTCTTATTTATAAAAGCCTCTTAGGCCTCACTTCCCTCTATCTGAGATACAGTGTCAAGAAAAAGTATGTGAACCCTTTGGAATTACCTGTATTTCTGCATAAATTTGACATAAAATTTGATCTGATATTCATCGAAGTCACAACAATAGAGAAACACAGTCTYCTTAAACTAATAACACACAKATTATTGTATTTMTCTTGTCTATATTGAATACATAATTTAAACATTCACAGTGTAGGTTGGAAAAAGTATGTCAACCCCTAGGCTAATGAKTTCTCCAAAAGCTAATTGGAGTCAGAAGTCAACTAACCTGGAGTCGAATCAATGAGASGAGATTGGAGATTTTGGTTAGAGCTGCCCTGCCCCATAAAAAACACTCACAAAATTTGAGTTTGCTATTCACAAGAAACATTGCCTGATGTGAACCCTGCCTCGAACAAAAGAGATCTCAAACCTAAGATTAAGAATTGTTACCTTGCATAAAGCTGAAAAGGGTTACAAAAGTATCTCTAAAGGTCACTCCACGATAAGACAAATTGTCTATAAATGGAGAAATTTCAGCACTGTTGCTACTCTCCCTAAGAGTGGCCGTCCTGCAAAGATGACTGCAATTGCGCAGCGCAGAATGCTCAATGAGGTAATGAAGAATCCTCGAGTGCCAGCTAAATAATTACAGAAATCTCTGGAAGATTCTAACATCTCTGTTGATGAGTCTATGATATGTAAAACACTAAACAAGAATAGTGTTCATGGGAGGACACCACGGAAGAAGCCACTGCTGTCCAAAAATAACATTGCTGCACGTCTGAAGTTTGCAAAAGAGCACCCGGATGTTCCACTGCGCTACTGGCAAAATATTCTGTGGACAGATGAAACTGAAGTTGTGTTTGGAAGGAACACACAACACTATATGTGGAGAAAAAAAAGGCACAGCACATCAACATCAAAACATCATCCCAACTGTAAACTATGGTGGAGGGAGCATCATGGTTTGGGGCTGCTTTGTTACCCCAGGGCCTGGACAGCTTTCTATCATCAACGGAAAAAATAATGAATTCTCAAGTTTATCTCCTGTATGCAGGAGAATGTAAGGCTGTCTGTCCACCAATTGAAGCTCAACAAAAGTTAGGTGATGTAACAGGACAGCAACCCAAAAGACAGAAGTAAATCAACAACAGAATGGCTTGAACAGATGAAAATACACCTTCTGGAGTGGCCCAGTCAGAGTCCTGACCTCAACCCGATTGAGATGCTGTGGCATAGCCTCAAGAGAGCGGTTCACACCAGACATCCCAAGAATATTGCTAAACTGAAACAGTTTTGTAAAGAGGAATGGTSCAACATTSCTCATGACATTAGTGCAGGTCTGATCCGCAACTARAGAAAACGTTTGGTTGAGGTTAATGCTACCAAAGGAGGGTCAACCTGTTATTAAATCCAAGGGTTCACATACTTTTTCCAACCTGCACTGTGAATGTTTACACGGTGTGTTCAATAAAGACATGAAAAATTATAATTGTTTGTGTGTTAATAGTTTAAGCAGATTGTGTTTGTCTATTGTTGTGACTTAGATGAAGATCAGATCAAATTTTATGACCAATTTATGCAGAAATACAGGTAATTCTAAAGGGTTCACATACTTTTTCTTCCCACTGTACCTTCTGCAACCCTCATCCTCCAGATACAGCACCCTTTCTGCCAGTCACATTCTGTTAAATTAAAGATCCCCAAAGCACCCACATCCCTGGGTTGCTCCTCTTTTCAGTTCGCTGCAGCTAGCGACTGGAACGTGCTGCAAAAAACACTCAAACTGGACAGTTCTCTACATACAAAGACTCAATCATGGACACTCTTACTGACACTTGTGGCTGCTTCGTGTGATGTGTTGTTGACGCTACCTTTTTCTCCTTCGTGCTTTTGTCTGTGCATAACAATGTTTGTACCGTGTTTGTGCTGCTACCATGTTGTGTTGCTGTCATGTTGTGTTGCTACCATGTTGTGCTGCTGCCATGTTGTGTTGCTGCCATGTTGTGTTGCTGCCATGTTGTGTTGCTACCATGTTGTTTTGTCGTGATGTGTATTTTGTCTTACGTTTTTAATCCTCTGTCCCCACAGGAGGTCTTTTGCCTCTCGGTAGGTCATCATTATAAATAATAATTCATTCTTAATTGACCGGCCTTGTTAAATAAAGGAAAGAAGAAAAAAAGGTAGTCTCCATTCATTGTAATGGATCACCAGAAACAGGGACAAAATAACCTATGAAAAGTAATCTACATTCATTGTAATGTGTGGATTCAAGTTTATTACCAGAACAATTTTACAGTATACAGAGATCCGCCAATTCCTCTATGTGTAATTCTATGGCACCACAGTCTGGAAACTCCAACCCTCGTGTGTGTATTTGTGCATAGACCTCGTCCACCTTAAGACTGCAGCTAGGATCATTAGGCATTTGGCGATATTGACAGCTCAGCTATGCCCTCCCCTAGCACCAATTTCTTGTTTTACCCCACTGCACTAAACCCCCGCACCCCAATCGTCTGAACCACGCACACACCCAGGCACGCACCCACACACATACAGTACACACACACACACACACACACACTTTACTCGAGACTGAAAGGAGTCTTGCTGGGCCCAACTGGCCATGTAAAGGGACTGTGGTTGGCCTGTCAGATCATCACTGGGGACCCCAGGAGTGAGCACTGCTGTCTCCTCGTTAGATAATCCCACACACACACGCACACACATACACACACACACACAGCGGGGAGCTGGGCACAGCTGATGGATAACGGATATCTTTGTTTACTTATCTGTTCCTAATGATCAGTTGATTAGCTGCCTGTAGGGCTGAAACCGGGTGGTGAACCATGAGAAAGGTATGTAAGGGGAATGCTGCAACTTCATGTTCGAAAAAATAATGGCCCGTAATTGTCTCTAAATACGTTGGCTTGGAGTTCTTCCACTCCTCCGTCAATATTTAGAAGTTTTCATACTTGGTCATTTCAGTACAGTTGATTTCATAATAATGGTAATAATACATGGGACTTATACAGCGCTTTTGACGGAACCAAAGTCACTTTACAATTTTAGAAATGAAAAGAAAAGAAAAAAGAAAAACGGAGTCTAAACCAAACATCTGACTGAACAAAAACCTGAATAACGAAAGAGAGGTTTGGGAAAGAGTATGATGTATCAGTGTATGGGGATTTGAATACGAACCTGGTTTAGGATAAGGAGTAGGATAAGGGTTTGGGTTAGATGTTGTCATTCACGATTATGTTACTTGTTTTTTWAAAACCTTAGAAGAAGGCCAACACTTAGTTATTTAGCCATTCAAAATCCCGTTTAGGCCTATAGTAAAATTGTACAAATACAGTAACACAATGTGTGTGTCTGTAATGATTTGTTGGTGTTGGTTGGCCCAGGGGCCTCTTGTGGCCCCCAGTAGAAGGGCCCTTGGGGACATATCACATAAAGCTCATGAATATGAATGAAGAGGGAACTCTCTGGGGAGAGACTGAGGATCTGATGACAGTGCAGGAAAATAACATAAATGGGGAATGACTTGCTAGTCCTGTCACAGTTATGATAAAGTAACGTGTGTTTGCGTGGGGGGGTGGACGTGTGTGTGCTTGCGTCGTGAATGTGTTTGTGTGTGTGCGAGCTTGCATCATGTGCATGTGTGTGTGTGTGTGTGCACGTGCGTGCAAGCTTCCAACATGTGCATGTGTGCGTGTGTGTGTGTATCGCTATCACTCTATGCTGATCTATATGTGTGTGAATAATGCATTATTACTTATTCATTATACTTTCAGGGCTGTCTGTGTGTGTGTGTGTGTGCGTGCGTGCGTGCGTGCGTGCGTGTGTGTGTGTGTGTGTGTGTGTGTATAGAGGCCAGCTGCCTGGGTCTCTGGACACACACACACATTCTGCCATCCTCCCAGGAGAGGTGTGGGTGTATGTTCTCTTTTCATCATCAATCAACAAGGGCACACAGTTTAACCACGACAACGAGCCAGCTATGAGAGAGCCGCACACCCCTCTCTTCAGGCCTCAAGTGGTGATAATTACTCAAACATGAAGATGTCAATCTCCTTAACCCTGCCTCCTCCTCACTCAGCCACACATGCATTCATTCATAGTTTTGATTTCACATAGTGAGCACTGGGCTATTAATATGTTGTTGTTATTTTATTATTATTTTTATTTCACCTTTATTTAATCAGGTAGGCTAGTCTCATTTGCAACTGCGTCCTGGCCAAGATAAAGCAAAGCAGTTCGACACATACAACAACACAGAGTTACACATGGAATAAACAAAACATACAGTCAATAATACAGTAGAAAAAGTCTATATACAGTATGTGCAAATGAGGTAGGATGAGGGAGGTAAGGCAAATAAATAGGCCATGGTGGCGAAATAATTGCAATATAGCAACTAAACACTGGAATGGTAGATGCGCAGAAGATGAATGTGCAAGTAGAGATACTGGGGTGCAAAGGAGCAAGATAAATAAATGAATACAGTATGGGGATGAGGTAGTTGTAGGGCTATTTACAGATGGACTAAGTACAGGTGCAGTGATCTGTGAGCTGCTCCGACAGCTGGTGCTTAAATCTAGTGAGGGAGATATGAGTCTCCAGTTTCAGTGATTTTTGCAGTTCGTTCCAGTCATTGGCAGCAGAGAACTGGAAGGAAAGGCAGCCAAAGGAAGTGTTGGCTTTGGGGGTGACCAGTGAAATATACCTGCTGGAGCGCGTGCTACGGGTGGGTGCTGCTATGGTGACCAGTGAGCTGAGATAAGGCAGGGCTTTACCTAGCAGAGACTTGTAGATGACCTGGAGCCAGTGGGTTTGGCGACGAGTATGAAGCGAGGGCCAGCCAACGAGAGCGTACAGGTCGCAGTGGTGGGTAGTATATGGGGCTTTGGTGACATAACGGATGGCACTGTGATAGACTGCATCCAATTTGTTGAGTAGAGTGTAAATGACATCGCCGAAGTCGAGGATCGGTAGGATGGTCAGTTTTACGAGGGTATGTTTGGCAGCATGAGTGAATGATGCTTTTTAGCGAAATTGGAAGTCGATTCTAGATGTAATTTTGGATTGAAGATGCTTAATGTGAGTCTGGAAGGAGAGTTTACAGTCTAACCAGACACCTACTAGGTATTTGTAGTTGTTTCTTGAAGATGGGTGAGATTAAGCTTTTAGAAAGGGCAGGACCTCATTTTGGTTTGAAATAACGCAGAGTTGCTTGCAATTTGACAAGTTTGTATTGGATCAACCCTTCTAGTGGATCCAGTATCACTGAGCCTGACAGTGAATTTGAACAATTTGGTGAGTTATATGAATGAGTGTACTTTGGAAAACATCAACAACTGGACCAAATCCAGCCTCTCCATGTCCAGTCTCTACACACTCAGGCAGTACAACTGATGTACAACACATAACACGATGGTTGTGATACAACTGATATGTGCTACAAAGGAGATTCTGTCTGCACAAAAATGTTTACACAATACTTGTGTTATTATTTTTGTACTGAAAAACTCTCCGTTTGCGCTCCAACAGTTGTGCCAAATGGATTCTGCATCAGTTGTACAACTTGAGTGTGTACGGGGCCCTCATCATTGCTGTTTTACCTTTCCTTCCAGGCATTCACAGGGCCCTTACTGACGTTTTCTGTTACCTGCCAGCATCCCCACAAGCTTGTTAGGGGTTCACCTTCGACACCTTCGTCAACGACCTCTGAAGCCTGACCCCCTGGGACTCTTAGCCTACTCTTAGCCTTCCATTGATTTCTGCTTTCTCTTACTAAAGAGAGAATGATGACAATAGACAGGACTTTCCCGGGCACTCAAAGTGATCCATAGGGAAGGATGAAGGATCTGAGGCAGGCTCACAGCAGGACAGAACCCCTCAGACTAGCAGGGATTCAGAGAGTGAGGATGAGGTAAGAAGAAAGAAAAAGAGGGCGATAATAGGTGATACTGAGTGACTTCAGGAGCCGTATGTATCATGCGTGTCAGCCTGTCCATATACTTGTCTCCATTGTAATCTAGAAGGCAAAACTGATCCTAAAACAGCACTCCTACTCAGAGACGCTTGATATATATACAGTACAGCCTTAGATTCGATATTCTTGAACTGACTGGGATAACTGGAGGAATATTTTGTACGGTGTACATGTTAGGACATCCCATCTCCTTATCATCGTCATAAGACCATCATCAGTGCAGTTTAATTAAGATTCAGTATGTACAGCTGCACAGTATAAATGGGACAATATATTGCATGGACTCAGAGGCTCGCAGCAGAAATTAGAAACATGTGAATTGGCTGAGCGGAGTAGCCTTGGAACACAGAGCCGAATCCATGATATTGATCAGTGTGTTTCATATCGTTCCCTGCCATCCATCAACCCTATACACAGTGGATAGGGCTAATTTATATCATCTGAAAGGTGTAATCAAAGATGAATGGACCACAGCATGATAGAAAATAAATGTGCACAGGGCCATAATTCAATTTTTTAACATTGTGAGTAATGGTCATGAAGGATATATTCAGCTAAGACTGAAACTTGTAGTACTGTACGGCATCCAAATTAGGAATGTCTGTCAACTGGGACTTTATAATATGGATGCCATAATACCGACTGGGAACAGACGTCAGTTCAACGTCTAGTTTTGATACAAATTTGGTTGAGTTGTCAGCTAACGTGAATTGAACGTGAAATCAACAAAACATTTCGCCATTTCATTGGATTTAGGTTAAAATTTAGGTTAAAAAAAGACGAAATTCCCTTAGGTTGATGACCTTTTTCAAATCCAATCAGTTTTCCACATTGATTCAAAGTCATCACATTAATTTTTTTTTGTTGAAATGAAGTGGAAACAACATTGATTCTACCAGTTTTTGCCCAGCGTGTAAAAATATGTTTGGGCATGTTGACACGGTTTGCCAAGTTACCATCGCACTCTGACCCCACAATCCTCTCACACAGAGTAATTTCATTGGACCAGACCTGTCAGATCACTCACCTTATTGGTACTTCCCCTCTGTGTCAATTCCTGGTTGCATACTGAAAAATAACCCTAAATGAACAAATATGTCAGCTTATGTCACATAACTAAAATGGTTAAATGTCWWTTTTTTTTTTTTACATATTCTAATGAGACTATGTTGAAAGTAAACAATATTTCCTGTTTGGCATGAACTTTAACTCGATTCTGTCTCATTTAGGAGCTCTGCTATAAACTTCAACTGAGGTATTTCTATAACACGTTACAATACATGGTCATGTAATGCTCTTGACTGTGCCTCAGGGGTCAAATACGACACTTAAGTGCTGCCAGAAGTGGCTGAAGTCACAAGGCAAGTTTCCATTGACCCAGGTGTATTCGCAAAAAACAAAAAGATAACATTGCGACGTGTAATAGAAACGGCAGATATAGGATACATTTTCTAAAGATCAACAAAAATTTTATCCGTTTGACGGGTGGATCTTTCTTTTGTCAAACATTCTTTATTTTGAAAATTATGATGGAAACTGTTTTATTTGAATAAATGATGATTGCCAGGGCGGGCACGTGATGTCAGCGCGTAACTTTAAAGCTCCACTCCACATTTAATTCTAAATGCCTACTGCTTGCAAATGTCTTCTTTTTTTTTTCGACAATAAAAACAAGGCCTCTTTGCAGGACAAGGATGGTCCTGACTGTCAAGAATACCTGATTTTCTACGCCTTGCTTTTCTGGTTGGCTGACAAGTTTCACCACGTTGGCACATGAGAATTATTAGAATATGGCAAATATTAGTAAATTATTGCATTCTATACGTGCTGGCTTTCGCGGGCTTCCTGAGACATGAAACAGAT
The DNA here is from genome assembly GCF_002910315.2 of Salvelinus sp. IW2-2015. Lineage (NCBI taxonomy): Eukaryota > Metazoa > Chordata > Actinopteri > Salmoniformes > Salmonidae > Salvelinus > Salvelinus sp. IW2-2015. Next base: position 6,303,843 of record NC_036856.1, on the reverse strand, counting down.
AGGTGGGAGCATAGGCGGAAATCCCAGGGGGGACGGGGGGGACACGACCCCCCCATCTTGGGAAAAATATGATTTGTCCCCCCCAATATATCACTGTAAACATAACTATGTAATTTCAATAATATTAATAATACGCAATGAAAGCACTTGTGCTGATTATAGACACTTAATAGCGCGTTTTTAAGTTTCAAAAGATTGCGACCCCCCGCCCTTTGCCTCACAATGGTTTGATCCACTGCCAGTTCTTTAGCTGGCAAGGTAATAGAGGGTTCGTATCTACTGTCCGAAAGGGACATGTACGTAACTGACGTGAGGTTAATCCAGTCAATCCATAGCAGGTCCATAGCAATGTTATTTATTTATTTTTATGTTGGCAGGGTTCACACACTAGCTGAATTTGCAGAGCAAGATAGCGCGCAAACTAAGCCAAACATTAACTATCAAGCTAGCTAGTACCTATTCCATTATTGTGGCGTCGTCAAAGATGGAATTCTTTGCTATGCGTCAGTTTATTCCAAGATCAGCATGCAGCTGCGAGGCTTCAAAGTCCTGACTAAGGTTAGCCGATAAACTGAAGTCCAAACTGAACAGAACAGAACTACACTCTTCTACATTGTCTTAAATATATATATGGTCCTCGTTGCAATAAGATAAATTGCCCTAGTGGACTGCTTTTTTATTTTATTTATTTCACCTTATTTAAATAAAAGAA
>NC_036856.1:6225207-6303106 GCF_002910315.2 Salvelinus sp. IW2-2015 | reverse complement strand
TGACTGTGCCTCAGGTCAAATACGGACACTGGTAATGCTGCCAGAATAGTGGCTAGTCACCAAGGCACGATTGCTCAATTGACCCAGGTATCGCAAAAAACAAAAGATAACATGCGACGTGTAATAGAAACGGCAGATTATAGGATACATTTTCTAAAGATCAACAAAAATTTTATTCCGTTTGAGGGGTTCTTTCTTTTGTCAAACATTCTTTATTTTGAAAATTGATGATGGAAACTTTTTATTTGAATACAATGATGATTGCCAGGGCGGGCACGTATCAGCGCGTAAACTTTAAAGCTCCACCACATTTAATTCTAAATGCCCTACTGCTTGCAAATGTCTTCCTTTTTTTTCGACAATAAAAACAAGCCTCTTTGCAGGAAAGAGATGGTCCTGACTGTCAAAATACCTGATTCTACCCTTGCTTTCTGGTTGGCTGACAAGTTTTCACGCACGTTGCACATGAGAATTATTAAATATGGCAAATATAGTAAATTATTGCATTCATACGTGCTGGCTTTCGCGGGCTTCCTGAGACATGAAACAGATAGGTGAGCATATAGGCGGAAATCCCAGGGGGACGGGGACACGACCCCCCATCTTGGAAAAATATGATTTGTCCCCCCAATATATCACTGTAAACATAACTATGTAATTCAATAATATTATAATACGCAATGAAAGCACTTTGCTGATTAATGACACTAATATGCGCTTTTAAGTTCAAAGATTGCGACCCCCGCCCTTCTGCCTCACAAGTTGTTGACCACTGCCAGTTCTTTCAGCTGGCAAAGGTAATAGAGGGTTCGTATCTGACTGTCCGAAAGGACATGTACGCAACTGACGTGAGTTAATCCAGTCAATCCATAGCAGGTCACATAGCAATGTTATTTATTTATTTTTATGTTGGCATGGTTCACACACTAGCTGAATTTGCGAGATAGCGCGCAAACTAAAGCAAACATTAACTATCAAGCTAGCTAGTACCTATTCCATTTATTGCTCGCTCAAAGATGGAATTCTTTGCTATACGTCAGTTTATTCCAAGATCAGCATGCAGCTGGAGCTTCAAAGTCCTCGATAAGGTTAGCGATAAACTGAAGTCCAAACTGAACAGAACAGAACTACACTCTTCTACATTGTCTTAAATATATATAATGGTCTCGTTGCAAAAGATAAATGTCGCTAGTGAACTGCTTTTATTTTATTTATTCACCTTATTAACCAAGTAGCAAAATATAGGCAACACGACACGAAACGGAATTTGGTGCTCGCATAGCTTTACAAATTCAGCTATCGTTGAGCCACGCCAATATGAACAAACTATTAAATACGAAAAGTCGTGCATAGCATGTGTTGTTGTAAATGTGGTGCACTAGGACCAGCAGCCGGGGTTAGAAAAAAGGCAGAAAAAAGTAAGAAGTACGCAAGACATCAGAGTATTTGTCAGTACACAAAACCCATAGTAATGAACTCTAGTAGCTAAGTTCAAAGACTAAGTTGATAAATGGCATAAAAGAAGGGAAATGCTAAGAAATGTTTCAACAAGATGCATACAAGAGCATGCAACAGATGCACAGACAGCAAGCGGGGACCGATCATCAGGACGATTTCAGAGACCCGATCTCAGAGTTAAGTTTGTGGTCTTGTTTGGCAACATTATAAAGTTTTCTCAATTTTTTACTTGTAAAAATAGGACAAATTGAAAATGCCACGGAATACCCCCACTCCAACTTAAAATGTGACTAAACTAAGATTTGTTACGCAATGTATTGCTGTGGCATTAATGGTTAGTTTGTTACCGGTATAGAGTACGCAAACACCTTATTATTTTTTAGGAGACAGACTGTGATCAGTTAGGTGTGAAAGGAAAAGCCAGGAGAGAAACTTCAGACAGTTCCACCCACGCAGACCAAGTTGTCAAAACCCTTGTCCACAAGCACCAGTATGGGACGTTCAGCATTGTTCCAGTACCAGTAGATGCACAAAACATTCATCACACCCACAATTATAAGAACCAAAACTCTTCCCAACAGTTGTACGTTTCAAGAGAGATGTTTCCCGAATTTCCCTGGCTACATTATAATCCATCAATAAAAGGATTGTTGGTTTTTCAGACCACATCTATTTTGGCCAATAACAGATAGCCTTCATAGTGCAATTGAACTGAGAAAAGCCATTTTAAAAATTCAAAACAGCACATCAAAACTGCCAACCCACCCCACTTTGAATTTAACAGCACACCAGCTAATCCAATCAGTGTCCAGTTATCCATCGCGCGGGTAAACAGCAGGATACGCACAAGCCAGTTGATGAAAAAATTGTTAGTCGGTCGCATGTAGGGTAAACAGACAAGCCTTTAGAAGCCACACGGATGAACAGTGCGGAATTTTATACCAGATTTGAAACTTAGCAAAGATGATCCCATTTACTGAAGTGGTAACATGAGCGTACCACAACTGTACACAGCCCCCCAAAAGCACAGAATGAAATTCTAAACATCATGCCAATAGGTCATTCGAGCATTCAGCTGAATTAGGTCTCTTCGATCTGATATCCAATTTTCATTAATGTTGATGTACTCAAAGTCTCTGTCTGAACAGAGAAGTCTTCTTCGTAGTGACCATGACCAGCCTCACAAGGAGTATGACTATACAGTGTCGAGAACAACAGCCAGGCATTGCCGAAGTGGCAACTGATGTTTGTGAGAACCGCAAAAATAGCTCGCTCTTCTTGAATTCAGTAGTGTTGTATACAGGTTCTCAAACCTTTTGAATCAACTGAACCCCGCATATTGAGCAAGGCAGGCAGTATGACTCTCAGGACCCCACCCCCTCTAAGATATGTAAACTTACTGAAACCTGTGCTAGACTACATTCAGTACCAGTTTTATTTCACGGACCTGCAATTAGGCCAACCCCGTGTAGAACCCCTTGTAATTTAATTTGTTCTTTTAGTTATATTTTCATACACTTACAAATTATATTCACGTATTTTTTTAAAAATTGCACTTTGTGCACAAACTTGTCCAAGCTGCTTTGAGATGAACACTGACGAAGATATTTTGTTTGATTATTGGTGTTCATTGAAGTATTATTTCTTTTAGAACTTACTTATTTAAGCTTTTGGTGCTGCCAAATATTGTAGTAGACTCAGCCAGGCACATATTTAATGACTATATAAATTTATCAGAAAAAAGTCAAATTAAAAGGTCAATTCCATACGGAGACCAACTTTGTGATGTTCTTCAACTAGAGATTCTTTTACGTGATCACACCATGTCATGTATTTATGAAAACTACACCCATACAGTACCATTGTCACCTACTGACCTTTCTTGATATTGCTGGTTGTAAGTACGAATACCTGCATGCATACATACTGGACTGGTAAGGAGCACTGCTATAACTATTATTAGTAGTAGAATTATAATGATTTAAACATTTGAACAAGTTGGGAAAACCCTTCAGTTAACTACTGTACCTATCAATTATCCAGTTGTAGGAATTATGGTTCCTCAATATACATTTAACATATAACAACGTATGCTATGTGTTACAGCACTACTTTTGGTGTCCCCCTCAGGAATTGCTCTTGAGAAAATGTAATGTAATTGTCCCCTCCAAGGTTGATATCAGATTTTCGRCCCTGGGTGGGAGGGCACACAGGCTGTCGACAATTCATTAATGCGCAATTMGGCTAAATGGCTAATGGAAACACTTCAACCTCTACATTTTTATTCGACACTAGTTTTTTTTGCGTAAAATATATATATTTTTATGTGTGACTTCATTACATCCAGCTGTTTTTATCGACACAAGATAGTTGAATGGAAATGCAACCTAGCAGGTAATTGTCGCATCTATTCTCTATGCAAACTTTGTAAGTGTGACAACAACAAAAAATCACTGGACATGTTAATGGAAAACGTAGCTGTAGTCAAGAGAGGGAGTAGTCATAGCCGTAAATATATGGTATATATATATAAACGTTTCCTTTTGAAAAGCCACTTAAGCACTGCAGCCCTTTTAAATAAGGCCAGGGAATAATCTGTTTCCTCCGTCGCGGTAGATCCAGCGGGGATTTGCAGAAACATTCGACGGTGACACAGATCTACATAATCATTTTAAGTTTCTACCCGCTCCTTCCAATGATTCTCCTGCTGTCACTTTAGATACCGCTAAAACTGATTTGGGCTCTCTAATCTCCCGGTATTTCTTAGACTTTTCAAAATCTCTAATATCATAAGGAGATTATTTCATTTATAATTGATTGAGTGCATTTGCCGGAGTGCCACTTCAAAGTTGTGTGAATTAAAGATGTGTTTAAGAAGGAGAAGAAGGAGCTGGGTGCTGTGAGTCGGGAGTGGGGTGGTGAGGTTGTGGTGGGGGAGAAAGTAGGAGGCGTGTGTCTTCTTCGTTCTTGGCAGAGCGAGCTGGGAGCGTGAGCGAGAGGGAGCTGATCCACGCAGATTGCGGAAAATGGGCTCTAGCAAAGAAGTGGCTCGCCTGTAGAAGGAAGGCGTCGGGGGGTGGCAGCCAATGGCAAGCGACCAGCCATGGTGACTGAGAATCTGTGTCTCTTATGGTAAGACTCTGCAGGGAGAAGTTTGCTTTAATTTAACCCTTCCTCTTCCTCAGCTACATACTAGGTGACATTCTGACATTTCTGAGAGACTGGTGACATGTCTTCTCTGGTGAAGCCTACATGTAAGAGCCTCTTTCCATAGCAAGCCTTTGATAGCTCACCTACTTTTCACAGTCAAACCACACTGTACTGTCCTCAAGTGTAACAATGCTAAGTTTTCAGGAGCCTTATTTTTCTTAAGCTTTATTTTTGGATTTCCAGCACAGGGACCTGTAAATCTCCACAGGGCCAGGGTGGAAGATTTGGAGCCCAAAAATTCCTCCTTTTCTTCCCCCTGCCTATCCCAATCCCAAACCCCAATCCCCAGGACTCCCCTACTGGCTTGCCAATACCTCTCAACACCTAGCCCAGATTGGCCAACTTTTTGAGGGGTCTTCATTAACGCAAAGCAGGAGGAGATAGGAGATATCACGGAGGGTCTTTAGGGAAAATCCCCTCTGGCCCAGAATACGATATTTCCTATAATTGGAGAAGCTCAGGGGCTATTGGACTGCTTAGTTCTGGCTAAATGAGTCTTGACAGTGAGGAGGATACTCTCCCCTCTGTCCATGCACCGTACCCCCCTAGCCCCCCCAGCCCACGTGCTATACACCCCACCAGCCCCCCGAAAACCTTTCTCAGAAGCATTACCCCCCCCCCCCAAAACCCCTCTCCCCCCTCCCGGCCACGGCCCAACAGGATCATAATCCCTTTAACGCTCCGCCTTATTAACACTCATCTAAATGACATGAAAGCAGCAAGCGACTGGCTGGAACTAGAGCTGCTAGAGAGAGAGAAAAAAGTAAATTATTTCCCCCTTTCCCTTCGAATAAAGTCCCTCGCCCCTTTCACCATACAGTACTTTGTATTTCACATTTGATTATGTGACAAGTGTATCTAAGTCTGCTCGGGGCTCAAGTGGAATGTATTTGAGAGCCCATCAGGCAGACTACAGAGGCGAAGGAATTTAAAAAAGGGGGGTCCAATGTCCCACCACACAACACTCATTACCCCGCACACACACACACACACACACACACACACACACACACACACACACACACACACACACACACACACACACACCACACACACACCACACACAACACACACACACACACACACACACACACACACACACACACACACACACACACACACACACACACACACACACACACACCACTAAATTGAATTCTAATTAAGACAGTTCCACAGAGAATGAATGGCTGGATGATCTATTTGGCTTTTTTCTTTCAATTGAATAATTTCTGAATTATTGACCACTCCCTCTCTCCTCCCTTCCCCTTTTGAATCCATTCATTAAGTCCTAATCTAAAATAATATCTACATTTCCATTTACCCCACACACCTTTCACGTTTTCCTGTGCCCCTCATCTCAGCCCTCTCTTTTTAGAGCCAAGTGAACCTTCATTGCCATGGTACCGGTACCTGTAAATACATTTTCCATTGGACCATTTAACCCAGTTTCTGCTCCTGCTTTAGAGGGTGACAAAGGTTTCTTCCCTGGACTCGTTCTCTGAGGAGGTACAACACAGTTGACACAGTTGACACAAAATGGCCGCTTGGCATCCACTGGGAGCTGTCCAAAACACAGCGCACCACGGAAGCTGTCCGTCAGGTCTCTGGCCAAGTGTTAAACAAGTGTGAAGGAGTAACATTTGAACCTCATGTACTACACAGTTGTAAGACTGGACACCGGTCTGAGAATTTCATTACATTCTGTTTGCTGTGGACTAAAACTAAGTATATTTGACAATTTCTCAGGGAACTCAGTGTTCTGCTCCAAACAAAACAATTAAATGAACTTCACCACCAATACAACTTGCATCATTTTTACACTGAATCAATCACATCACATGAAAAATGAATCCATTTAAATAATTATTTTAAATTAGATAAGACTTGAAGCAATCAGCACCATTCATTGTGTTCTTGTTTGTCAGATTATAAGATTTATATAAGACAATATAATTGCCCATTCACAGTTAATCTCTTCTATAAAGAGAGAGAGAGAAAGAGAGAGAGAAAGCGAGAGAGAGAGAGTGCTCTTCTCTGGTCCACGCCAGACATGTCAGCTCAGCCTGTGAAATAGTTGTCACTCAGACGCCAGGCTGCATCCCAAATAGCACCCTATTCCTTACTTCGTGCAATACTTTTGGCCAGAGATCAAACGCTACATCTCCCAGATCAACATCGTTATAGGGAATAGAGTGCCATTTGGGACGCAACCCAGCAACACCCCCACCGACGTCGTAGTGTTTGATCTCTGAGCCACCTACTTGACATCCTAAATGATATCCCGCGGGTGCTCCGTTGATCTTTCCCTCTTGGAGGTGAGATGTTAATTCCAAGGTCCTGACTCGGTGTGGTCAGTAAAGACGGACCCAATGACACCTATCGAGTGAGTTCGATCATGCGAGTTCTGGACACAATTAGAGCATATCAAATCTAAATAATGCAGAGAACATTGCACTAGCCCAGGAAATACTAATGGACATTTAAGAAAATATATGAAACATGTATTATTTTTTACGAGGTTTAAATCATTTTTAAAGTATTAGAAGAGGCATCTTTCACCTCTTCGGTCAGAGTAAATTGTTTTGGTTTTTGAATTCCTCATATACTTCCTGCCTTTGCTAAGCCAGTGGGTGGACTGTATTATCGCGGCCGTGCCAGAATGTCTCACCCCCATTACAGATGCCTCCACTGGGCCTTCAGTCTAGAATACGGTCAGCTCCTCACTGACCCAGACTCAACACACTCACATGCACTCTCATCACTTTCACTGTCATTTATATGCAAATATTAGCCAAGAGAGCAGTTTAGGCTAGCTAGTATGTCATCGGTTGCTCTGTTGTTTGTGTGACAGGTGCAAACATATGATGCGATAAAAAATATTTGATATTTTGCGATAATAGATACAATACACGATACAATATGACGTAATTTGATACTTTATTATCCATTTCCTTGGACAAGCCATGGACAGTGATTCTGTAAAATCAACAGAAATAAATATAATAATTATAAAAACAAATAAATACAAATAAAATAACACTTTTTGGAGAGAGTGATGAGTTAATCTTGATCACAAAAAGCTACTTTGGCCCTTTTTTAGCTGAATGTAAAAAACAAACATAATTAGTTTAAATTTGTGACTGAAATCCACTAGGTGACACAATTATCACAGTAGCATTCTTCTGACAGGATTGAAACAAATTGCTTCTACAAGAGTCTACACTCTGTTTTCGGGGGCTGTAGAGATTGTGTTCAAAATTGTGTTCCGACTCCCGATCACCTCTCATTTCCTGCTCTTTACTCTCTTTCTCCACTCTCTCTACTCCACGTCCAGGGCTTTGTAAGGGTCTGTTTGGTTTGCCCACATCTTGTTTTCTTGTTGCTCTTCGACGCTGGCTAAGTCCTTTTCAGGGAGGTTTATAAGCAGGGGCCTGACTTGTGGAGAGAAACCCTTGACAGTGTTTGCTTCGGGAATAGTCTTCTGACAGGGTGCTAAAGGAGCATGTCAGGGCACTTCTTCCAATGTGTTTGGGTAAAGAGGGTCCGCTACCTCTTTGCCACTGAGGAATCCGTCTCGCCGGTAATCTGTCACACCTCCCTCCAAATAAAAGGAGCTCAGAGATTTCTCGCACGAGTCTGTCGGTGTGAATATTTACCCTGGCCCCTTGGGTCCAGGGAGAGAGTGAAAAAGAAAGAGAGGAAGAGAAAGTCGTCTTCTTTCTTGACACGGCGCAAGTCCTCTTTGTGTCCTCTGCCTGCAGCATTTTGTGGCCAGAGTCTAACCAAGACATGAGGAGGAATGACTTGGGTGATGAATGCTCTTTTCCTCTCCTCCCTTCTCACTCTCGACAACGTCGCAGAAACCCCTGACAAGGGGTGTGTTTGTTAAGTACTGATTAATTAAATAAATGATCCCTGTTTTAAACCAAATGTGTAGGCCAAGAGGGATGCAGGAGATCTCTGAACTGATATGTACAAGGCTACCACCTGCCTGTCTGTCTGTCTCTCRCGCTGTATCCCAGGCCCCTTAGCCCAGTGGACACGTGCAGTGCGGGGTGAAATAGGGGGGATGCGGTAGGGGGGCATAGTATCGGCGGCGAGGCTGGAGTGTGGAGCAGAGGGAGGGGAGTTGGGATTTAACGCGGCCTGTCGGAGGGCTAATTCCTATGCTGGCGTTGGGAGCGTCTCAGCTTCTCCGCTGTGGCTCAGATATTCAGATTTGGGGCTGGGCTGCCATGTGGGCTGGGAGATACTCCACAGCCGGCTCCTCCCTCCTTCCTTCCCTCCCTCCCTCGCACCCAAGCTCCACGCTCTATTCAGGGTTCGCCGAAGAGCCTTGGGATGGCGTTAAAAAAGGAGATTAAGTTTCCTCCCGAGCGCAAAGCTTCTTAAGGGGGTATCTCTGTGCCTCTCAACCGCCTGGTCAGTGAGGGAGGTTCATGGGGGGGGGCCCTCGCTGTGAACTCCCCTGAGACAGTGGGGGTGCAACGGAGGGGTGTGGGGGCTTGGGGGGGGGGGGGGGCTGACCTGACTCCTACCCCGTGATCGACTCCTCCTCGGTCATCCTGGGCAGCTCAAACACTCTGATATCCACTTGGATTTGCTTCTCATGCTGGAGTCTGGAAGGCTTATGGTGGCATATGAATGGATCCCTTGATACTGTAGAAGATGCAAATGCATGGATTTCTTTGAGGAGGAGTTGAGAGAGAGTAGTATTATAGTGTATCGTGACTTTGTGCTGTTGGTAAATATTGATAGACTCATGTACAGAGATGTTGTGTGTGTATGTGTGCATTCGAGTATGGATTTGCAAGCGTGAGACAGATTGTGATAGGTGAGTCCTGATATGTGTGTGTGTYTGATATTTCAAAGTGACGCTCACACACTGTGAGTGTCTTCCTGATACGATCTGGTAACTCTCATCTGAGTGCGAACACATCATACATCGCACACACTCCTTACCAAATGCTGTTCGCTATGTTCAGTTGTGAGCTTGGAAATGGACATTGGGCCTTCTACATTAGGCCTAACTCTAGACCCAAATCATTGCTTTACCTTTCATCAGCAGATACAGTAAGACCATGAGAATGAGGCAGTGAGTAATATGGATTAAGCCGTATAGCATTTGCACTCACCAGGCTTTTACAGTCCAACTCTGAGATTTGATAATTAGGTGACTATTCAAAACCGATTTATATCCATCGCTCACCCARACCAAAGATTCTGTCCATAGAGCTGATATCTGCACTTCAAATGGTTCTGAGGATCTCTTTTGAATCTGAGAAAACCTTACGCATTCCTTTAGTTGATTAGCAATAGTGATGACTGAGGTTGAKTGAGAGAGAAAACTCTAATCACCTCCTCAGCTTTGTGCCTGTAGGACTGAAAACGCCTTATCTGGCCCTATTCAGAATCAGAGCCTGGCTCCTCTCTCTCTTTCCCTCTCTCTCTCGCTCTCTCTCTCTCTCTTTCCCAGGAGAGGACGAGGATAACTGCTGGTGCTGTGGGATTGTCAGGCTCTGCCAGACCCTGCCAACAGCCCTTAATTCCACATTAATGCAGTCTAAATGAAGTGTCAGTGGAAGATGGATCTGTAGAGGGCAGTGGCTTGATGAGGGCTGTCTGCAGAGTGGGTGGACCCGCCTGGGTGGACACCTGGTTACCCACCGCGGGCTCCACAATGCCCCCAAGGGCCCCCTACATCTAGAGGGTCTGAAGGGCAGGCTGGGGAGCAACCTGTCACACTGCTGGGGTGTGTGTGGGCTGGGGGGGCGTGCATGTGTGTGTGTCTGTGTACAGTATGTGTGTGTGTGTGTGTGTGTGTGTGTGTGTGTGTCTGCCCCTATCCACAACCAATTAATAAAAATTACACTAAAGGTTTCACTAATTTAGAGAGGCCTAAACACCCTTTTCAGAAAAGCGTAAACATTATGCATGCTGAAAGGGGGATGGAGAAATCCTGTCTCTTCCATTCTGACAAATCTCATAATATTTGCCAGACTTCTTTTGATGAAGGTACGTTTTAGTGTTGTCTGTCAGTAAGTAGCATTGCGAGGACAATACTGCCAGTGGGAGACTTTTACAGGCCGCTTAAATGCAACCATCCCTCCTACTGTACTGTACATATCTACAGTAAAACCCCATTTTACTCCATTACATTTTTAAACGGAACAATCCCTTTCACTCCTTGTAAGTATAAACTCACCGTGCATTGAGTATTATTCAAAATGTAAAGCCTGAGTATGACATTGCTGTATGGTGGTTATAAAATACAACTTGGCAGGTCAGTGTGTCTGCATGTGTGTGTGTTGTATGACCTACATATGATTGAACATAAACATATTTTCACCCTTTATTTAACCGGGTAAGTTGACTGAGAACACATTCTCATTTACAGCAACGACCTGGGGAATAGTTACAGGGGAGAGGAGGGGGGATGAATGCGCCAATTGGAAGCACGCATCACACAAAAACGTTACTCCTACATGTCAACCATGTATTGAGAGAGCAGATTTGATACACGTTTATGTCATTACGCCTACATCAGAACTACACGACCTTTGTATCTCCCTGGCACTAAATAGATCAATTGGTGACTGACCATAGATTTCCCACGCTTCACCTTCCAGGCGGCAGGTATCCTAGCGGTTAGAGAGGCGAGCTAACAAACCGGAGGGTTGACAATTCGAAWCCCGGGTCCGACTGTAAATATCTGGTGGGAAGTGAGCTGGCAACCGGGGTTTTTGTTTGTGTCAAATCCTAGATGCCATTGCCTGCCGTAACCACCCGTGACAACAGCTCCCAGGGCGCCCATTGTGGTAACCTCTCCAAAAACCTGTATATGTACACGTTTGTTTCGGAGGGTTTATAAGTGAAAGTCAAATTTCAGTTGGACCTTGTTAGCATTTGACCAATAAAGTGATCTTAATCTAATTTATTCCGTCTTTGATTACATAAAATGCAAGGATGGAACCAGCATTGACTGCAGTCCTTGAGAACTAGCAATGTGCTCTTGTAGTTTTACAACTTGCAATGGCAATATATGTTGCACTTCATGTGTAAATAATACACTTTAGTCTTGAGAGTTGATAGAGAACTTTAAATAAGAAAATAAATCACATCCATGAGTGGGGAAACACTTTAAGGTTCCATTTGATGTTTAAATCACTTCCTCTCAAGATGAATATTTAACCATGTGACCTGAAGTTTTGGACACACTTCCAGAACATCAAATGATGGTTGTTTGGTCTACTGTAGCTAATATGACCCCTTTAAAAAATAATTCAATTTCGGGTATGTGGTGGCAGAGTCTGATATTTAATGCTGCCAGAGTGTATCCGTGCATGCGTGTGTGCGTACGTGCGTGCGTTCAAGTGTGTGTGTATGATTACACATTGGCCCCTTGATGGGCGTCCCAGGGTGACCTACAAGACAGCAGTGTGTGTGGCGGGTTGTGTTTGATTAAGTCTAATACCAGGGCTTTTGGCACATGCAGTCAGGTTAATGAAACTCAGTCAGAAGGGAGCGTCCCCTGATTTCCACCCCGCCACGAAGCTGCAGGTGACGGGATGAGGTTCAGCAGCTTCCCCCGTCCCTCCACCAACCCCCCTCTCTACTTTCCACCTATGGGACAGTGTGATACCCTTTCTAGGTTTCAAGCTGCTCATATATGACTTCTCTCCTCCACCTCCCAATGATTACAATTCTACAATTTTTGTGTTGTTTTAAATGTTTTAAAGGGCCCCTGTGGTAGAAAATGACAACATTTAGGGCTGGAGTCAATCCGTATCACGGAAGTATTGCAAAAGTATCGGGGCAAAAAATGTAAAGGTCATTTCCGATTGAGCCGACATAGTTTACCGTGAATGCAGTCCCAGGAACATGAGAATCTTCTGCAAAACGATCTTCCGCTATACGGATTGAATCTAGCCCTTAGCTATATTAATAGCATCCTAACACTTAAACATAGGAATATAGCTTCAGCATTTCCCCCCAAAGATTGTGGCTAAATCTTTCTTTCTGAGATTGAAACGGTAATTAAGAAATAAAATCCTATTATGAACTTGCTCAAGGCAGTCCATAGAGTATTGACATTAGAGATAATTGTGTAAATACTGTAAAGAATAATGTKTTAGATAATATCTAAATACTTGAATTTGTGAATTATTAATGGGATTCTGGTAAATTGCATTCCATCTAGTTAGCATTTGCCACTAAATCATACTGTTACTGTAGCCACATGAAACAACAAACTCAACCATTCTCTCCATTCACCACATATTTCATCCTGTCATTTCCGAGATAGACTTTCCACTCCACAATCCTGTCACCTCTGAGATGGATTTTCCAGTATGAAAATAACAGAAAAACAAGTCCACTTCACTGTATGTTCACAAAGTACAGTTGCCTATAGCAAYCCAACATAATATAGCTCTCATAGCAGCTATCGATCATGTTGGCCAATTTTTAGAGATTTTATACAGATTGGTTTAAACACGGAAATTGATGCGATTTCATATGAAAGTATCTTCTTACACTACTTATCTATACAGATGTAGGATCTTAATTTGAGCTAGTTTGCTACAGCAGGAAAATAGTCCTGCAGCAACAGGAAATGTGAGTTATTATGTGGATTATAATTAAGGGACATCTTTGTAGGGGTTGATACATTTTTCTTGAGCGAAAAGTCAAAATTTCCAACTTGGGAAGCCTTTTTAAACCTCAAATATACTACATGCTTTACATTTCCATTGCAGGAAAGTTCTTCTGCAACAGGGTGATCAAATTAAGATCTTACTTCTCAGAAAGTAAAGTAATGTAAAGTAATGTAAAAATGATTTAAAGTACTACTTAAGTCGTTTTTTGGMGTATCTGTACATTAGTTTACTATCTACATTTTTGACAACTCTCACTTTTACTTCACTACATTTGGGCTCCCGAGTGGTGCAGCGGTTTAAGGCACTGCATCTCAGCGCAAGAGGCGTCACTACAGTCCCTGGTTTGAATCCAGGCTGTATCACATCCGGCCATGATTGGGAGCCCCATAGGGCGGCGCACAATTGGCCCAGTATCGTCTGGGTTTGGCTGGGGTAGGACGTCATTGTAAATAGGCATTTGCTCTTAACTGACTTGCCTAGTTTWAAAAAATGCAATTAAGAAAATTARATACTTTTTACTCCTTACATTTTCCCTGACACCTAAAAGTACTCGTTACATTTTGAATYCTTAACAGGAGAGGAAAATTGTCTAATTCACACACTTATCAAGAGAACGTACATGGTCATCCCTACTGCCTCTGATCTGGGAGACTCACTAAACACATGCTTTGTTTGTAAATTATGTCTGAGTGTTGGAGCGTGCCCCTGGCTATCCGTAATTTTTTTTAAATTAAATGGTGCCATCTCGTTTGCTTAATATAAGGAATTGGAAATGATTTATACTTTAACTTTAACTTTTGATACTTAAGTATATTTTTGCAATTACATTTATTCAAGTAGTAATTTACTGGGTGACTTTCACTTTTACCTGAGTCATTTTCGATTAAGGTATCTTTACTTTTACTCAGGTATGACAATTGGGTACTTTTTCCACCACTGTTACTTCTGTAGCTCAGAGAAGATGTTTATTAACAACTTTTTTCATCATTGGACAGTAAAAAATCACCAGAATTAGTAATACTCCACAATATGGTCTGATCATTTTGCTATTACAAGTTTTGGTGAGGGAAAAGGGTTATCAAGACACTCAACACCCCCATAACCGCCATTTGTCTGTTTGCTCTCTCTCTCTCCTCTCTCTCTCTCTCTCTCTCTCTCTCGCTCTCTCTCTCGCTCTCTCTCGCTCTCTCTCGCTCTCTCTCGCTCTCTCTCACTCTCTCTCGCTCTCTCTCAAGTGACACAGATGTAGGGCACACAGTAGAAAGAGGAACACAATTGTGTGGCATCCTGTCTCTTTAAGAGGGCCACCCTTCTAATCTGCCCCTATCCACTTGGGCCTCGGATTTAAAAATTCCCAGCAATCTGGAATTCTCAAATCCGTCTTGATTTTGAGAGAGTGTGTARGTGTGTTTGTGAGAAAGGAGCGAGGGGAGGCGCGGGACTGGCAAGGGTTAGTATTGGGGGGTTGCGGTTTGTTTGTGCTGTCCTTTAGAAACAGAGCTTACGGGTTCAGCAGAAGAAACGCGGGGAGCTAATGTGAAGATTTAGGACTTTCTCGAAGACTTGGCCTCGTCTAAGCTCTGTTTGCTTGAGCCGTTTGTGGGGTCCTGCTCACACTAAACCCAGATTAATATTCCCCTCATATCCAACCAGCCCAGACATCAACTCCCCGGCCTCCCCTCGCCTCACGCCCCCATCCGCCTCCCTCTCCCCTACCTCTCCTGGCCATGATCGTTTCCCTCCTTCCCTAATCCACGTCCGCTCTCTCTCATTTCGCCCTTTATCTCGCTCTCGGTAAGCACCTTTCTCATGGCTTCTTTCCGTTAAGGGGAGGCGTAAATATATATWTTTTTCTCTACCCTCCTCATAGCTCAGTATTACTGACCTCCATAGAGTGTTGTTATCAAAGAGGGAGTGCTAAGCTTTGGGATTGCTTTTAGTGATGTTCAACCAGGAGAGGGGAAAAGTCTTCCTTTACGTGCTCTGTGTTGGTTTACATGCCACTCAAGCCTCATATTAACAATGGGTATTTAGGCTATCTGCACATTAAGGGGCATATTTGATCCACAGAAGGTTATTATTTCTCCTTCGAGAAGTGATGAAACAGACTATGCATCAACTATGTGAGGGAGATGCTTCTGGCCTTGTATCGAATCAAAATGGGAGAGTTTGTCATCTTTCGGCTGGCTTTGAAACTAGAGGCAATCTACATGCATACATTCCCATTAGATGACCAAACATTCCCTGTCCATAACACCCTAGCTTTTCAACTCCACTGATGTCATCCTATCATCAGGACAGAAGGATGCTCTACTTCCTATACCAGATATAGCTGTGGTACTTCACTACATTTTAGACTCTACCCACTGGGCATACACTGGTTGAATCAACATTGTTTCAATGTAATTTGCTGACGTATTTTGATGTGGAATCAAAGTAAGAAAATACATTGGATTTGAAAAAAATCTTCAACCATTACTGTTTTCATCTAATTTCAACCAGGTTTGTAAACATTGAACTTAAGGTAAAACCTAAACTTAAATACATTGACTTAACCTGACTAACAGGTTGTTACATCAGTCTAATTTCAACATAATCTTTAGAACTATGTATATGCTGAATTGTGTGTATTGCGTTGAAAATTCCACAAAGAAACCAGTGGAGGCTTCTCAGAGGAGGAAGGGGAGGACCATCCTCCTCAGTGAATTTCAGAAAAAACAAATAGTGAATCAAATTTWWWWAAATCKTTTTTAGATAAAACCATAGCTGTAATGCAGTCTGTGTGTAGCTGGTGTAGAGGAGTCAGGCGCAGGACAGCAGATATGAGTAAATAAACGTATTTTACTCAAAATAGACAAATACAATACAAAATAAGGAGCCCACAATAAACAGACCGTATTACATAAAAACAAACAAACATGGGGGAACAGAGGGTTATGAACAATAATGAACACGTAATTGGGGGATTGAAACCAGGTGTGTAAGACAAAGACAAAACAAATMAAAAGTGGATKGGCGATGGCTAGAAGGRCGGTGACGACGACCGCCGAAAGCCGCCCGAACAAGGAGAGGAACCGACCTCAGCGGAAGTCGTGACAATGGTTCTCATCCGCTTCCAAACACACAGCAATTATGACCACTTCCGGAGGACGTCCTCCAACCTATCAGAGCTCTTGCAGCAGAGGGATGTTACCTAGCTGACTATGGCTATCCAACACTGGAACTCTTTCAAGTCAAGGTAAGCTTTTGGTTTTATTAATTTGTTGCCACCGGGGCCCACCAGTGTAATTGCTAAACTGCTTGCTAACTTGACACTGTACTCTATGATTGTAGCGGGTTTACTAATGCGTTAGTTCTAGTAGCTATGTTGACTTGACGTTAGCTAATGTGTTGACAACGATGTAGGCTGTGTGTAGCAGTTAGCGGTTATGATATGATGGTTTGGCTTGGAAATMATTTTTTGCCTGGTCACAGACAGCTGATGTGTTGTGCACAAGTGAAGGGGAAATGTGAGAGGAGGAGAGCYCGTAGATGCGAGAAGGAATTATCCAACAATCAAAAGGATCATGCTGTTTGTATGTGGCTGCTATGAAAGTGAACTGTGTTTGTGTGTGATCAGGGGTGTATTCATTCTGCCGATTCTGTTGAAAAACGTTTCTTTAACAGATGCAAATGATTACACCCTAGACCAGCTAAATGCAGGCAAGATTGTGCAAGGCGATATTGAATGTGTCAATGTCTGTCATCTTGAATACTCAAATTTCTCTCGAAGTTGTAAACTTTAATTCATAGGCTAGGTTGTAGCAACCTCATGATGGGTATAGGGAAATTTGAGTATCATATTGATGTTACATTGAACTGGGTGAATGGAATATGAATGACAGTCATCCAACATGCTGTAATAGAAATAAGGCCGTGCTCATAAAAAAAAAAGATTGTCCGCCCTCATCTTAAACGTCACCGATCCCCACTGGTAGAATTTCATACTTCAATCCATAGCTAGAGGACTCCTGATATCGCCAGTAGTGGTAAGTATACTTTTTTTTGTCTTTATCTGTTGTGGTCTAGTACTGTGTTTTTGCTAGCTAGGGCCATCTACTTTAAGTGCTGCCTGTCTTCCCAGTGGCCTACTTAGTGTGAACTGCTGACTGATCATCATATGGAGATAGTTGTTGACACATCAACCAGGATCAAAGGGCAGGACAATTTGTGACTTGTTTTGGTAATCAGTGGCTGTATTAGAGGAGAAATGGTTTCACCTCTCCTAGGCAATCAGCAATTAGTACGGGGAGGCGTGCTCTCCACCTTTGCTAGGAAATTAGTGTGTTAGTTCTTCAGTCTCTCCTGGTTTCTCAGCGGCAGATGTAAGCGGCAGTCGTGTCAGTGGCAGTTTTGTCGCAAAACTAAGACCGTCGCCGAAACAAAGGCGGTTCTGCTGTGTTGCTTTGCATAATTATTAGAGGAAGGAAAGAGAGGAAGGCTCCACACCACTCTCTCATTTGAGTATCTTACCTAGTTATTTACAGATGATCTAATGTTGCTCTTCTGTAGCTTTGTCAACTATGTGTGTGTTTTTAACCCAGTTCGCCCCTCTCCCTGTAGGTTTTACAGACGCTCCCCACCCCTTGGCTGCAACCCTTCTACTTTAGTGTACCCTGTGCGCACAACTCATGTGGAATTCCGGGTCTCTGGCAGCGTTTGGAACTGCCGATCTGCGGTCAAGAACGACTTTTTGGCCCTGACGGAGACATGGATCACCCCAGAGAACACTGCTACTCCAGCTGCTCTTTCTTCATCTAACTATGTTTTCTCTCATAGTCCGAGAGCATCTGGTCATGGTGGTGGTGGCACAGGTCTACTAATTTCTCAGAAGTGGAAATGTTCTCTTTTCTCCCTCTCTCACCTGTCCATCTCCTCAATTGAATTCCATGCTGTCACTGTCACTTGTCCACTCAAGCTTAACAATATTTTCATATATCGCCCACCAGGTGCCATTGGAGAGTTCCTCAATGAGCTTGAGACCTTGATAAGCTCTTTTCCTGACGATGGCTCAACGCTCTTAATACTTGGCGACTTCAACCTCCCAACGTCTGCCTTTGATTCATTTCTTTCCAACTCTCTCTTTCCCCTCCTTTCCTCTTTCGACCGCACCCTTTCCCAATCCCCTCCAACTCACAAGGCAGGCAATACGCTTGACCTCATCTTTACTAGAGGCTGCTCGTCTACTAGTCTTACTGCAACCCCCCTACAAGTCTCTGATCACTACTTTGTTTCCTTTTCTGTATCCCTTTCCTCCAACCCTAACCACTCATCTCCTGAGTGACCGAGATGGTCATGTGCCGTCGCAATCTTTACTCTCTCTCCCACTACTTCCTTCCCTTCTATCCTACCATCTCTCCCTTCTGCTAAATCCTTCTGTCTCCTGATTCTGCCTCTTCGACCCTACTCTCCTCCCTTTCTGCGTCCTATGACTCGGACTGTCCCCTTTCCTCCCGAGCCGGCTCTCCCCTCCTGCTCCATGGCTGAGTGACTCATTGCGAGCTTAGAGAACAAGGGCTGCTGGCAGATGAGCGAAAATGAAGGAAAACTAAACTTCCGGAGGACCAATCATCCTTTCACTCCCTCCTCTCTTCTCTTCCGCTGTATCCGCTGCTAAAGCCACTTTCTACCACTCTGGATTTCAAGCTTCTGCTTCTAACCCTAGGAAACCCTCCACCTTCCTCCTCCCTCTCTATGGACAACTTTGTCAACCACTTTGAAAAAAGGTTGACGACATCCGCTACTCATTCACTTAGCCTATGGAGTCCATTGGTTTCACTCACACAGAACTACCTTACGCCTTGACCTCTTTCTCCTCTTTCTCTCCAGATGACTTCCTGCAACTAGTGAGGTCTGGCCACCCAACAATCTGCCCGCTCGACCCCATCACCTCCTCCCTTCTCCAGACCATATCTGGAGAGCTTCTTCCTTCCCTCACTTCCGTCATCAACTCATCCTGACCACTGGCTGCATCCCCTCTGACTTCAAAATGGCCCAAGTTGCTCCCCTCCTCAAGAAAAACCAACACTTGACTCATTAAAACTATACACCTGCATCCCTTTTCTTTCCAAAACATTTGAGCATTGCTGTCTTTGATCAACTTTCTCATTGTCTCTCTCAGAATTATCTTCTTGACTTGCCTGTCGGATATCTCAGCTTGGATGTCGGCCCACCACCTCAAGCTCAACCTCGAGAGACGGAACTGCTCTTCCTCTCGGAGTAGGCCTGCCCGCTCAAAGAACCTCTCCGTTACGGTTAAACTCCCCAGTGTTGCCCTCCCAGAGTGCAAAGAACCTTGGCGTGAACCCTGTCGTTCTCTGCAAACATCGATGCAGTGATCCGCTCCTGCAGGTTTATGCTCTGCAACATCGGTAGAGTACGACCCTACCTCYCACAGAAAGTGGCGCAGATCCTAATCCAGGCACTTGTTCTCTTCCGTCTGCTCCCCGCTTGTGCCATCAAKCCCCTGCAACTTACCCAGAATGCCGCAGCCCTACACCCAAACCCGAGCACTACATTCTGCCACTTCAGGTCTCTTGGCCCTCCCACCCCTATGTGAGGGCAGCTCTCGCGCAGCCCCGTCCAAGCTCTTCTCTGTCCTGGCACCACAATGGTGGAACCAGCTTCTTCCTGAAGCTAGGACAGCAGAGTCCCTGCCCATCTTTCGAAAACATCTGAAACCCTACCACTTCATAGAGTATCTTAAATAATCCTCCTCATCACCTCCACCCCCCACCCTCCAATTAAAAAATATATATCTAAAAAATAAAAAACACTTAACAATCTCTGACTCTACTGATAGCTACATTATTGAGGAAAAATGTATTTTCTGTGTCTGTGATATGTGGTTGTCCCATCTATCTTAAGATGAAAGCACTAACTGTATGTCGCTCTGGATAAGAGCATCTACTAAAATGACGGAACGTTACAAATCTTTTTCATCCCTTATTCATTATACACTGAGCATACAAAACATTAGGAACACCTTCATTATATTGAGTTGCACCCCCCCACCCCACCCCACCCTTTTTTTGCCCTCAGAACAGCCTCAATTCGTTGGGGCATGGACTCTACAAGTTGTCGAATGTTGACTCCAATGRTTCCCACAGTTGTGTCAAGTTGGCTGGCTGTCCTTTGGGTGTTGGACCATTCTTGATACTCACAGGAAACTGTTGAGTGTGAAAAACCCAGCAGCGCTGCAGTTCTTGACACAAACCGGTYCGCCTGGCACCTACTACCATACCCCATTCAAAGGCACTTCAATATTTTGTCTTGCCCATTCACCCTCGAATGGCACACATACACAATCCATGTCGCAATTGTCTCAAGGCTCAAATCCTTCTTTGACCTGTCTCCTCCCCTCCATCTATACTGATTGAATTGGATTTAATAACAAGTGCTTTCACCCGGATTCACCTGGTCAGTTTATGTTGATACAACAACGTTGATTCAAACATACCATTTTACTATCAACATAACAAGGCCAAATAAAATCTAATCAAATAAAAAAGAACATTTCAACCAGGATGAAAAATATTTTTTACATTTCTGTGGAGCTTTCAACGCAATTTCAATGTGTACATTGTTCTGAGGATTATTTTGGAATTAGATTAAGTACACGTTTTACCCTAATTTCTATTTTACGCTGGTTGAAGTAAGATGGGAACGGTACTAGTTGTTTTTTTACATTTTAATTCCACGTCACAATACATTGAAAATGACATTAAAACAACGTTGAGTCGACCAGTGTGTGCCCAGTGGGTATTTTGCCACTTAGAGCCATCTCACTGTTCCATAAATGAAACAATAGTAATTCTAATATACGTCAGTGCTTAAACGTAATCACCCAGATGAACAGAATGTGGCACCCCTTTGAAAGATTATACTTATTAAAAAAGAAGAAAAACTCCAGAAAACAAAAAACGATTCTAAATGAAATGAAGAATGTGGTACCCAAACAAACATACCTCCATATTCCACCCGGTCTCTATACAACTCCCCCTAAACTGTTCACAGTAAAGCAGCGCAAGCAGACAAAACAGCCTGAGAATCCGCTGCATGCGCAGAACCACTTTACTGCATTCAGCTGCACTTTACTGCAGCTTGTTTCACCGACTCTGCAGCCTCTCAACAGATTGTCACCCAAAGCCTTTTCTTTTGCCCTCTTTTTTTCTCTCTCTCTCTCCCTTGTTCTTTTTCCTCCTTTCTGGGAGAAGAATGAGACACAATTGGAGCCAAGAGAAAGAAGAGAGGGAGGAAGGATGAGTTGAGCGTGCTAAAGAGGCAGCCTAAACCCATTACCTAAGTGTCTTTTATCTTCCCATATGCTTTTGTTGTTTAATCAGCTTTGRATCTCTTCAAATCCTGGATTGAGATAACAAACAAATGGATGAGCCCAGCAACGTGCCGAGGGGAAAAGCCTATTCCCTGGCACACAGAGGGAGAGCGAGCGAGAGAGGCACAGCGCTGCATAGTGGTCAGAGTGGAAAATACTACTGGACTGGTTCTTCGGCCTGGTTGACCCTCTCTGGACCGGTCCAAACCACTACTTCCGCCTACCTCACTTCCTATTTCCTTTATTTTACTTCCTTGTGATTACAACAGGAAAGTGAGTGACTGGTGTATCTAGTAGAGAAGTAGAGGGGAGCCGGGGGGGGGGGGTAAAGCCACAGCGCACAGATTTGCACTCTCTCTCTTCATCCATGATTCCTTTGGCTTTTTCTCCGTGCGAAAAGGAGGATTGTAGATTACGGCTGGCGTTCCAAGCCAGTGAGAGCTGAGGACTGGGAATCACTGTGCAAAGAGAGGACTTTAAAAGAGGAATGTTCTCACAATAGAGGTCAGCCTTATCTGATTCATTATTGAGAGACTGGAGGAGGTTTGTGTCTTTGATGCTAAGGGCCCAAAAATAGAAATCTTAGACCAGGATTCAAGGCCCCTATTCAAATGACCTTCAGTATAGGCATTTAATGACTCGCATGTTAAAGTCGTATATTCAAGATTTTTATATGGGATGTCACATGCTGTGTTGTTTGACCCGGGATGGGACTTTGTTTTAAGGCCTTCTTACTATGAATGGCTTATGAGTGACTTCTCATGAGTCGCACACACACGCATTCGCACACACACACACACACACACACACACCTCTTCCCCACACACCGTCTGGGAATGTTTTTGGGGGGTAATAGCCCTCATTTGTTATTGCCCCACTCCCTCTCGTCTCGTTCCCGTCTCGGTTCAGCAGGTGCACAGCCAAAGCGCCCCACCCCCCTTCCCCGACAATGTCACACAATTACCTCTTAACTGCTCAAACAAATAGAGCGACCCACAGAGTGACATCAAATCAAAACTGTCACAGGTGATTGAGTCTAGTCATCAAGGCGACCCCGCACCCGGCGCTGTCCGCTATACCTGTCAGGCGAATGAAGAGGGGAGGAGGAGGAGGGGAGACAACATCGCTTCATAATAGACTTCTAATAATGTAGAAAGCACCCTCCTTTTTTTTCTCCACTCGACTCATTTTAAAGTTGAGCACGGTAAGAGATACAACGCCCTTTTTTAGTCTCTCTCTCTCTCTCTCTCTCTGGGCTTGGGATGGAGAGAGGAGGAAATGGTCTTGTTTGGAGTAATGATAGGGAAAATGATAGAGGGCAGATTGAAATTTCCGTCCCCTCTGAACCATGCCGGCTCTGCTCCTGAAAAGACATTGGATACTAATGGGGTTAGATCAGATAGGGTGGAGGTTCCAGGCCAGCATCCCAAATGGCTCCCCATTTAGTGCACTCTTTTMTTTTTTTTTACCTGGGCCCATAGAGCTCTGGTCAAAAGTACTGCACGGTATAGGGAATAGGGTGCCATTTGGGACGCAGATCTAGTAAACTCAGCCACTGCTCTGCCATATACACACAGCTAATGGACAGCACAGACAACTTTTATGAGGGAAAAGCAATGATACAATCCGAGGGTGACTCCCTTATGATTAGGTGAGGTTGCGTTTGGTGTAATGTGAATGTGAAAGGAATACATAGACAATAAGGTGGTGTTCACCCATGGTTCATTTGAATGCAATGACTGCCACTGTTTGCATTAACCTAGGAAAAGGAACCTGAACCTGATCTCCAGATTTTTTCTCTCTCACAGAACTACAGCAGTTAGACTTACACTGGGAGAGCAGATCACAGAACACAGGTAGTGAGAGATAGAGGGAAGGAGAGAGGGAGAGGGAAGGAGAGAGGGAGAGGGAAGGAGAGAGGGAGAGGGAAGGAGAGAGGGAGAGGGCAGGAGAGGGAGAGGACAGGAGAGAGTGAGTGAGTGAGAGAGAGAGAGAGAGCGGGAGATGGAGGGAGAGAGAGCGKYAGAGAGAGCAAGAGAGAGCGAGAGCGCAGGAGAGAGAGAGCGCGAGAAGGAGAGGGAGGGGGAGAGCGCAGGAGAGAGAGAGAGAACGAGAGAGAGAGAGAGAGAGACAGAGAGCAGGAAAGAGATGGAGCAGGAGAAAGAGAGAGATTGAAAGAGAAATATGGAACAGGAGTAAACGAAAGAGAGACAGAGTATGTGATAGAGAAAAGCAAAGAGACATTAGCGACAAGATGATGTCAGCGTCTGATGTAAATTGGAGAGTGACATAGTCAACAGACACGGCTGACTGGTCACCATGGCAGCGCAGTGCGGTGACACTGACAAATGGAATATTTTCYGAGGACTTAATCAGAGGAAATGGGCTTTGGTCTGCAGGTGACACCGGGCCCGCTCCAACGCTCACACAAAGAAAACTGATTGCCTGCCTCCAAAACCCCCACCATCCCTCCATCTCCCCATCTCTCTTTCATTCTTTCCCTCTCTCTTTCCCTTTCTCTCTTTCTTACTCTTTCCCCCTCTCTCCCCCTTTTCTCTCTCTCTAATCTCTCTCTCTCTCTCTTTCTCCATCACCACTTTCTCTCTTATTCACCCCTTTCTCTCCCCATACACCCCACTCTGGGGTGGAGAAGTTCACTAGGGGGAAGTAGCAGCCATCCGATTCAAGAGGAGGACGTCAGTGAAAGTCTAATGCAACGAAAGCGATGAAGACAGGTATAGTGAATGCTGAATATCTCTGAATAAAGATAGACATGTTCACTCAGAATCAAAAGACACTAAACTCTGCTATAGAGCAGACATTAAGTCAAGACCCATGTTCCTTGTCTAATAGTCGTGAGTGAGGCTTTAGGCCTTTCAAGGTCCACTTGTCCCAATTATCACAAAGCAGAGAGAGGCTAGTCTGATCTCCTCTCCACCTCCTCACCCACAGTGGCCTGGCTGCACCTCCATCAAGGACTCCCCATCTCTCTCTCTCTCTCTCTCTCTCTCTCTCTCTCTCTCTCTCTCTCTCTCTCTCTCTCTCGCTCTCTTTCTCTCCCCCCACCGATTGTCTGCCTGCCCCTCCTCTCCCGACCCAGGACTCCCCATCTCTCTCTCTCTCTCTCTAGCTCTCTAACTCTCTCTCTCTCTCCGGGTTAGTGTTGAGGCAGACAGATTTACCACTGTTGATCCGGCACTGTGTGGTCACCTGCAGCTGAGTGAGAGGTAAGTGACCTGGGCCTTGCATGTGACATCACACACTGTGTGAGCACTACATGTCGTATTATTAAAAGAAACGCTTTGATGTCTGTTCTTGTTCACGTGCATAGAATACCATAAAAGTCCAATATGTGAGTGAGATATTGAGTAATACCAAACATTTGTATCATAATGATATACTCTTGTCTTGCAGAGTTCATGTTTAACATGCAGTAGAGCTTGTGATCAGATCTAGCACGGAAATGGTAAATACACTCCCTCCACCTACACCCACCTTCCCATTCCCTCCCTTTAGTATCCACAGGGCTAATTCATGCATAGCAGGGCCCACAAAGGGTGATAGACTATGGGAGAATGGTGGCTTGGGTGTCTGGGCAGTGGCTGTCCCTGTGTACAGTAGCTCCATGCTGAGTATGAATCACACAGCAAGGCCCCTACCCTGGCCCCTGTCACAGCAGCTCCAGATCAATGATAATTACCGCCTTGACATGAGTACGCTTATTACAGTACAGGTTCAGGGACAGGGAACCCCAGGGGCCCCGAGACGCCAGTGGCCCAGGGGCCCGATCGATCCTCCCCTGAATAATGTCTATCCGGGGCCCCAGATTGGGCTTCAGCCACTAAACAAGCCATTAAGGCCAGGGCGCATGACAGCTTAGGTGTGGATATGTGGGGTATGAGCCCTAACTCTCCTCTCTCAGAGCTCTGTATGGTGGTTCCCCCATACCTCAGCACTCAATCTTCCCCCAGCCAGGGTGGACGGTGGTGGGGGTGGTGAGTGGACACACGCCCCTGGCTCTGATGCTGTAACCGTAAGAGTGATGAGGGAGAGAGAGCTAAAGCACATTGTGCGCTTGGATACACTGAGAAGGGGGGCCTTCGTAACGTGGCCTATAGATTGCTAGTGAGCATGCAGATCAAATGCAGGCACACGTGTGCAGACGGACGGACGGACGGACGGACGGACAGACAGACACACACGACAGACAGACAGACAGACAGACAGACAGACAGACAGACAGACAGACAGACAGACACACACGACAGACAGACAGACACACACACACATGACAGACAGACAGACACACACACATGACAGACAGACAAACATTCCCGCTGATCCATATGGTGGCAGCCCTCATCTTCTCTTCTCTTTGATTTCTCAACACTCCTCCAGATCCCTTGTTTTTTTCCCCTCCTTTTTTTTAATCCGGTCACACCTGTAATCGGGCTCTGCGACAGGAAACTTCAGAGAATCAATTAGTCCTCCCCTCATCCGGAAGCCAAGACGATTCCCGGAGACTTGAGCCGCAAACTCCTTCTATCAGGAGTCATTCTGCCTTCCTAACACCCAGCCTCCTCTCTCCTGAGCCTGGATAGGTTTGACTGTAAGCCTCTAAAACGTTGACAACCCAAAGCGCCTTTCTCTCTCTCCTCTCTTTCCTCGAGCCCCTACCACCCGCCTGCCTCACCCCGGCCCTTTTCTCTTCTCCTCTCTTCTTCTCCTCTTTCCATCCGTCACCGCTAAATAAAGCTAGGATTTGTTTTCCCTTTCGCAGCTTGTGATAATGGCTGCCACGTTATACAGCATTTCATCCGCAATTAAATAAACAGTCCTTTTGAAGATCTCTGAATTCCACCTCTCTCTCTCTCTCTCTCTCTCGCTCTCTCTCTCTTCCACCGCAGCCTGCTCGGGCTCCTGCCTCCATTCCTCCCTTTCCCAAGGCCTGGTGACTAAGAACTCTGGGGGCAAAGCCAAGGACTCAAGCCTTTCTTTTGTCCTCCCGGGTGAAATTAGCGACTGAAGAGGCTTTATTGTGGGCGCCGTTGTTTTTAAATGCCGCCGCGTCGCACAAAGGGAAACGTAAACCTAGGGGGCCTCGCCCTCCTCTCCGGGCTCTCCAAACCGAGCCCTCCACTCGGAAACAAACAGCACATTGAGGGGTCAGCTTTAATCCCCCTCCGCCCCTACCTTTTGTATTCAGATTAGAGTCTAAGGAGGATTTGCAGGAGCCCGAAGCCTCTTGTTAAAAGGCTGTGTTCCCCACTTAACCTGCAATTTACCTGTCACTTAAAAGCCCGCTGCAGCAATCATACACACATTGTTGTGTTACTCCCTCTCACTCCTCAGCCACGGGTCTGAATGGACGCTTTGTGATGACTGGGTGCGTCCCAAATGGCACCCGAGTCCCAACATAGTGCACTACTTGTCACCAGAGCCCTATGTGCCCTGGTCAAAAGTAGTGCACTGTATAGGGAGTATGGTTTCATTTGGGACAGACCCTATGCGTAGTAGAAAGTGGGCAGATGGATAAGTTAACTAGTAAACAGAGATCTGTGTTTCTATAAACTCAGTTGAACATCTGACATGGAGGTAGTACTGTCAGGAAATGCAATTCTGATGAAAAGATACTGAGCATGGAACACAAAGGAAGAGTTTAAGAAACCATGTCAACCTGGACTCAGGGGTATGGCGGGTGAGAGAGCCACGGCACAGACTGCAGCTCAATGACTTGACTTGTATTGTTATCAGCCTTTCTCATCTCCAACTAGTAGGATCCCTGCAGAGGAACTTGCCCACTGGGCACAAATGAGTTGAATCAACGTTGTGTCAATGTAATTTGTCAACGTATTGTGATGTGGGAAATAGATTGGATTTGAGGGTTTGCTGTTTTGAGGGTGACATTTCAACCACAGGATTATGTCATCATGGTAACCAAATGTCAACATAGACCTTGTATAAAATATGTTGTATTTGTACCTTTAAAACAATCTCAGCTTTTCTGTATCTTTACTGTATCACTGACTATTACCAATGTGCTATTGTGAGAATGATTGTTGAGAGGTCACCACTTTAAAACTAAATACACTAAAGAAAAATATACACGCAACAAGCAACAATTTCAAATATTTTGCAAAGTTACAGTTCATAAGGAAATCAGTCAATTTAAATGAATGAATTAGGACCTAATCTATGGATTTCACATGACTGGGAATACAGATCTGTTGGTCACAGATACCTTAGAAAAAAAGGTAAGGGCGTGGATCAGAAAACCAGTCAGTATCTGGTGTGACCACCATTTGTGTCATGCAGCGCGACACATCTACTTCGCATTGAGTTGATCAGGCTGTTGATTGTGGCCTGTGGAATGTTGTCCCACTCCTCTTCAATGGTTGTGCGAAGTTGCTGGATATTGGCTGGAACTGGAAGACGCTGTCGTACACGTCGATCCAGAGGGGTGACATGTCTGGTGAGTATGCCGTGCATTACCTCATGCTGAAACATGAGGTAATGGCGGCGGATGAATGACACGACAATGGGCCTCYGSATCTCGTCACGGTATCTCTGTGCATTCAAARTGCCATTGATAAAATGTAATTGTGTTTGTTATCCGTAGCCTATGCATGTACCATACCATAACCCCACCGCCACCATGGGGCACTCTGCTCACAACGTTGACATCAGTAAACCGCTCGCCCACACAACGCAACGCCATACGCAGTCTGACATCTGCCTAGTACAGTTGAAACCGGGAATCATCCGTGAAGGTCACACTTTTCCAGCATGGTAGTGGCCATCGATGGTAAGCAGTTGTCCACTGAAGTRGGTTACAACGCTGAACTGCTGTCAGATCAAGACCCTGGTGAGAACGACAAGCACGCKGATGAACTTCCCTGAGACGGTTTCTGACAGTTTGTGCAGAAATTCTTTGGTTGTGCAAACCCAGTTACATCAGCTGTCCGGGTGGCTGGTCCCAGACACTCCAGCAGGTGAAGAAGCTGGATGTAGAAGTCCTGGGCTGGCGTGGTTACACGCGGTCTGCGGTTGGGAGGTCGGTTGGCCGAACTGCCAAATTCTCTAAAACGGCTTATGGTAGAGAAATGAACATTAAATTCTCTGGCAACAGCTCTGGTGGGCATTCCTGCAGTCAGCATGCCAATTGCACGCTCCCTCAAATCTTGAGACATCTGTGGCATTGTGTTGTGTGACAAAACTGCACAATTTAGAGTGGCCTTTTCTTGCCCCCAGCACAAGGTGCACCTGTGTAATGATTCTGCTATTTAATCAGTTTCTCGATATGCCACACCAGGTGGATGGAGAAATGTTCACTAACAGGTATSTAAACAAATTTGTACACAAAATTAGAGAAATTAGCTTTTTGTGCATATGGAACATTTCAGGGATCTTTTATTTCAGCTCATGAAACATGGGACCAACCCTTTACATGTTGCGCTTATATGTTTTGTTCAGCGTAGATTCACTATCTAAGTCATTCCAAACGGTAGGTTTAACAGAGCAACTGAAATGTGACCATGCTTTATTTGTGATYTTATTAGACCTAGCATTTTGCAAAGTCATCAACAGACAATACACAATACAATAGGCCTAGCGTTTCGAGCTCTGGTTGATTTAAAATGTAATGATATTGAATTGTTTTGGGTTTATCAACATTAAGGAGGAGATGTAGAAGGAGATGTATATTCTGTTTGGATAGTTTCATCTGTGCCTGTCAAGGTATGCGTGAAGGGCTGTAGGAAGTCAGCTGCAGGGGAGCAGATATTTGGTAACAAAACGGAGCCTTTTATTTGGCGAACCAAAAGCACACGGRACAAACGAACACGAAATACAAATACGGGTTGAACATAACCCAACGCAACCAGCCTAACGTGCGCATACATGAAAACAGATAAACAATACCACACAAAGACGTGGGGGAAACAGAGGGTTAAATACACAACACATAACGAGGGAAATGAGAACCAGGTGTGTGGGAAAACGAGACAAAACAAATGTAAAATGGATCAACGATGGCTAGAAGACRGMCGACGTCGACCGCCGAACACTGCCCGAACAAGGAGAGGCATCGACTTCGGTAGAAGTCGTGACAGTGCCACTGACTGACAGGAGTCCAGATTGTCTACAAATTAAAAATGTATATGTTGGATTCAAATCTCCATCTCAACCAACAATCTAAGTTAAAGAATATGACTYAATCAAATCCATGTTATTTAAAGTGCATTGAAAGTTTGATTTGATTTAGTCCTACTCTATAACCATTTTTGGTTGACATGGAGACGTTAATCCAACATATCAATTACTTTTTGACAAACTGGAATTAAAGCTAGAATAAGTCAGTGTCACAGATGGAACTATCCAAGCAATAAATACATCTCCTTTAAATGCTGATAATTTGGATTTGTTGTCAACCAAACACAATTAAATATGACTTTTGCAATACAGTAAATAGCCTAAATTTAAGGCTATCTTACAAACTAATGTAACATTCAACCTTAAACTGAATAGCACATCCATGGCCACAGTTTGAGGCTACTGCAACTCTACATGTCTTCTTATGTAATCATATAAAGCATGAAGGTCTGTGAAGATCTTCATAATAATTGCTGTTATAATCTTTGCAGAATCTCGAACGGCATTGACCACTTGCACCATGTACTTTTAATGTAATCTCAACTGCCGTCCAGGTCATTTGGTTCTGCTATTAGATGAAGCACAGTGATACAGTATGATGCATGTGGCCAAATCAGAAACAGCCTGAGAAAGCAACCACCATTATTCACCTTCTAAACAGCATCCATCTCCTCCCTCTTGTGAGTTCTTCTACCCAACACCACCACTTGGGGCTCTCCAGGTCCACGATGGCTGTGAAGAGGCCCATTCATTCTCAATGGCAGAGCCAAAGGGAGAAAGAAGTGCGGCTTTGGTAGTAGACAGAGTCGGTGTGTGGTGTCCCAAATTGCACCCTATTCCCTATATAGTGCACTACTTTTGACCAGAGCCCATAGGCCTCTGGTCAAAAGCAGTGCACTGTATAGGGGATAGGATGCCATTTGGGATGCACMCTCAGAGTCAGTCACTCAATGCTGGCTGCAAAAAGCTCTCCTCCAAGCCCCTCCTTCTTTTAAAAGCATAAAGCATCAGGCATCAGTCGATGCCCAGCACCAAACAACCGCTCCGTTTCTGACGGAGCTTTACGAGAGTTTTGATTCGCTCTCCCTAATCTCTCCCTAAACTATCCCTCTGTAACACCCCGTACGCATTAGCCTATGTCTTATAACTTAAAAGTTTATCGTTATATGGGCTAAATTTAGATATTTTTTTTTTTTTTAACTCTGGATTTTAAAACTCTGGGCAGCTTGGATTCAATGTGCACTGTGCCAAATGATAAATCTTTACAATACAACAATACAAAAGGACGGGATATTGTCCATTGTTTTAAAATTAGTTCCCTACTGCCATTGAGSCATCTCAGATTAAAACGATTTAAAACACCACTTCACCTCTTAGGAAATACAATCKTTTGGAWGGTGGAGACAATTTTCTCTCCCTWGTGATTTCCTTAAGACCCCTACTACAATGAACAAATCATTCCAAAACAAAAGAAGGCAAAAAYCTTTTTTTATAAACGGGCCTTCTCTACCAGATCAAAGTGAAGAGCAGGAAGTACGGTGTCCATATTAGGGCAGCTTGACCTTGAAGCAAGTCCTGTTATGGACACCACACAGGAGTATGGAGGATCTGAAACCAGGTCAGTCATCCAGCGAAAAACACTTTKTTTTCTCCTTGTGTTGAACAGGATCAGTCGCTGGGCTGTTTTATTTTTAGAGCCTCTCCTCTTTCCTTCCCTCTTCCCCTCCTCCCTTCATCCTTCCCTCAGAACCCAAGAGAGTTTCTCCCTTTCTTGTTGAGGAACCCACCTGTCTGGTTGCACATAATGCCTGCTGTCCCCGGTGGCACTCCGCTTAGATTCCAGCATTAAAAACCCATTACGGAGCCATCAGCCATCTATCAGCCCACTCATAGTGTGTGTCCCAAATGGCACCCTATTCCCTATATATATAGCCYCTGGTCAAAAGTAGTGCACTATAAAGTGAATAGGGTGCCATTTGGGACGTACAATAATGCTGTCTAACGACCTAATTGTCAGCCCTGTCAGTCACGGGAGGCTCCGCCGGCCCAGGCTGCCACCACGTGCCGCCGCCGTCTGAGGCATCGGCATCCGCCACCCGCCGGCGCCGAGTGGCTCGTCCTCATCAAAAACAGGATCGAAACGCTCCATCTGTGGAAATATGAGAGTGAGGGAGAGAAGGAGAGAGGGAGAGGGAGAGAGGGAGAGGGAGAGAGGGGAAAAAAACAGTTATTCCATTTGCCGTATCCACTCTATTAGTCAGAGCAGTACAGTCAATCAGGGCCACATTTTGATTTGAGGAAAGGCAGAGAGGAAAGGAGGAAAACTGGGACATGATGGCAAAATGGCTGCCGGTCACGGCGTGGCTATTCCAGCTCAGCCGAATCAGTCAGAAGGAGTAGGTGTGTATAAAAATGGATTATTACTGAAGTGATCAGAACAACTCTCCAGTTCCTGCCCTGGACTGTGTGTGTGTGCGTGCGTGCGTGCGTGTGTGTGTGTGTGTGTACGTGCGTGCGTAGAAGGGGGCAAGAGTGAGCTTGAGGAAAGGAAAGAGTGTGTGAGTGGGTATGTTCATGAGCACTGGTGCTCCATCTTCTCTCCCTCCTACACTACTCCCTAGGTCCCTCTGCACACTTTCCTGTGAAATGATTGGGTGAATACGGAAAGGGCCCCTTAGGCCACACAGGCCTGGACTCTCTCTCTAGGAGGGGATCATTGACTCCTTTTCCCTTTCCTCCTCCTTGATAATTCATTGCTTGCATATGCCAGCTAATACATCAGATGGCCTGCCCCTCCCCTGACACACACACAAGCATGCACACACACACGCGCACACACACACCACCCAGAGGAAATGGTGGAAAGCGTCAGTCGGCAGAAAAACGGGGATGACAAACGAGAGCACTTCTAGATCTATGAATGAATTATGTCTCCTAAATACCTTGAGCAGAGGCAACTGTCAGCCTGCCTCTATGCTAATCTGGGGACAAAATATGACCAGTTTGGCATTAAAAGGAGGGGGCAGGGCTGCTAGAGAATGAGGCGAGAAATTAATATATCTGAATAGAGCAATCAGGCCATTAGAATARGATGTCGGATTCAGCTTTGGTGGACATTTATGCATTTATCATGAGATGAGTAATAATAGTAATATCCTCCATTCGGCTTAAATGCCGTTCCTCCTCCCTGTTGAAATAGATGTGGATTATTGTGWCAAGAAGACAGACATATCATTTGTTTTACAATAGCCGAGTCAGCGCTCAGCAGCACCTATACTACAGCAGTCATCAGGAATAGAAGAGCCCACTGCAGCGAGAAGACAAGTGCACCACGCGGCTCATTTTGTAATTGGGCTGGTGATTTACATAGGAAATCAAAGACACCACAAGGCTCGAGACAATAGCTACATGAATTAGTTAATGGACTTACGCTTTTTCTAAAGAGAAGGCACTCCTTCTTTAATGTAAAATTGATCTTTTTTTGTAATGAAAAATGTCTATTAAACGTTGTTTGTATGTTTTATTTTATATTGTTATGACAGAAGGAAGGAAGTTCAATATAACTGGAAACTGGAAGCTTCGGAAAAGGTGGAATTTTAAGAGAATCAAAATAATGTTTGACATTTTGACTTTGAKTGAAAGTGGTCCATTTTTAAAGCATGATGTTTATCCTTACAAATGCGCTATTATAATATATAGTGAGGTCATTACAAACMCTCACGTTCCTGGTCATTCACCTGCAGCTGATAGTTTTGTGCAAAGAGCGTTAAACAGACGGTTCACCTTGCTATTGTTCTATCTTCCAGAATCATCTCGCACCCCGCGTATATTTCCCCGGGGGAAAAGTGCGTTTAGCARCTCAAGTTAGTAGGCTAGAGCGGTTCGGGGCCACTGGAGGATACGTTCTCTCTGAACAAAAAGTTGTTGAAGAAATTGGGGCCCAAGGACAGCGACAAAGTCTGGCATTAATATTCCGATCCAGGGTTTGCCGAATTKAAACCAGGACTTCTGGAAAACCTGGYAATTTTGGAAAATGTCCAATCATTTTCT
Source organism: Salvelinus sp. IW2-2015 (assembly GCF_002910315.2). Lineage (NCBI taxonomy): Eukaryota > Metazoa > Chordata > Actinopteri > Salmoniformes > Salmonidae > Salvelinus > Salvelinus sp. IW2-2015. The sequence continues at coordinate 6,269,203 of NC_036856.1, read as the reverse complement.
CAACCCTATTATTACATACGTCAATAAATGATATTCCGACTCCAGAGTCCTTGGATCTACAACATTGAAGAAAGCAATATGTTATATCCAACGTAATGAATCCTAAGATACCATTACAGACGTGATCGTTTTGATTAGATTGATCTGATTGTTAGATCTTACAAAGACAAGATGATCAAAGCAACTCTCACAAGTGTTGAAGATTATGAATAAATGATCTAATAATTAATTTGGTCAGAATATTGAATACAATACAGAGCATATATTTTATTACCCGTTCTTCACCAGGTAAATTGACTGAGAAAAAAAATGAATTTACAGCAACGACCTGGGGAATAGTTACAAGGGAGCCAATTGGAAGATGGGGATGATTAGGTAGCCATGATGTTATGAGGGCCAGATTGGGACAGCACCCTACACAGGGCAATGTCCCCAATCACTGCCCTGGGGGGATTTATTTTTACCAGAGGATAGTGTACCTCCAACATCACTTCTAGCAGCATCTGGTCTCCCATCCAGGACCAAACCTGCTTAGCTTCAGTGYTAAGCCAGCAGCGGGATGCAGGTGGTATGCGGCTGGCTATTAACATAATTTAGAAGGCGTAAAAATAASATCTAGATATAACTGACATGTCTTTTGTGCCAAGCCTTGCACAGTCTCACATTCTCTGCCTTCTATTGTGAATGGTTAGATCTCCCTCTAGTGACAGAAATATACAGTATACGACATACAAATTGACCGTTGGTGTCTTTTCCACCTTTATTCACTAGATGGAGACAGGGGTTCAAATAACTTTGTCTGACTGTCAAATAAAATGCTTGTCTGAGTTATAATTGCATGTCTTCAACAAATCAMAAAAAAAWWTAAAAAAWGACAATAATTCAAATGTAATATTTTTTTACCAGAATTCACCATTTATCAAATCTTCATATGAGGTTATTTTGTATTTCCTGTACCCCACTTTATTTGTCAGAGTTTTGAATGCATTCTTCCTTCAAAGCATCACATTTGCATGACAAGGCTTGCATGGTAGGTGTGTAATGGCCCTGAGCACAGGCTAATGAGAAATGCAATGCTTTACTGAATTATATAGGCAATAACCATGTGCTCTGCCCCTGACATGACCAAGCGATTAGGCCTTTAGTCCCAATGTCAGCGTTATTAAATACACAAAGCACTGCCCCACAATGAGAGAAGAGAAAGGGACATGGGCTCCCAAATCACATTAGAATTTTGCCTCCGTAAGCAATTATTGTCGCCAGTGATTGCAATTCAGATCCTATCTAATGAATATTCCCATGAAGGTATACAAATGAATCTACGGCCCCTGTGACTGTGGTTCATCGTAACACATCCAGRCTGCGTCCCAAATGGCACCCTATTCCCTATAAAGTGCACCCCTTTTGACCAGGGCCAAAGGGTCAAAAGTAGTGCGCCATACAGGGAATAGGGTGCCATTTGGGATGTAACCCTAATCTTCTCTGGATGCAGCCAGCCAAATGAGATCAGTGCAAACATAAATCAACCTAACTTCGTGTGCGCTGTCCCTACTCCATCTCAAGTGGCAACAATGCCAGTCACCAGATTTACAGTGCCTTCAGAACGTATTCACACCCCTTGACTTTTTCCACATTTTGTTGTGTTACAGCCTGAATTTAAAATGTATTAKARWTTTTTTTTTAAATTGGTCATTMGCCTCCACACAATAATTTCAAAGTCGAATGATGTTTTCACATTTTTTACAAATTCATAAAAAATGAGAAGCTGAAATGTCTTGAGTCAAAATTTGATAAACAAGTCACATAATAAGTTGCACGGACTAGCTCTGTGTGCAATAATAGTGTTTACACCACTCCCACACATACAACCAAAAAGACCAGGGAGGTTTTCCAATGCCTCGCARCTATTGGTAGATGGGTAAAAATACAAAATAAAGCAGTCATTGAATATCCCTTTGAGCATGGTGAAGTTATTAAACTACACTTTGGATGGTGAAGTTACTGTACAGGGGGTACCTGTACCGAGTCAACGTGCAGGGGTATGGATTAGTCGAGGTAATTGAGGTAATKTGTACACTACCATTCAAACGTTTGGGGTCACTTAGAAATGTCCTTGTTTTTGAAAGAAAAGCACATTTTTTGTCCATTTAAARAACATCAAATTAATCAGAAATACAGTGTAGACATTGTTAATGTTGTAAATGACTATTGTAGCTGGAAACGGCAGATTTTRTATGGAATATCTACATTGGCGTACAGAGGCCCATTATCAGCAACCATCACTCCTGTGTTCCAATGGCACGTTGTGTTAGCTAATCCAAGTGTATCATTTTAAAAGGTGAATTGATCAATAGAATTTGTGGGTTCGATTCTGAACCTTCTGAAACTTGACAGTCTATTCTTGTTCTGAGAAATGAAGGCTAATCCATGCGAGAAATTGCCAAGAAACTGAAGATCTCGTACAATGCTGTCTAGTTTGAGAAACAGACGCCTCACAAGTCCTCAACTGGCAGCTTCATTAAATAGTACCTGCAAAACACCAGTCTCAACGGCAACAGTGAAGAGGCGACTCCGGGATGCTGCCAAAGGTGATTCTACAAAGTATTGACTCAGGGGTGTGAATACTTATGTAAATMAGATATWTCTGTATTTGTCACGCCCTGGCCATAGAGAGGCTTTTATTCTCTATTTTGGTTAGGCCAGGGTGTGACTAGGGTGAGCATTCTAGTTTCTTTATTTCTATGTTTTCTATTTCTTTGTGTTTGGCCGGGTGTGGTTCTCAATCAGAGGCAGCTGTCTGTCGTTGTCGCTGATTGAGAACCATACTTAGGTAGCCCTTTTTTCCACCTGTCTTTGTGGGAAGTTGACTTTGTTTAGGACACATAGCCTTTAGCTTCACGGTTTGTTTTTGTAGTGTTTATTGTTTTGTTCGGCGTCATTTTTATTAATAAAGGAAAATGTACGCTCACCACGCTGCACGCTGTCCTCTTCCTTTAACGGCCGTGACAGTATTTTATTTGCAATTTGCTAAAATTTCTAAAAACATGCTTTCCCTTTGTCATTCTGTGGTATTATGTGTTTTTGGTATTTGGTATTTTATTAGGATCCCCATTAACTGTTGCATAAGCAGCAGCTACTCTTCCTGGGGTCCACACAGAACATGAAACATAATACAGAATGACATAATACAGAACATCAATAGACAAGAACAGCTCAAGGACAGAACTACATACATTTTAAAAAAAGGCACACATAGCCTACATATCAATGCATACACAAAAACTGTCTAGGTCAAATAGTGGAGAGGTGTTGTGCCGTGAGGTGTTGCTTTATCTGTTTTAACCAGGTTTGCTGTTTATTTGAGCAATATGAGATGGAAGGAAGTTCCATGCAATACGGGCTCTATATAATACTGTAAGCTTTCTTGAATTTGTTCTGGATTTGGGGACTGTGAAAAGACCCCTGGTCTATGTGTAGATGGGTGAGAAAAACAAATCTATTTAATCRATTTTGAATTCAGGKTTTAACACAGGAGAGTCAAACTCATTCCATGAAGGTCCTGCTGGTTGTTCCTTTCAATTAAGACCTAGACAACCAGGTGAGGGGAGTTCCTTACTAATCAGTGACCTTAATTCAACAATCATATACAAGGGAAGAGCGAAAACCCGCAGACACTCGGTCCTCCGTGGAAGGAGTTTGACACGTGCTGTAACACAACAAAATGTGGAGTAAGTCAAGGGGTATGAATACTTTCTGAAGACATTGTATAATGTGTTATTGAAATACCCGACGGCCATTTTGTGTCAACTTGGAGCATCTGCTTCCTCTGCACTGGTCTTGTCTGCTGTGAACTCTGCTCGTTGTAATGTATGGTTGTGTGGCTAGCTGTGTTTGCGGASGGCAGATGTGTAACGATGAGTAAACAGACAGTCTCGCCTTGCCACGGCCTGTTGGGTGAAATGCCAAGTGGTGGTGGGGCAAAACGCTGTGGAAAGAGCTGAAGGAGCTGTCTTGTATTCACTGAACAGGCTTCCTTGCTGATAAGACAGAATTATCCCCACATCCTGCCTGGTCTAGTTTACACTGAGTGTACAAAACATCAGCAACACCTGCTCTTTCCATGACAGACTGACCAGGTGAATCCAGGTCCCTTATTGATGTCACTTGTTAAATCCACTTCAATCAGTGCAGATGAAGCYGAGGAGACAGGTTAAAGAAGGATCTTTAAGCCAATGGAGACGTGGATTGTGCTATGTGGTTCGGTGTGCAATTCAGAGGGTTAATGGGCAAGACAAAAGATTTATGTGCCTTTGAACYAGGTATMGTAGTAGGTGCCGGGCGCACCGTTTTGAGTGTGTCAAGAACTTCAATGCTGCTGGGTTTTTCACGCTTAACGGTTTCCTGTGTGTATAAAGAATGGTCCACCAACCAAAAGACATCCAGCCAACTTGACAAAACTGTGGGAAGCATTGGAGTCAACTTGGGCCAGCATCCCTGTGGAACGCTTTTGACACCTTGTAGAGTCCATTCCCCGACAAATTGAGGCTGTTCTGAGCAGGGGCGCAACTTTGGTTTTAGAAAAGGGGGGCATCATTTTTTGATCCGATCGGATAAACACTCCAAACAGCCAACCCTCCTCGCCCTCTCGGAGGCGTCCYCATGGTCCTAAAACACACCGTTGCCTCGTTTTGTATCACATTCCAATGACAAAACTGGGGGGGACAGAAATGCAGTGAAAGTTGTGCCCCTGGTTCTGAAGGCAACTCAATATTAGGAAGGTGTTCCTATTGTTTTGTACCCTCAGTGTATACTGTCTTGTCTGAAACTTGTCTACTGTCTGGTGTCAGCTGCATGTTAATCTCATCCCCAGGCTACAAGGAGGAGATCTGGATTAGGAGGCTTGCTACATTTAGACTCCCAGAATGTTTGTCCTGCAGTATATCTGAAATGTAAGCATACTGTATATCTGAGTCAGTTTTAGGTTGCAAACAGTATTTTCTTTATGTTTTCCCAACAAACCCATCAKATTTATTGTACAACAGTTACAGCGAATAACATCTCCCTCCTCCTAGRATACAGTATAAGAATAAGATGCAAAGGACACATATATTTTAATGCTCTACATTAGTACTACAATGCAATACTGGCAGTTGACACAGAGAGAAAATGACAGGAATCACAGTTTCTGCTAGCCAATGATTCACCAGCTTTCATGACTCAGGGAGCCTTACTTTGCTGTAAATACTAAGTTGTCCCTTTTACTGTACATACGGTGTRCAAGGTAACAGGACTTACCAATATAGGCCAAGAAAAGAAAGAAGAATATCTCAAAATAGTATGACAGGGTCTGTGCTGGTACTGTCCATGATGTTTTTACAGTCTTAAAGGCATAGTTCACCCAAATTACTAAATTACATATTGGTTTCCTTACCAGATATGCAGTCAGGTGGCCAGGTACACAAAACCAAAGCACAGATTGCTGTTTACCGTTGTCAAAAGTTGCTTACTGGATTTTGTCCTTTGGGTGAACTGTCCCTTTAAATGCTTTAACTGCACTTCATATAAGCTCCTCACCAAAGGGGGTTTGGCTGTAAATGTAGCCATCATCCTCCCCACAGTCCCCAGATCTTAGTACAACATCCAACAAGATTAACAGTGTTTTTTTCTCATACCGAGGACTAGATTTAGCCAGACAGGGAGACCGACACAATCTACGACGAATCAGAGGCTTAGTTCTCCTCTTCTTCATTTTTTTTCTCCTCATATTTTATGCGTCCCAAATGGCACCTATTTCCATTATAGTGCACTCCTTTAAACCAGAGCCCTAAAGGGAATATGGTGCCATTTGGGACGCAAACATTAACTGACGCTGAGACTGACTGGCAGAGCTTGCCCTTATAATATCTGAGATAATCTAGTCAACACCTCTTTCCACGTCTGAATTAACCTCATCCTTCAGCCGGCTCTCTGTCATAGCAATTGAGTCTGGGGACAAGGTTAAGTTTAAACACATAATGTAACAGTCCTTTAAAAAATATGCACAGTAGAACATATTGATTTGTTTCGTTTCTCGAACATGCACTTCATCCCATTTTACAATTGGGTTCATGACCACAGCCCACCGTAGATCATGGCCATTCATGAGTTCAAATGATCCCAAAAGAATATCCAGGATGAAACTTCTTGACCAGAGACTCCACTACCCACAGTTTACAGTGCATTCAGGAAGTATTCAGACCCCTTCCCCTTTTCCTCATTTTGTTACGTTACAGCCTTATTCTAAAAAATCCTCATCAATCTACACACAATGCCCCATAATGACAAAGCGAAAACAGGTTTATAGAAATGTTTGCAAATTTATATATAAAAAAACAGAAAAACCTTATTTACATAAGTATTCAGAKCCTTTGCTATGAGACTCGAAATTGAGCTCGGGTGCATCCTGTTTCCATTGATCATCCTTGAGATGTTTCTACAACTTGATTGGAGTCCACTTGTGGTAAATTCAATTGATTAGACGTGATTTGGAAAGGCACACACCTGTCTATATAAGGTACCACAGTTGACAGTGCATGTCAGAGCAAAAACCAAGCCATGAGGTTGAAGGAATTGTCCGTAGAGCTCAGATTGTGTCGAGGCACAGATCTGGGGAAGGGTACCAAAACATTTCTGCAGCATTGAAGGTTACCAAGAACACAGTGGCCTCCATCATTCTTAAATGGAAGAAGTTCGGAACCACCAAAACTCTTACTAGAGCTCGCCYCCCGGCCAAACTGAGCAATCGGGGGAGAAGCCCCTGGTCAGGGAGGTGACCAAGAACCCGATGGTCACTCTGATAGAGCTCCAGTGTTCCTCTGTCGAGATGGGAGAACCTTTCAGAAGGACAACCATCTCTGCAGCACTCCACCAATCAGGCCTTTACAGTAGAGTGGCCAGATGGAAGCCACTCCTCAGTAAAAGGCACATGACAGCCTGCTTGGAGMTTGCCAAAAGSCACCTAAAGAACTCTCACCATGAGAAACAAGATTCTCTGGTCTGATGAAACCAAGATTGAACTATTTGGCCTGAATGTCAAGTGTCACATCTGGAGGAAACCTGGCACCATCACTACGGTGAAGCATGGAGGTGGCAGCATCATGCTGTGGGGATGTTTTTCAGCGGCAGGGACTGGGAGACTAGTCAGGATCAAGGGAAAGATGAAAGGAGCAAAGAACAGAGAGATCCTTGATGAAAACCTGCCCGAGAGCTCAGGACCTCAGACTGGGGCGAAGGTTCACCTTCCAACAGGACAGCGACCCTAAGCACACAGCCAAGACAACGCAGGAGTGACTTCGGGACAAGTCTCTGAGTATCCTTGAGTGGCCCAGCCAGAGCCCGGACTTGAACCCAATCAAACATCCCTGGAGAGACCTGAAAATAGCTGTGCTGTGACGCTCCCCATCCAACCTGACAGAGCTTGAGAGGATCTGCAGAGAAGAATGGGAGAAACTCCCCAAAGACAGGTGTGTCAAGCTTGTAGCGTCATACCCAAGAYMACTCGAAGGCTGTAATTGCTGCCAAAGATGCTTCAACAAAGTACTGCGTAAAGGGTCTGAATACTTAAGGAAATGTTATATTGCCATTTAAATAAATTAAATTAAAATATATTTWAAAAATTATGTTTTTGCTTTGTCATTATGGGGTATTGTGTGTAGATTGAAAAATGATTTAATCCATTTTAGAATAAGGCTGTAATGTAACAAAATGCGGAAAAAGTGAAAGTGTCTGAATACCTTCCGAATGTACTGTATATAGTACCAGAGGAGTATACGGCACCAGTTTATGTAATAGCCAGGAGATACAGCCCTGCTACGTTAGGTAAGGCGTGTTTATAGCCTTCATCTGGATGCTCTCCTTATATTCAATATCAGAGGTCAATGTCTAGTCCTCAGAGGTCAATGCCTGGTCATCAGAGCTCAATGCCTGGTTCTCAGTGGTCAATGCCTGGTTCTCAGTGGTCAATTCCTGGTTCTCAGTGGTCAATGCCTGGTTCTCAGTGGTCAATGCCTGGTCCTCAGAGGTCAATGCCTGGTCCTCAGAGGTCATTGCCTGGTCCTCAGAGGTCATTGCCTGGTCCTCAGAGGTCATTGCCTGGGCCTCAGTGGTCAATGCCTGGTCCTCAGTGGTCAATGCCTGGTCCTCAGTGGTCAATGCCTGGTCCTCTGCGGTCAAGACCTGGTCATCAGGTGTCAAATCTATATTATAGGTCTCTGAGGTGGCGAGCTCACAGGCCCTGGAGGCAGGGTCATCCTCACAGGCTCGCAGTGCAGGGGTGTCCCTATGGGTGGAGTTACTAGACTTGTGGGAGGAGCTCGGGGAGTTGGTGGGACTGAGCTGCACGGCGGTAGTGTCCTGCAGCGTGTGTTCACTCGTCTCCATCTCAAACGTTGCYCCGGCCCCCATCCGCATCAGCCCCCAGCTCTCGCCTCCCTTGGCCTTACGGGTATCGCGGGCTGGGGCCCGTCGGCTACACACGCAGCATGCCCCAAAAAAGGACAGAGCCACTATTAGGAGCAGTGGCCCAATGACGATGGATGGGTTGCTGGCGGGGATGAAGGACTTGAAAGTGAAAGCCCCCACCAAGGTGATGTTGATGCCCGCCAGCATGATSCCCAGGCCACAGGCGCAGCACAGGGCMGGGGAGGGSAAACTCTGGGGCCACAGGCCCCATTTTCTGCATGCTTTCTTGGGCCCCGAGGTCCTGGAGCTCTTCTTGGAAAGGACCATCTCTCTTGGCTTGATGATGGGTACTGTCTAACTCTGATCTTTTTATGATTGCATATTACTTAATTGTCTTATGGATTCAGATACAATGTAATAGGCTTGATTAATGACAAGGTAGTCCAGCCCAGATACAGGTCAGGTCATGGTTTTCTCTGRCCTACAAGAGATAGACAGAAGAGTCAGGTGACGTGTTCCTTCCATAGAAATAGGTTTTCTAGAAATAGGTCATTGTCACACAGGTCTAAAGGTAATTGAACTGACATTGAGGGAGAAAAGCTGATGCATTATGCATCCATGTGTAATAAATGCTACAAAGACCAGATAAATCAAGGGTATTATTATCCTTATCTCTGCAACACACTGATGCCCCGTTTTTTCACGGAGAATAACACATTCAGGACTCGTTGTTATTGTTCACACYTACGGAAAGAACAAGTACAATCCCACTTTGTTCTGCAAGTCAAATAAACYATTGCTTCTATAGTCCTATTTGCAAAGCTACACGCAGACATTCATAGACAACATTGTGGTAGTGATCGTATCTTATTAAAAGTGCATTCTAGACTACATAAATGTGCAATATCAGTTTAAGACTGACAAAGCCAATAAAGAAAACTGTCTAAACTGTTTACACATTTGGCTACCTTGATGAAAAATGAAAAATGTTAGTACCATTATAGTTCTCTCATTTAACTTGTTCTTTAATGACCAACATACAGTATCTTCTAAAATCACTGATTGTCATTTAACAATTCCTTTAGAATAGAATYGATAAATAAATCCTCTCTTGGTGATGAAAACATCAAATAGTGTACAACGCCTTTGAGAGCACTTGATCTTACTTACATTTGATCAGTTCCATCATTTAGGTAATGTTGTTTGAAATTCCCAGTCGTTTGCCTTTCGWTACGAATCYTCGACTTTAGGTTACACTCCTCTTGTGCGCRCACACAGCCAACAAGGTGAAATACCATAGAGTAAAAGAGAAGAGCGCTCGTTAGASTCATGCATGGTTAACGCTAAACCACTAGGGGCACCATTTGAACGCCATTCACCGATGAACACTTGCTGTACAATTACAGTACAACGGAACTGTTAAAGCACATAGACTAACGGTTAAACAAACCAACACAGACAGGATCGTTTTTCAAATAACTTTTTCATTCTATTCCAGATATCTGCAGCAATTGACTATGCAGGCAAATTATATTTTTTGCAGAAATTGAAAAAGCTRAATATGTAGCCTACTATGGGGATAATTCTTGTTAATTAAATTATTGCGATAGCAATGTGAAAAGCTTGTTTTGGAAAGCTGCTTTGTAGACCTATAGCCCAGACAAATGAATCCACACSTGGTTCAGAACTATCCACCAACACAGTGCAACCAATAAAGCATTACTTGTGATACACCTTCCTCTCCAGCACGGAGGGCGTTATGGTCCAAAATCTGTCCAGTGTAAGCCCAATGCGTTTCTATGGGAATAAWATGAAGTCCTAAACTTGCCCTAAAGTAAATTGACGTTTCGTTAAAATTATATAATTACTCCTGTCTAAATAAAATCATTCAAAATACTTCATCAAGGAGCATGACTTAGCCACAGAGGATCAATAGCTTCTTAAATGTTTTTGTTGTGGATTGTTTCTAATCAAAAGTGTGTTTGGGAAGCCGGCAATTTGGGTAGTGCGCGTGGCAATAGGTTTAGCTGATTGAGTTGCGGCAGTCAGTGAAAAGCGTCTYTAATATGTGTGAAGATAATGTGTTTTGAGTATCATTTTAAATGTTGGATCAAGTAGAAGGTGGGGTGGGGGTGGGGTGGGGGGGACGAAGATATGGTGCGTCTCTCTCCAGAATGCATGCAAATGTAGGAAGGTGCCCATTTTGTCAATGTCTTCTTATTGCTGAACCGAGGTAAAGACAGTTTCAAGTTGGATATTCGATGGCTATTCACGCTTTCAAACGTCAATAGCTTTCAAACCACTTGAGCCACAGACTCTAAATGAGTGTCATGATGTTGGAAAAAATGCGCACAACATTGCACAGGTTTTATTTTCACGATTTGTACATTAATTCGCTTTCCAAAGCTAATAAACATGTGGAAATGTGAGCAGCATTTTTTATTTCAAGTTGAAATAGTTAGGGAGCGTAAACAAAGTGCAAACTTTTTTTTACATTTGAATTTCAATTGCTCCTTGGTCATGTGACCTACTTGACTCAAACAATGTTCAGAATGTCCACTGACTACCCTTCTTTATTGCACACCCTTTGGTTTGTCCATTTTCATCTCACACGTTTATACATGAATTTTTCAAACGTTCAAATTTCAATAGCTCCTTGGTCATGTTACATATGGGACTCAAACAAGGTTCACAATGTCCACTGACTACCTTTCTATATTGCACACCCTTTGGTTTGTCCATTTTCATCTCACACAATTTTACATTCATTTTTCTAAATTAAAAATARCAATAGCTCCTTGGTCATGTGACCTAATGACCTCAAACTACTTTCAGAATGTCCACGGGCTGGCGGAGACGAGCATAGCGAGGCATCCAGTGCGGTAACGCGACCGATCCCGGAGAAGCTGGCGGGAGCCCRGGGGAGAGTTCTCTTTTCTTTGTGAAAGGCAGGGCACCCTGGAAAGGGTTCGCCACGAGAGAGGGGCCAAGGCCCTGGAAAGCGTCGTCCGGTGAGCTCTCCCTGTCCCTTGAAAATCCGGTGGAGAGGGTGTAAATCTCACGCCGGGCCGTACCAATATCCGCAGCAGGTCTCCAAGGTGAACAGCCTCTGGCATGTTATGACAATGTAGTTAAGGGAAGTTGGCAAAAAAGATCCGTAACTTCGGGATAAGGATTGGCTCTAAGGGCTGGGTCGGTCGGGCTGGGGTGCGAAGCGGGGCTGGGCTCGAGCTGCGGCTGGGGGAGCAGTTGCTCCATCGCCCTCCTCTCGCCACCATTGGAAGTTCGTTGTGCGGCCCATCTCGCGGTCCCTCGTCCGTGGTCTCGCAAGGGGCTGTGTGCGGGGGTTCATCGGGGACGTGRCCGTCAGCGGGCCGAAGGCGGACTGGTGGGGATTGGGTCTGACGGTTGGCGGCGGAAACTCTGGGRGTGCACCGGGCCCTTTTCGCGGATCTCCCCAGCTACGGCGGTCGCCAGCCCCACACGTTGTAGGTGGGGAGGTCTCCTCTATGCTCACTAGATTTAAGGCGGAAACTAAACCCAATGGCCCCACAGTGATAGGGRATTGCATGGATCTGGCTCATGGCCTACGAAGTGMGGAGAGGTATCTTCAGCTTGTKTGGGGAGGGAGGCCTACATCTGATGTGGGTAGTACCATCCAAGCCCATTGATTTGCTGCGGAACCATACAACGGACGGAAGAAGCCTAGGTTCCCACTGGGCACGGATCAGTGAATGTCAACTTGATGAAATTCAAAGGAGTGTACCCACCTGTCGCGGTCGCACTCAAATCACCCGTGGGGTGACTGTGACCCCCTKATGTCAAAGTGAGGAATATCGATGAAGCGCTGGTAAAGGTGGTTCCTATTGGCTCTGTCCCGGAGGGCTGACTGMGCAAGCAAATGATTGAAAGGGGATGATTATTTTCTGTTGCTTCTTCCGACACCCGGTCGATGGTGCCGGTGGATACTGTGAGGGGTATCTGGTTCTCAAGCCTGTAAGTATTGTGCTGGCACTTGATGTCGATTGGGTGTAAAAACCCAGTTAAAGTCCGCTGAAGGTTAGTAGTGGCAACTGATGTCCAGTTTGTAAGACAGAAAAGCCTCTGATGATACCACCGGGCGTGACTTGAATGGATGTCAATTTGATGATATCTGACTGTAGCATGCTATCCTTCGTGGTCGCACTCAAACCACCTTCGGGGTTGCTGTGACCCCCTCATGTCAAAGTGAGGAAATTCGATGAAGTGGGGGTAAATGGCGGGACATAATTAAGAGTTTCTTGAGGTAGCCAAATGCCTCGTCATCTAATTAGTGATGCGCATGAATGGTGAACGAGATTCCCACTGTCCCTACCTACTATCTAGCGAAAACTCAGCCAAGGGAACGGGCTTGACGGAATCAGCCTCGGCCGCCGGGATAGCCTCTTTTGGCAGGTGAGTGCCCCCCAAGGCCTCACAGAAGTCAACAAAGTCAGTTTTTTTTAACAAAGTTCCTCGATATTCACCACGCCTCATATTGATCACCAAGCAAAACATAATGATCTGATGATTCCATATATCTAGTGGAAACGTTAAAAAAATAAAAGCTTTTTGTCCCGAGCGCACTGTGGTAAGACTGGCTAGTTGGTACAATGTTGCAAGTTCGTTAGGACWGTTCCTCCTGGACGGTGTGATGATTTGATACAATGTTGAACMTCACTAGCAATAGCTCAAGTCAAGACATAGAAAGCGAGGCAGACAGGCGGAGAAGAGATATGAATGTGATTTCATTTTCATCYGGGTATTTTCTACTGTTTTTATCTGTCGGCTTTAGGCCTATGCATTTTACTTAGCTGATGATCGAAGTTTATAGGCCTAATGCGGCATTGGCCTATAGACTATAGTATATCTGAGTTATATGCTCTCATGTCTTTAGCCGTATCAATGTTACCATATGGCAGAGGCTAGTGATCTCGCCAATAGTTTAATTTTTATAATTGTACCTCAGATTTTTATGATTAACCACGTGACAATGATTTTGGAAAAAAAAAGCTATTGAAACGAAAATGTTGCACGAAATTGTGCATAACTGGKACGCAGATGAGTAAAAATTGTAGGATACGTACTATAAGCTTCCCCAAACTTGAAACTCACGAGCTGCCTGGTCATTACTATTACACGCATTGTGCACAGTTTAGGAAGTCCCGTGAAAACAATGGGCCCGCRTATTGAAATCAAATGCCCGTCCAACTWATTCGTTCTGGCGCCGGGTCTGRTCTCCAGTCTCTGCATGTAGGCTACATACCTCTCAAGGACATRATGAGTGTCTGCTCGCTCATGCATCTTCGCTGCTACCTTCTCCTTTAATAAGGAGCTCGTTTAGGAGTGTGGACAGGTGAATCGCGATCACTCCATCCATGTCCTCTATCCAATGTCCTTGCTCCATTCGCAACTCACTCACCATTCACACTCTATGAGCAATTGGTGAGTGATGGGCCCGAAATAAACCAATACAATCCGTTTTTCTAACCGTAGACCGCTATCTCTCGCTCTCTCGATCTGTCTATCTACTCATGCTGGACGTTGATCAAATTGTTATATCACGTCTGAGTTCTGCCAACCAGGGTGAGAAAAAAGGACAACAACATTGAATAATTTAAAAAATAAATAAATGGGTTTAATTGGGAAAACAGCATACCACACGGGGCTATTGATGTGCAACWTAAGAACATATGCATATTTAGGAACTCATACACGTGGGCTTAAACAACAAACAGTGGACATCGTATTTCGCTGATAGTTTATTATTTACAATTAGTGTGTCTCGTCCCATCTAATTTGAGGTTAGGCTGCTTCGTCCCAAATGTCTCTCTATTGCGTATATTGTAGATTACTTGACCAGGGCCAATAGTCCACTACATAGGGATTAGGGGCAGAGTGAGCGGGATTTACCATAGCCACTGACTGATCCCTAATGTGTTGCACTGTCTCTGACGGAAACCCTTTGTTGAGTCATGCCCATTTATGAATGCCTCTTAGTTGCTATAGCGATGGAGTATCCATGGCAACCAGGTGAGAGCCGGGTAATGGGTACATGCCATTTGACATTAGCCGGGTAATACATTAAGTTAATAGGGTGAGGGGAATAAGTGCTAGACTACCATCAGTGTCCCCCATTAATAAAAGGACAAGCTCTTACAGGGGTGAAAAAGTCAACTGGTAGAGATAAATCAATTCGGTAAACATAAGGAATCTTTAAAAAAGCACGAGCATTTCAGTAACTTAAGAGTATTTCACMAACCAAAGAGCATTTCAGTAACTAGGTGGATTTGAACAAATATATTGTACAGGCTGAAATGGCCATCTGACCAATTTCATTCTTAAAAACACGAAACTAATTTAATGTGACAGGCTAGCCTTCAGTCTTCACATGGTAAGTTATTTATATCTCCATGATTTCTTTGGCACATTCATTCAGATCCATTTACAGACAAGCCATCTAAATGTTTGTGCAAACAACAAAACATTTAATAAAAATGCTGATATATATCAAATAAAACTCCCTTTCCTCCAGAGAAAGGTATCTAGAATATAAAACTACACACATATTAAACACTTTAGTCACAAACGTTTAAAAACAACACATAATATTAGACAATTAAAAAAATAGACATTGTCGCATTTCCAAATCACTGATTATGACAATGTCTGTGAATACACAAAACAACAATTCACATACAGTAAATGGAGCAACAGGTTAGTAGTATTACTGAAAAATATTWAAAAATAATTGAAGGAAGCAATTGCAGAATTGTCCTGATATCATTTGGAAAGGAAATGTGAGGTAATGCTTGTAGTTTTTATCAAGACTTCAAATATTAGCACCATCCGAGCGAGCCTCCCTCWTTAGTGCAAGTGAAGTGAGTTCGGAACAACTGAATGTATGCGTTCTTCTTGCAAAGCATGTAAACACTTCAATCAAACTATTATATTAACCAGATTATCCACAAGAATTGCAGTATTGTGTGCATGTAACCATACTCAGTGTCTGCTTGCTTGTCATGCTAGTTAATGGTATAGATATATTTCATATGTCTCCATATTTGGGAAAGTCACAGCTAGGGTTGCAGAATTCCCCAAAGCTTCCAAAAATTCCCTGGCTTGTCAGAGATCTTGGTCACGAATTCCAAGTTGGAGGATTCCCTTATAGTTTATTCCCTGCTGGTTCCAGAAATCATCCAACTAGATTTTCGGAGAAAAAKCCCCCGGACATTTTAGGAACGTTTTGAGATTTGTGCAGCCCTACTCATAGTTTATATCAACTAATAAAACCAGTGCAAAAAACATAATTCCCAAGTGTCTGAAAAGTAATGCTCTACTTTTGCAGTATTAAGTAACTCTATAAATAATACCATATTCCTCTCAGTACAGAAAACTTTTCACAGCTTGACCAACACAACATAAATTACAACTATTTTATATTACAGGATCTTTACAGTAAGACAGCTGAGCTACATATACTGTATGAATTAAAGGCCCCATACTGATATGATCAATAATCCATTCCTTCATTCAAATAGCCGGGCAATTAAGTATAGCTAGCATAAACCAACCAGCACTAGCAGTCTTAATCATACAAATAGAATCCCTTCTTCGGGCATTCTAGTGATTCGGTTTCTGTGGTCTTAACATGGGATTGTGGTCCGTGTAGTTTGAGGTTATTATCAAATGCAGGAAACCAACCTCAACCCAAACCAGTCACTGAAACCAGACTCAGCAACTGATACAAAGCTGTGACTAAGCATGTGTTAGTTTAGTAGAAGATAAAAGTTCTTCCCTTTGTGCTCCTGTGTCTCTGTTTCTAGCTGATAAGAAGACGACTGGCCATGACGAGAGCTTGGACAATGGGGCTACCAACCAGTGAAGCTACACAGGATTCTGCTGACAATGGCAGCTATCGTCCATTCTCAGATAGTGTGCGTTGTCTCCGTCCTGGAGGGGACCCATGGCAAACACCACATAGAGAGGAAGAGACGGGGAAGGGAGACTAGCACCAGGATGGAGGGGAATTGAGGAGGAAAAAGAGGGGAACTGGGTAGAGAAAATGGGTGAATTTGASCTGTAAGGATCTTAGAACCACACCACGATATTACAAGGATAAACAGGTGGAATGGAYCTAAGAAGAAAACTCCACCTCCTAGCCTGCAGTAGCAGCCATAGAAATAMAATGAATAGAACAGGAATCCCCATTCTAGTCAATGATGGCATAATGGGTGYACTAMCGGCCATTGCGAGTYTACCCATCAGAGGAAAGCATGAAGTAAAAGCAGGAAGTGTACRCGTCAATATGTGTTGTGATTTGTTGATTAAACTCAATTGACAAAAAGTACATTCCATTGCATGAGCCTCATCAGTTAACATAATTTGAATGAACATTCTACATTAACCATGGAAATTATTGCATCACAATACCAGGCAGCCATTGCGAGTATACAGGGGCTTGKAAAAGTATTCACCCCCTTGGCATTTTTCCTATTTTGTTGCCTTACAACCTGGAATTAAAATAGATTTTATGGGAGTTTGTATCATTTGATTTACACAACATGCCTAACACTTTGAAGATGCAAAACATGTTTTTATCGTGAAACAAACAAGAAATAACACAAAAAACAGAAAACTTGAGCGMGCATWACTATTCACCCACCCAAAGTCAATACTTTGTAGAGCCACCTTTTGCAGCAATTACAGCTGCAAGTCTCTTGTGGTATGTRTCTATAAGCTTGGCACATCTAGCCACTGGGATTTTTGCCCATTCTTCAAGGCAAAACTGCTCCAGCTCCTTCAAGTTGGATGGGTTCTGCTGGTGTACAGCAATRGTTAAGTCATACCACAGATTCTCAATTGGATTGAGGTCTGGGTTTTGACTAGGCCATTCCAAGATTTTTTAAATGTTTCCCCTTAAACCACTTGAGTGTTGCTTTAGCAGTATGCTTAGGGTCATTGTCCTGCTGGAAGGTGAATCTCTGTCCCAGTCCCAAATCTCTGGAAGACTGAAACAGGTTTCCCTCAAGAATTTCCCTGTATTTAGCGCCATCCATCATTCTTTCAATTCTGACCAGTTTRCCAGTCCCTGKCGATGAAAAACATCCCCATAGCATGATGTTGCCACCACCATGCTTCACTGTGGGGATGAWGTTCTCGGGGTGATGAGAGGGGTTGGGTTTGCGCCAGACAGCGTTTTCCTTGATGGCCAAAAAGCAACATTTTAGTCTCATCTGACCAGAGTACSTTCTTCCATATGTTTGGGGAGTCTCCCACATGCCTTTTGGCGAACCCCAAATGTGTTTGCTAATGGCTTTTTTCTGTCCACTCTTCCGTAAAGCCCAGCTCTGTGGAGTGTARGGCTTAAAGTAGTCCTATGGACAGATACTCCAATCTCCYCTGTGGAGCTTTGCAGCTCCTTCAGGGTCATCTTTGGTCTCTTTGTTGCCTCTCTGATTAATGCCRTCCTTGCCTGGTCCGTGAGTTTTGGTGGGCGGCCCTCTCATGGCAGGTTTGTTGTGGTGCCATATTCTTTCAATTTTTAAATAATGMATTTAATGGTGCTCTGTGGGATGTTCAAAGTTTTGGATATTTTTATYTAACCCAACCKTGATCTGTACTTCTCCACAACTTTTTGAGATTTGTTTTTGCCGTTATGTACTATACATTCTGTCCAATGAGAGCTGAGTGGATTACCTTTGGAMGAAGTGTGGAGTTGGGAGACCTCTCTCTGGTGCATTCTTGGGGGGAATAAATAACAAGTTTAAATACAACAGTGTCAATTTCTTTTAAATGTATCCTTTCCTTCATCAATGATGTACAGTTTGGAGGAAATGGACTGGTGAAAACAAGCCCTCTTGTTTCTTATAGGTGGCTTTGACCCATTCAGCCTTCTCAGATCAGTGTAGAATAMATTATGCAGAGGGGACAAGGCAAGGAAGCCAGTTAAGACTATTGAGACCCACCCAAACAATAGATCCAGTATGTTATGGCCAWACACCCATACAGTACTCAGAGGACCAGTTAAGTTTTGGCCTTGGCACTCACCCCGAGCGCCCAGGGGTGCTGCAGGACCTGGGCAGCACTGAGGCGTGTGGCGTCCCGTACCTGTAGCCTGGAGATGAGGTCCTTGGCCTGGGCAGAGATATGGGCCCAGTCCCTCTCTGGGAACTCATACTGTCCCTCCTGGATGTTCTCAAACAGGTTATTCTGCAGGGCTTGGACACAACATAGACTTATAACTTGACTTTTCACCATAATAACATGACTCATTCATTATAATTAGTAGTAGTACTGTGTAAGGTGAACTGGGGATGMTGTGTGTGGGGMTGTGGGTGTATGTACACTARGTTTGTGTACCTGGCAGATGTGGCAGGTCTCTCCTCGGTCCCAGCCACAAGTCAGTCCCCCAGTGGTCGGGGGAAGGGGGGGCTGCCGCTCAACAGAATATAAAGTATGACCCCAGGCTCCAGAGGTCACAGGGCTTGACGTGGAACGAAGCCTCTTCTGTGAAGACCTCCACCACCTCTGGGGCCATGTACTCTGCCGAGCCACACTYACGTGGAGAACACAAATTCCACACACTGTTAGGGCATAGGTCAAAACAAATTTGATTTCAAGTGCATTTAAAATCACAACACTCTTTACAGTAAAAGTGAAACATTTGCATTCCTGTGGGCCCCAACAGAGATTATTGTGGCGCGGTAGGCTTTTTTCATGCTGCGGGCGGGAGCGGACGGTCAGATAGACAACTTTGGGAAGAAAATATTTTTTTTCTCCCGCAGATTGGGTTATTTGGAAACAGATATTTGACATAGCTGTCTGATTAATCCTTATCACGGTTGAAGTTTCCAGTGAAACTGTCTGTTGCTCCTGTTCTCCTGTTCTTCTTTCGTTTGGCTGAGTCTGAAACGCTTACTGGCTGGCTGGCCTCCACCACTGTTTAAACAAGTCAACTGTTAACTCAGGTCAACCGCTGGGGGTAGCTGCTCAACGGAAAGACTGTTTCCTTATGTTTTGAATGATTGCTTGAATCATAACTCATTGATAGGTCCTTTAATGGACTAAGTGAGGGCGATGTACTGACTAACTATGTACTATTAGCCAATTAGATAATAAATTATTYCTTCAATCTCAGAGTGTGCATTGTGTTTACTGACTAACATGTTAGACTACTATGTGCCAATTTGAATTTCAATTAAATTGCACTGTGTGGGCAATGTGCATGCTGACTAATTATGCACTATGTGCCAATGTGATAACCCAGCAGACAGTGAGTTGGTTGTGAAGCTGGGCCCGTATTCATAATGATCTGGGAGGGAGAGCCAGAAAGTGCAAGCAGAGCCAGAGAGATCAGGCGGTAGAGAGGGAGAGAAAGAACAAGAAGGAGCACAGTTGAACGCTGACCAACAGTTGAGAAAAACCTTATGGATATTCCCAAACATACTTTTACATCCAGTGATAGTGTAGGCCTGTTTGTATTACTCATGGAAAATGATGCTACATTTCCCCTTTAACATCAAGATAAGCATAATAACTGGCAGTCTGGTACTACTCGACTCTGCTGTTATTATCTCTGAGGCAACAGGAAAGGTTTTTTATTTAACCTTTATTTAACCTTTATTTAACCTTTATTTAACTAGGGCAAGTCAGTTAAGAACAAATTCTTATTTACAATGACGGTCTACCCCGACCAAACCCTAATGACGCTGGGCCAATTGTGCGATGCCCTATGGGACTCCCAATCACGGCCAGTCGTGATACAGCCTGGAATTGAACCAGGGTCTGTAGTGACGCCTCTAGCACTGAGATGCAGTGCCTTAATCCACTTGGGAGTTTGGCCTATTTGGACACAGATTCCAGGTTAGAATTTGGTTTATATCATAAGTAATTCATCACTTCATTAGCTAGCTAACGTTGGCTAGCAAGACGTATTAGCTGACTCAACTAGCGCAAATGTCTGGTTAAGGTTGCTTTGGCTTTTCATGAAATGATTTTCATATAGCTGATAACTTTATATGGTTAGCTAGATTGTTAGCTAATAAGGTCAAACATCTGCAATAGCTAGTTAACACTATGTTTATTGCCTCCAGTCTGGCACAACCAAGTCGTGACTGCTTTCACCAGTAAGAAGTCGASCGGTGTTTGCTTGAATTACTAGGTAACTCACCCAATGAATGACCCAGATATGTCTGACACATAGCCTCCAGCAGTTAAACTGTACAAACATCTCTGCATATTTGTGAAAACAGTAAGAAGAAGTCCAACCAGTTCTGTAGAATGTGTGTTCAAGTCAYAGCATGCCATATCATTATTTTGGGAAAGCCAGCTCTATGCTCTACTCAGCTCTACTATCGGGTCTTCTCTTGTTACATTTTCTGTCTTGTTTTGCCCCTACTCACATACGGATGTACTACTCCAGTAGCTAGCTAACAACCTGAAATGTTTAACTATTTTTTCAGTTGGTAGATATGGTGAGGCAGAGCACGATGGCAGAGCTGCAAGCCTTCCAGAACTCTCTCCAGTTAACTTAAATTGCAGTCATAAATAGCTAATATCCAGCTTACCAACTTGTCAAAACATACTTGTGACTTCCCTTAACCTCCAGGCCTCCATTGTAAATAAGAATTTGTTCTTAACTGACTTGCCAAGTTAAATAAAGGTTAAATACATTTTATTTTATTTTAAGTCCTCCGTCAGAGCCTCTGACATCCTCTGGATGTTGTGATGGGTGGACAACATGGGCTTGTTAGTTTTTAATGGCCCGGTGCCCCGTTTGAGCGTGTTTTGCACATTAGACCATTCCATTGGTCCTRAGGAAATCTCCACTCAACCGGGACATGGGGCCATGCGAAAATGACTTCCATATTTAAATACAGTTATTGACATAGCTCCTGCCCCCCCCCCCCTCCCATGTCTATAGTTCAGTCATTAGACAAAAAGAAGAAGCCACTGCTAGTGGGGCAGCTTAGCAAAACAATTGTGCATTTTGTGATTTTATTAAATTTTAGTTCCCCCGTTTTTTTCATGAAACATTGAATTTTGCCTTACTTCTATTAGCCCATTGAAATGCATTGAATAACAGATTCATACATGGAAAACAGAGTCTCACCTTTCCATAGAGTGGTCATATTAGTGTGTAGCCCAAACTGTTCCTGACGCTTCAGACGAGTCCATTGACGCTTGTGAGGGTCATAGAGCAAAACGGAGAACACCATCTTGTTCGTGAGAGTCTCATCTTTCCATACCATTCGGACGCTACGGACAATTTTTGTGAGAAGAAAAATATTCGGGATGTCTCATGGTCTGACAAACACCGCTCCAGCTCGGCCACCTCCACCACAGCTACGGAAGGCCGCCTTTGGAGGATACAGTGGATTGAGATGCAGCCCATGCAAAAAAAGCAGATATCTCTATCTTAAACAGACAGATTTTGATAAATTATTTTATTATACTAATTTGATTTCCATGGGGGCGCGGACATCGACTCGAGGAGTTTAACCGGCGATAGCCGACACCCACATAATGGCGGTGTAACTGCGCTGGAGCTGTCAATTCATTGAATAGCTGCTCTTCTGATCATTGTCATTAAGCCACACGTCCCACTCGCATTAGAAGTTCAGGATGAGAAAGTGTAGGCTACATAGAAATGACGCTCAAATTGAAAACCATTAAACAAAATAACGAGGTTTTCTATCGGCCTAATCGAGGTGTAGATTAGGGCTGTGGCGGTCCCAAATTTGCGTCTGCCGGTGATTGTCAAGCAAATAACTGTTGGTCTCATAATTGACGTTAATTAACATAAACACATTTAGCATCACCTGGGTTCCACGCATAGCCTAAAAGCCACTGATGCAGACCTTTTGGAACATCTACATTTTAAAAAGTCTAATAAATCCATATAATATAGCCTACACTTTTACAATAAATCCATTATCTATTTTAGACAGGTCTAAAGAAGCATGACATGAAGAAGATGTAGTCTATTTCAGAAGAACAGAATAGCATTCTCTGAGTTGTCCTTGTGTTAGGTTCTGATCTGGTTATGCCAAAATGGCTGTGGACTACACTAGCTCATTAAGCAGACAAGATTTGCTTAAAGTTCCATGGCATTATTTTATAGTATGAAGAACACATTTACTTTTTGTCAGCCAACAAGATGAGTAGGCCTAACGAACAGCAAAAGCACTAGTCTATGCCAATCCACTATCGCCCATAATTCAAAAGTTGTGGGATGCGATAGATCCCAAATCAATACAACCACTACAGTAGCATCAAAAACCTTTTTGACGCAATGTGGCTGACGCAACAGATCAGAACATTTAGCTTCAAATGTTGATCAACTATTAGGCTATTTATTCACATTATAAGTGCTGCAATGCGCACATGGCAGTAGGCTATAAGCACGAATGTTCCATTAGCGGGAAAACACCATTATCAAAAGGGAAAACACCATCATCAAACGGGAAAACACCATTATCAAAAGGGAAAACACCATTATCAAAAGGGAAAACACCATCATCAAAAGGGAAAACACCATTATCAAAAGGGAAAACACCATCATCAAAAGTGACTGCTAATGCATGTAACACTTTTATTATAAAGGTGCATTTTTATGGTAAATTTGATCTTCCCCAAACTTGAAACTCACGCTCTGTTTATGTATGCCAATTAGGCTATACACCACTTGTAAAGCGGATTAATGTRTTTAATTTTAAGAAGTTATTTGGCCACTTTAGTTGTGATACAAACCTTATCAACACATGTAGATCTATGGGCTAGGCTACATGAGGTGTGTGACTATGATAAGTTAAAGGTTTTGTTTCTTGTCTTATGCTGGGCGTCATTTACAAGTGATAAAATATAATTCACAAGTGATAGGTTAATATTGTCACCCATCAGACTATTCTTGATTTAATCCTGTCTTTACATATACTAAATAATATATGTGTGAAATTTGTTTTGATTTAGAATGGACCATTATCATGCACCTGTCTCGAAACAGGGGCAGTGGGGAAAAAATACATGTCATCTATGCACTTAAATAGCAAATGCAGGATGCTTTGCCCGTGGTTCCTTTTCATGCCAGCCAGGTAGGCTATACTCCTGTTGAAAAGATAAGCAATGTGCTTAATATTAGGAAAGTTGAGAAATAAATATAGTAGGCATAGCCTATAGAAAGCTGATGGGAACCTCCTCTTTTTAATAGAGGTCATCACTCTGTTTTCTCTCGCAATTGCATAGAAATGTTGCGCAACAGGAGTGGCAAGTCGCGCAGCGGTCTAAGGCACTGCATTGCACTACAGACCTTGGTTCATTCCCAGGCTGTGTCACAACCGGCCATGATCGGGAGTCCCATAGTGCGCCGCACAATTGGCCCTGCGTCGTCTGGTTTAAGGGAGGGTTTGGCCAGGGGGTAGGCTGTCATTGTAAATAAGAATTTGTTCTTAACTGACTTGCCTAGTTAAATAAATGAGCTCCTCATTAAGTTTTTGATTTTCAATCACATTTGCGTTGATGTCAGAGTGATTAGAGGGACAATAGAGTGCTGAGTACCAGGAAGTTAGCAAGTTTGGTAGGCTACTAATGACCATCATTAGTTTCAGAGCTTGGAGAAGCCTAATTACCGTGACTAAACGGTCACGTGGAATTTAACTGCCGTCATTACTCGTGACCCTCGGTGTGTCGGTAATACGGTCACCGCAACAGCCCTAGTGTAGATTACAGTACATCTCACATTCCAGTGTTCGAACTTGTAAACAAGGTTGCATGAGATTTCTCTTAATGCAACTCTGTGCAGCCAATGGCAATGCCTGCTTTAGGTATAATGCCAGGAGCCGCTTGTGGATTTGACAGCTTTAACGTTGTTCCACCTTTGACACCGCCAAAACAACAGCTTTGCGGGTGTCGGCTAGCTTGAATCTAGCCCTTGGTCTGAATTTTCTCCTGATATGGGCTTTGCAAAGTAGCTTTAGTAGCTATTTGTCTACATGCTCATGTAACTGGTAGGTTGTGAACCCCAGACTCCCGCTCCATAACCAAACATCTTAACCATTTCACCAAAAAATAAGTCTGTCTTTGGCCGAGGGTGGTTCAAGTCACTGGCAAGGCTACCAAATCCCTAGAACTTTTTAACTAGCCTCCGCTATACTCATCCTAGAAGTGTTATTGTTAAACATTTTGGTTTTCAGGAGATCCAGAGTGAGAAGTATAGGCCAGAAATATGACATTTAAAAAATCTAAGAAGCACAGGCAATGACTTTGTAGATTAATGGTGTGTAAAATAGTGGTACAGTCTGGAGCCTTTAAGTAAAATGCAGGCCTCGGCCCCCAGGGGCCAAATCTGTTGATCCATATATAAATATTTTCAGGCTACATAAATCTACCTCTGTGCCAAATCTGGTGTGTTTATAGTCCTTCTGAATTTTAAACCAGTGTTACCGTATATGGCTATTTAAAATGGCTGCAAATCTGAGGTGGCTCCTTATCTTAACTTTTTCAGAGTCCATAAATCTAACTCTGTGCCAAATTTGGAGCCTTTATCTTAAAACAGTCTTTTCGAATTCCAAAAGTCGGAATTGTGGTGATTCCATATCTAAATCTTTTTAGGCTAAATAAATCTACCTCTGTGCCAAATTTGATGTATTTATCTCAAAAAAGGCCTTCAGAACTCTAACATTTTATTACTGACAGTGGCCACACACACACACACACACACACACACACACACACACACACACACACACACACACACACACAACACACACACACACACACACACACACACACACACAAACACACAACACACACATACACACACACTAGAGAAACAGACAGAGAGAATCGCAAAATTGTTTAAAGTAACTGTCCCCAGGGGTCAAATCTGTGGTGGCTCCATATATAATATTATTTACAGGCTACATAAATCTTCTTTTAATTCCTGCATATCTGGGCTGGCTCCATATCTTATTATCAGGGTCCAGAAATCTACCTCTGTGCCAAATTTGGAGCATTTATCTTAGAACAGATTTCCAAAAATATTGTTACATCTGCATGCATTTTGAAAAATGGTTGCCACATTCCCCCAGGGGCCAAATATGGGGTGTATCCATATTATTATAGGGCTCCATGCCTATAAATGTATTTAACTAGGCAAGTCAGTTAAGAACAAATTCTTATTTTCAATGACAGCCAAGGAACAGTGTCTGCTTTTTCAGGGCCAGAACGACACCTTGTCAGCTCGGGTATTGAACTTGCAAGCTTGCGGTTACTAAGCATTGGCGGTTGGTGACGCGTTACCAATGCTCTAACCACTAGGCTACCTGCTGCCCCAATAAATAGGACGTCCTATTAGTTATATCCATGAGTCATATTAGTATTTTAATATCAAATAGCTTTCCTCAAAAGAACACACAACACACACACACACACACACACACACCACACACACACACACACACACACACACACACACACCACACACACACACACACACACACACACACACACACACACACACACACACCACACACACACCACACACACACACACACACACACACACACACACAGAGAATCGCAAAGTTGTTTAAAGTAACTGTTCCAGTGAAAATTCTGTTAATATTCTGTTAACTCATTCTCAATGCTGTTGACTCATCCTATACTCTTATTTGTGGCCAAAGCATTAAAAAAAATACATTTAAAAAACACCTCAAACTTGTATCTCAAATAGACTGTTTCAAAAATGCATGCTATTTCCAAATAGAGGATGATATTATTCTCCTGAGGAGAATGAGCTGGCCAATGAGGGGTCTACTTGCGTTAAGATTGTTTTGAACGGTATACGCCCACACCACTGCAACACAGAAAAGCTGCTTTTTAACATACTTAATTACAATTTTTTGGAAGGAAAACCATTTCACTCATATTGTAATTCATTTAATAGAAATCTGGAAACACTGGACAGTTACTTTAAGGTTTTACAAAAGCAACGAGGCAGGTTTTAATTGGTCACCATCTGAATGAAAATATCCTATGTCTGATATTTAGTTTGATCACAGCTAAAACATTTCCTTAATAATAAAATGCAAATTAACGAGGCATGCAACAAAACACTAATTGTAGTGGGTGAACTTACTTGTCCTAACACTTCACACATCTCAATCAGATGAGTCTCCCAGAGTAATCCCAGTTGAACTCGTTTTGGTAGATGAAAATTAAGTCAGTATTTCACAAGTATTGCTTGCAGTTGTCACCCTGTACTTACCCAGACACCTCACAAAATGTCTGTTTTTCAAAGTCCTTAACTCTGTTGCCTCTGGCTGGGACACATTGGACACGTATTTGTCACAGAATGCTAAATACTGGAGAGGGGTCTTGTGACGTCGCCTTCTGTCCATCACAAAATGGCTCAAACACCTCGAAACCGCAAACACATTTTGGAAGTTAATGATGTCAAGAACATATGCACAAGAAAAACATACTCATGCTTAAATAAACAGAGCTAGAATAGCTATTCAAATAAAACACAAAATACTGAAATGCTGCATGTCACAGCACAACATCTAGGAAGCAGAACAGTCCTTTTTTCCTAAAACATATAGCCATATTGGCTGAAAATGTGAATAAACATTCTAATGCTTAATGGATAACACTTAAGTTCTTCAAATCCACTCAAAATCCACTCATTTGTCCTTTGGTTGGAGTGTTTGGAACGGTATTTAAGCAGTGGGTCTCTTGAAGGGCTCCGGGGAATTTTGACATGATGTACACTCCATTGTCCAAGTGGTTTAGTTACAGATCTTCTCTGTCATTGCTCTCTGGGGGTAAAGAAAAGAGAGGAGAGACAGGCAATTCATATGATATTGACAAATGACCAGTAGATGGCCCGAGGCTTAATTTATAGTAACAGACAATGCTACACACCTACTGTCACGCTGTATGAGGCAACAAATATATACAAACAGATAGGCTACATAAACGTCCTCATCTGATGAGAAGTCACTCGGGCTGTTTCCATCTTACCTCTAGTCGTCCATAAGCGGAAAAGCTAAACGCTCAGTCTATCACACCCTCTTATGTGAACAACGTTTATTTCCCCCCAGATTATGTTGTTGATATWGTCTCATTACTTTTTCACCAGAGGGGAAGTAAAGTCTGTCCTTTATAATGATGATAACAGAGGCATTTTATTGTACCTTGGAGCTCCTYCCTCCATCTGTTCAGATGTAACGAAGCTCTCTGCACTAGAGTAAACMACTTGAAAGTGACATGATTCTCAGTTATGGCTTTCTAGACTGCAATTTCACTTATGATGGTTATATAAACCAAAGCAGATTTTTTTTACAAAGAGTTTAACAAGTTTATTTTATGACGCAAACTGGGGAAATAAGGGGTGCATCATTAATTCCAATGACCGTGCCAAAGGGAACATGAAAGACACACAGCTATCGTATAATTATTTTATACTGGACTGTGATTTAGTAATATGCTCTATGCCCAGAGTTGATTCTGTATAATCACCCAGTTTATGTGGTTTGCGCAGACACTCAAAACAACATGTTCTGTTGTGGTGTGAAATAACGCAGACAACACACCGCCTTCGTTTTATGGAGGAAAATGTAAGCTCCTCCCTCATTGGGCCACGGCAAAACGAGTCAGTCTGAATGATAGTAATCTGAGGGATATACGCCCTCAGAAATTCATATCCAGACACCCTTCTACCCCTGTCCTAAATATGAACTCACAGGACATACAAATGGAAACCTTCCACCCAAGCTCTATCTAAGGATACATCCCAAATGGCACCCTATTCCACATTTAGTGCACTACTTTTGACCCCTCTGCCCCTCCATTCACGCCCACGCCTCCTTTCTCACCAGGGGCTCCAGTTCAGAGTGCTCGATGAGGCTGAACTCAGAGATGAAATAATAGTAGTGTTTGTAGCAGGTATTGATGTGGGCCTCGGCGCCCATGCTGCAGATGCTGTCAAAGTGGTGGATGTAGACGTGCACAAAGACCCGGAAGAGACGGCTCAGGATCTTCTTACACACCTGCTGGAAGTTCTTAGGGAAAGGAACACCTGGGACCAAAGAGGATAGAACTGTCAGTGAGGAAGACTGCCACCCCATTAGATTCATTTTAGAGACCATCCCTGGATGCATTCATGAAAATCTATTTGTAACTATCAGAATGTCATTATGTTCCATAATTATGTTKTATTATGTTCCATAATTACATCTCACTTAGCATTAAAGCTATCACATTCGTTTCCATTMGAGATCATTCAAAACACACTGGACATCAATATCCTATACTGTAGGTAGATCATACACTGTACAATTTCTCCCGGCAGCCCGCAACGCAATTACATGTTAATTTAATAGATTATTCATGCARGTAATCTCCCTCCTCAAACAGAGCTTGATAACAACCCTTTGACAARGAACAATAGACTCAGAGTACCCCATTCAATTTCTTCCAAATGCCACCCCCCAGAGTGTAAATTATACCGTGACATTGGGGGGAGCCTCACTTCGGAATTGTCTTATGGGCCTAACAGTAAAGATGTCATTTAACAGTAAAAAAAATGTATTTCATTTTAATGTGGCATGAACACAACCAGTCATGATGTTTTCATCTGATTGTCAAATAAATCACTTCAAGAAGTAGGCTAACTGCAGCTGCGCACATTTGTCTACTCCAAAATAATGCCAGCATCCAATCCGTGCACACACTGTACACTTGCTATTCGATGAATGGAAAAAGACATCTGTTACAACACCATAAATGTAATGACATTTGGCGATTGTCATTGYGCCTAATATAGTGGTGTGCATTCATGGATGCCAAGGGAATCTATGGTTCCCCAAAAAACTATAAACAAATAAAAAATATTATGAAATTATATTTAATKATTTTCCTTCAATTCGCAAGTGTCTGAATCTATCTCACCGGAGAAAGCATCATACTCTTTTGGACCAGACAGCATCAGATACATGGGCTACACATACTGAGACAGAGGGGCGCTGTTTTACTCACTCGGATGCTTTCTCCAGTGAGATTGATGCTTCTTGCGGTCAACGCTGTCGGCCCGTCTTGGTCAAATTATCAATATTTAGGGACCCCCCCCCCCCAAGTTTGACTTTTGTTGCATTTAGAGGAGCTCATGTCTCATTCATAGGAGCTTAGCTCACACTGGTCCCCCATATTTCACACTCTGCCCCCCTCATTGTGTAATTAACCTATCTAATTAACCTTTCTTTGAACCTTTCTAGATCCATTAAAGATACTGTCAGAGAGCGTGGGCATGAAGCCACATCGCAGGTGCGTTCACTATCCTAGTTTGGAACCACTGCCTTACACACCTACTCTCGTGGGGAAGATGTTCTCGTTGTTGATGTTCGTCTCTATCCAGTCCATCAGAAGGTTCATGTATTTCAAGGCGGGCAGCTTGGTGGGCTTCTTGTAGTCGTCTCCGTCCTGCCACCGGTACTCGTAGCGCAGGCCCCCCGACATGATGGGGCAGGTGCGCTCAGTGCAGAACTCGCTGACCGTGCCGTAGATCAGGTTGATCCGGTTGAAGAAGTCCACCACGTGCACAGCGATCCAGTCGTTGATGTTCTCTCCTTCGGGAAGCTGGACCACTTTCCTCAGGTCCAGGCCTGACTTCAGAGAGGCCTGGGCCTTCTTGTACAGCTCAAAGCGCTGTGTCCCAGGCTCAAAGCGCTTCCGAGGCCTAAACGTTTTGTCTTTGCTGAAGACTTGTCCGAGACAGAGCGCCATTGTCTTAATGGTGGACTCTATGGTGTGGCCTAATGGTTAGTGTGTGTGTTGGGGGTGGGGTGGGGGGCTTTCCTGAGCATGGATTGGACAGGTTTCACTAACATACGTTTGTTTAGGTTGCAGGTCTCTGAGGAGTTGTTCTATTCGGAGGGCAGTGACCTCTACATTGGGGATGATTGAGAATGGAGGGACCCCTCTCTGAGACAAAGAGGAAACAAAATAGGTCATGAGAGGTTAGAGATGCTCAGCTCGTTCACAATGCTATCATGCCTGCAAACAAAGTGTTCAACAGACCAGAATCAGGCAGCATGATAGAAATCAGGAAATGAAAGCAGCAAAGTAGAAAAAATACTGTAAGGTGGTTTATGAAAGGAATATCTTGAAGGACTTGATGAGCAAAGCATGTAGTGATTGTGAAACTGCTCGGAATAGAAAATACGACCCCAAATATGAGGTGAGAAGAATCCATTTGCGGAATTCATTTCTGGTGACCACTATTTTCTGGCGGCCACTATGCGTTGAATGTCACAAGACTAACAACCATAGTGTCCTTGAAATAGGTCCAGTGTGATCTAATACCGAAATCAGATCAGAGGGGAGAACCAAAGGTAATTGTGTAAATGAAGAGCATGCTGCACTTCGCTAAGACGAAGCGTCGTGAAAGGGTTCTTCACGTCGTCTGTACATGAGACATTTTGAACTTTCCACCTAAAGCCYCCACCCACACGCTCAACATTAACTATGCAGAACACTACTTCTCACTGGTCATACAACTCCATTAGAGAAAATCCAATTGAGTAGCGCAGCTACACTGCCTCAAGTTCAATTGTAGCACCATGAGTTGTCTAACACCTTCGCCATTGACCTGATACAATATTGACGGAGATCTACTCTCCTGTAGGGATGGACAATAGCACAGTAGATAATTACTGTAATATCGTCATACATCCAGTCATTATTAGCTYTTAACCATCTGGCAGATAATGGGGAGATCATTTTGCAGTGTCCTGGACTGATTAAGGATCAAACAGCCTGAATGGGTTTGACATTTTCCTTTCAGACGGCYAATGTTGCAGAGGGACAAAATCTATTAGACTAAATTGCTTTTTTTTTATCATAAGGGTTAATAACAAATGATTGTCAGTATCAGAATATCAGTATGAAAAAGGGGGATGGAGGGGTAGGGGGGGAGTCGTTTAGAGCGATGASTCATCACAACAACTCGAATATCAATCAAGTCAAGCGCACCAGAGAGAAGAGAATAACTCATGGTGGATCAGATCTTACTGAGAACTCCCCAGCAAAATAGTTCAGTACAGGGCAGCTTTAGTCYCCAGCTGGCTACTCAGCTCCATGGTTAAGAAGGGTCTGAACTTTACTGAGCTTCTTTACTTTACTGAGTTTCCATGAGTTTCGTGTGGAGTGCTCTGAAAAGTCAAGGCAAACTTTACAGCTGTCAATAAGTCATGCAGGTATTRGTTCCAAATATTATACGCTGAATAAATTAGAAACACTATGATGTTCTAAAATGCTTCTGAAGCTTCTTTTAAAATAGCTTCTTCTTTCATTCTAAATGACACTGTCTCGTGCCTTTATGACGATATGTGACTGGATCCACATTTGTGTCCCACGTTCCATTTCACACAGCTGCTCTCAACAGTTCCTGGCTTTGTTATGGTGCAACTTGTGTGGTTAAAGTGGGAAATATTTCTCTTTCTATATAAAAGTCAAGCTTATTCAGGTGCTCTGAGTCTGAAATCTACAGAGTCATGCAGAACGAGTCCAAGTAGAAATGTTGCATTACACTTGGTTTAGTGTCGTTTTACTGTCGTTTTGCTATTACGCCTCGATTAGACCAATAGCGTCATTGCYTTTTGGTACACCAGAAGTACATTCATTTCCAATGGAAAGCTCAGTTTGCCTTGCAGTATTGTGTTGCAGAGGCAGTTGCAGGGCGTTCTGTGTTCTGTGTGGTGCATATATTGGATTTATACAAGATCGACTTGACAGAACTAGTAAGCAAAAGGTGAATGTTGAACTTCTGTTGCATTCATATCCACTKAAATGTTTGGTTACGTAATGAAAAAAGTTTGACTGCYGAACTTATTACGCAGTGTTGATGCAATGACGTCGTCGGTCTGATCGAGGCGTTAGACGTTAGCAGAACTTTGACAAAGCGCTTCCTCTTTCACTCCTCGTGGCCTGTATTTATAAAGCGTCTCAGAGTAGGAGTGCTGACCMAGGATCAGGTCCCCCCTCTCCATACAACCTTTTTCATTATGAGCCTAAAGGCAGAACTGATTCTAGATCAGCATTCCMACTCTGAGACGTGTAGGAATGAGGGGCCCTGGACTGTTCGGGAGGAGAATGTCATCCATCTTCTTGACAACTTCCTCCACATATGCATGGTGTTTGTACACAGTATGTGTGGCGTGAACAGGATCCTCCTCTTCCTCAGTACTTTACATCTATTAGCTCTACTGGTGAATTTCTATTGGAGATAATACAGGCATTCAACATTGGGAAAGCACTGAGTTTGTAGTCCCTTTGAGAATGACCAGAACATTATGTGCTGGTCCACAACTGGATAGTTGGCTGATTTGGTGATGGCTACTACACTCCATTAGTTATGGTATCTAACTTTCAGATGCACAGATGTGAATAACAGTCATGGACCGTAAACCTCAGAGTACTACAGTATTGAACAGTCGCAGTGCACAGAGAATACATTTCTATACAGGCCAAGGGATTGGGCTACATTCGCTTTGTTGACTTCACTGCTTCCCAGTCTCCACATGCCTCTCCAATTACAGACTGGTGCATGTCTGATCACGTACGGGGGATGTCGGACCAGACCCACTGTGCACACTGCATACTTTACTGAGTTTTCCATGGAATTTCCTTCGGACAGTGGAGAATAACTGCAGCTCTTTCTAGATCCTACACACATGTGTGGGAGAGAAAAGAGTTGCTAATGCAATGGACCAAGAGCAGTTGGATCCAGTTATATGCATCAAAGTGAAAGAGTGAGAGAGATACAAGGAGATCAACAGAGACATWAAAAAAAAGGGGAGAAGTTTCCCCACAGTACCTGGCTGGGCTCCCAATGTGGACGACTTGGAATGTGGACAACGATCCAGGCAGATCTGTCCCTCTCCGGTTCCTACGGATACTCCCTCCTTCCCAGCCACCAACAGACCTCGAGGCTCCAACTTCACTGAGCAGCCAGCGAGACAGCAGTGCAGACAAAAAAAAAGTACAAGTCYAAAAGTTGTTTGGCTTCTCTTCCTGTGAGTGATGTCACATCCTGACTTTGTCTGAGAGGCCCCTGCTGTCTGTGTGTGTCTATCCTTGTGTGTGTGTGTGTGTGTGTGTGTGTCTATCTATGTGTGTGTGTGTGTGTGTGCATGGAAGACCTATAAATCGACAGAGGAGGTTCCCTCTCTGCCACTCCTCATTCTCTCTCTCTGTCTCTACATATCCTGTAGGAAGGCAGCCCGCCCCCCTTAGCCAACGAGGCCCAGCCCTCATGTGGGAGTTTGGGGGAAAACAAACCCTCTTATTATCCCACAGAGCCAGAGCAGGGGGAGCGGACACACACTGCGCATAAGTGCTGCGGGCCTCTTGGCATGCAGTCTAGTCTCTCGCTCTCTCTTTGCCATTTCTCAAAAACACATCATTTCACTGTCATTGCCGAGACATAACCAAATCCATCAATTTTGGCCCGCGGAAATGTATCGTGTGGTGCCACACGTACACAAGCAAGTGTCACAAATCTACAAAGGAGACGAATGAAAGAGAAACCAGCCGTGAGTAATCAATTTCAGCATGTTTCGCAGAAATGTTCTTGTTCACCAGCTCCCTTCCACAGTAAAACGGTAAGGCTTGTTTGTTCCCTAATGGTCTAATGAGGCTGTGGACGCCATCCAGAGGAAGAGTTCTCTGTAGTTTAAAGTTACCTGGTCAGACACTGGCTGCATTCAGTGGACCCTCCTGCAGTGCCGTGATGAAGCAGTGGGCTCCAGGCCTGCAGCATGAGAGAAAGGGAGGGACCGGCAGAGAGAGAGAGCAGGCCTTTCTCTCTGAAGTGCATGTCATGTAGGGAAGACTTACCCGGTGACACGCTTGGTATGTTACTGGGAATAAACGGTCCAATTGMGATTGGCCGTAACATGTTACGTACTGTGTTTTACATGACGATTATAACYGATTTGCAACCTATTAAGCAAAAATAGACCTCCACTCAATCAATTTTTTTTTGAATATTGATCATCAAAGTGCATTTTTCAAAATCATMAATTCTGTATCGCACAGCTGCAGTGAAGAGGTTTTCATGTAATTACGGGTAAAACTCTCCATGCAGGGACCCACAACATCCACTGGGTGTCAGCATCTCCATATCTCTTGGTCTTGAGGGCTCAGAAACGAGAAAAGTGGAATCCAGAGCTTAAACAGAAGCTGCGGTCAAAAAGTCATTGCCAATAATCAATGATGAAATGAGTGTTAGATTTACAAAAATGCCTTGCAATGCTATGACAAGCCTTTCCCTTTCACACGAAGTTAAAGCTCTGACGAAGGCCGCGAGGCCGATACGTAAAGCTTATTGACGARCAGTAACGCTATCAAGAGCAGTGTTTCGGGTTTCTTCTTTCTTTTGTCCCCTTTCACACTAAGTGAAATAAAAAAAGAGAAAGATTAGAAATGTACCACACAAATTACTGCAAAGTAATCTGTTAAATGACACCACTGCTGAATAGGACAGTATAAACTAATTAGAGATAATAAAACAGATTATAACAGAACTCAGTCAAATAAGTTTAACCAAGAATGTATCGTAAATTACTAATAAAATAAGCCCGTGTGTGTACAGTACAGTGGCTCCCATCTTAAAGCTATCTAATACCAATCATAAATGGCTACAATTACACTATTGACAGTCTGGAACCATTATWWGTCTCAGCATCCTRGGGGCTRCCGAGTGGCACAGCGGTCTAAGGCACTGCATCTCAGTACWAGAGGTTCGATTCCAGGCTGTATAACAACCGGCTGTGATTGGGAGTCCCATAGGGCGACACACAATTGGCCCAGCGTCATCCYGGTTAGGGTTTGGCCGGGGTAGGCCGTCATTGTAAGTAAGAATTRGTTCTTAACTGACTTGCCTAGTTAAATAAATGTAAGAAATGCTCTGAACGGTCTAGTGCTGGTGAGAACCGACTCCACCTTTTCCTTTGACCACCCACCCTTTCCTGCTCCATCAAAGGGATCAAAAACGCAGGGAGGAGGGAGGGACAAGCATTTCACTTGAAACACGACACACTTAACGGTTCCCTCTTCAAGCTTCTCACGCTCTCAACCACTTTGTTCCAGGTGGGTAATACTTTTATTTGACAGATTATTAGATACTTGCTGTTTTGTATTCCACTTGAATTTTGAATCAAAAGTATTTCTAGTATAACTATTGTAAAACAGGTAACCTATAGGTATGTGGCTGCAGGTGATCTAAAGTATGCTGTTGGCTAGGCTGTCACAATGTGACAACAGTTGCCTATTATACTTGCATGCATACATATGATTAGTCARGGTAGGGGATTTCAAAACCACTTGACTTGATAAACTTGTACAAGTCTGAAGTAACACGTTTTTTTTATGTACATGCTATGTGAATATGCTATTCCTAATTCCTACAAATTACAGTCAGATTTGTAATCAAGATCATGCGCGTGCCACTACCGTTACTACATGAACAAGAAGTGTGTGGGCCATCAATTGTGCAATTCCAATGCCATTGTGTCATTTTTACATCTGGCCAGTGGCGACCATTTTTTTGGGGGATGGGAGTTGCCCGTTTTGCATGTTATTTTGGCATTACCACGTGTCACATATCAGTTTGCAAACAATGTAAAAAAAATTACAAAAATAAAATTGAGTTAATAAAGCTGCTCCAAAATGTAGGTGTTTCAGCCTAGCTCAGTGCTTCTGTGGTGGTGGGCAGCCAGCAGAAAATATGGAGCGTAGGGGTTGGTAACGTACTCTAGTTGTGCCGTGATTGGCTCAGTGTTCTGTCACTCTTGGGGARGCAACGTCACCTCCAAATCTAAGGGTACAACTCAAAAATTCCCCTTGGGTGCTGCCATAGAGTTACATTAGAAGTGCCCAACCAAGAAGGCTCAAGGTCATTGGCCACAGATAAAATGACGTCAAATCACGTTATATCTACAGTAGCTTTGATTGGTCAACATCATACTTTCAAAATCTTAGCTAGCAAGCTAGCAGACATCATCATGAATCAAGTCAACAATCTACTGGCAAATTCTTTTTAATCCTTGTCATATGAAGAGAAATAATGAAGAGAAATTATAGTTAAAACTTATCGGTGCTCATCGGCCATTGGACATAAACATTACACAAGTTGGAAATCTCAAATCGCAAATGAGTGGTTTGGAAGGAATCAGTGGCTAACTGCAAGCGTTGCAAAGCAATCACTAGCCTGCTATTCAGTGGAGTGGGTGTGTGGTCCAAGTCTGGGTTTAAGGGTCTCTTTTCGAAGCTTAAAATGATAAACATTCAACATTGGCCATGCTGTCAATTCAGCATGACTTCTGCCGCGCTCAAACAACTGGAAACTAAGGACTGGGAAATCTGACTTCAGTTCAAGACAACTGGGAACTTCGAAAAAACGAGCTCCGACTGGGAAAATACATTTTGAAAGGTCATCCAACTCTGTATTGCAAGTCAGGAACTCAAGCCACTTTCTAAAGCTCCGACCCGAAGATCACTGACGTCATCATGATTCTACCTTGTTTTTTTTCCAGAGTTCCGAGTTGTCTTGAAAGCACCATAAATTGCAAGKGCTTTCATTGTCTGCTTATATGCCCCCTTTATTTATCCTACGGTTCTGACTTGGTGTGCAGGGAGAATACTGTAAGAACAGCCCATGTTCCTAATTCTGTCGCTGTASATTTCAAAAGTGCTGAACTATTACATCCGTCCTAGCTCACTCATTAATGTCTTAATCAAAATTACGGATTGCCTCTTATCCGCTCGTCGTCTCCTTGTGCCATAGTTTGTACATCTCAATTCTCAGTATAAATCACATTTGTTTAAGCAAGTCAGCCATGTCAGTTATATTTTTTTAAAAGGCAGTTAATGAGGCTGAATGAATTGATCACTGCCAGAAAAGTCTCCGCTGACAGACAGGTGTAGCAGTGGTAAGGTGTTGGGACTGCTGTTGGGACAGCTTTATGTAGGCCTTAACAGTTTGGGGCACTGTTTGTCACCATATTGTGTAGTGTAGTGGCTTTGCTGGCATGCATAAAAAAATATATAATTGTTTGCCCCACCAATTGTTTGCCCCACCATGCTAAAATAGCCACTGAATCTGGCCTACTCTGTGCTAGTAGTTGATCCCCCAAACCACATTTAAAAAATATATATTTTGTTTCATTACAGAGACAATTGGTTGTCACATTGTGCCGAGCCATCACTTGTAATTGACTGCAATGCATTTTTCCACTGTGCCATAAATCAATGTTTGAGTGATGCTGTTCACAACAACAAAAATATGGATTTATTGGACAGTGGAACATTTGTCCCAACATTTTGGGCAGAGACATTAGATAAAAAAATAAAAAAAAGTTTACTCAAACCTTACCTGGGCCCGATTGAGTGGGCTCGCGAGCCGGATTGAGTGGACTCGCAGCCGAATCTGGCCCACAGGCCGTATGTATCATGTTTCAGGGAAGACCCAGATGCAGACAGTCGAAGTAACAAAAGTTTATTACTAGAACAGGGGGCAGGCAAAATGACAGGTCAAGTGCAGGCAGAGGTCAGTAATCCAGATCAGAGTCCAAAAGGCACAGAACGGCAGGCAGCCTCAGGGTRAGGGCAGGCAGAATGGTCAAAACCGGGAAAACAGGAACTATAGAAAAGACAGGAGCAAGGAGAAAAACGKTGGTAGGCRTGARGAACAAAACAAACTGACAATAGACAAAGAGAGAACACAGGTATAAATACACAGGGGATAATGAGGGGAGATGGGAGACACCAGATGAGGGGTGGAGACAAGCACAAAGACAGGTGAAACAGATCAGGGTGTGACTCAACCCCCCCCCCTCCACACCCCTCTAAGGGCGCCACCTGGCATCCTACCTGGGCGCATACCTGGTTGACCGGGGTGCCGGTGTTGGAAATCAGCGATGAGGCCTGGGACAAGGATGTRGCTAGCTGGGACCGAGCACCTCTCCTCCGGGCCATACTCCTCTCAGTCAACCAGGTACTGGAATCCCCTTCCCAGAGGTCGAACCTTCAGCAAGACGTCTCACCGAGTACGCCGGTTGGCCGTCGACGAGACGGGGAGAGGGGTGGGCCTGGAAACAGGAGACAAAGGGCTGTGAGACATACTGGGGAAACGGAGTCCGGTGGTGGTCCGCTTGTCGCCGATACATGGAGGTGGRCGTAAGGGCCGACCGGGCTCTCTTCCAGGTACGACGACAGCTGCGGACAAACATCTGGGCTGAAGGTATTCRTCAGGGAAGAGCGGGGGGTGATAGCCCAGAGAACACTCAAAGGGAGAGAGACCCGTGGCAGAGCAAGGGTGCTGCTGGCGTATTCGACCCACAGCTTGGAGAACTCTGTGGCCCACTGGAGCTYCTCGAAGACCGAGGAGATGAGTGGTAGCGGGTAGCGGTTCTTCACCGTGATGTCATTGAGGCCCCGGTAGTCGATGCTCCGGCACATGGTTTTGTCCTTCTTCTCCAAAAAGAKTAACCCTGTGCCAGCGGGGGAGGCAGAAGGACGAATGAACCCTGCAGCTAGGGAGTCCTCAATGTTTGAGTTTGTGTTTATTTTATTTTTACAGGGACAGTGCACATTAATCAACGTTTCAGTAAAAGTGCCGGTTTTAGCCAGCCGGCTAATTTTCAACCGCAGTCCCTGGGCAGGTTATTAAAAACAATTACAATATAGACAGTCATTGAGCAGTGAGCACACGCAGAGCAACATAGGATAAGGAAGACATAGCATACAGACAGAGCAACATAGGACAAGCAAGACGTAGCATACAGACAGAGCAACATAGAACAAAAAGCAGAAAGACAAAATTCATAAAAGCAACAAAGTGTTTCCACACCTCACAAGCTACAGACAACAGAGAACATGGAAAGCGGCAATACAGGTGCTTTTCCTTAAGGGAACTATACAGTCACCTCTCATGGCAGACCTTGTGGATCTGCTGACATATGTTTGGGTTTTCTGTTTAACAAAAATACTGAGTGGAGGGGGAGCCAGGCCATTTAGGATCTTGAATACAAGACATGCGTCGGTGTATTGCCGATACGGTGATCAAGACCCGCTTGCCAGCTCCTTTTCCTCTCACGATCATCGGTCCGTCCGATGATTGAGTTGTATTGTATTCTCCTTCCGGGGACACTCCCTCGGAGGTAGTGATATACATACTGTCGGCTGCCGACGTAAGGGCTGCTTGAGGATTTATCTGTCTGTTTCTCTCGACGCGGTACTGGTGGTGCCTTCTTCCTCTCTGCCGCCGGAGCCGGGATGTTTCTTTGTTAAGAAGAAGGACGGTACTCTGCGCCCCTGGGTGGGATTAATCGGGGCTGAATGTTACATAACGGTTAAGAATCGTTATCCGCTTCCCTTATGTCGTTCAGCCTTCGGAATTTTTGCAAGGGAGCAGGTTCTTTACTAGTTGGACCTTCGTAAGTTACCATCTCGTTACGCATCAGAGAGGGGGACGAGTGGAAGACGGTTTAAACACTCGCGTTAGGGGCAATTTTGCATTACGGGTTCTGCCGTTGGTCTCGCTATGCTCCAGCTGTTCTTTCAGGATTAGTTAATGATGGTATGAGAGACATGCTGAACATTTTTGTTTTCGCTTTACCTTGAAGATATCTTGATTTTTTCACGTCATCGAGATTCATGTTCAGGCAGGATTCGACGTGTAGCTCAGCGCTTTTAGAGATTGTCCTCTTACGTGAAGGCTGAGAAGTGGCGCTTTCATGTCTCCTTGTCACATTTTCTCGGTTTTGTTTATTTCGCTGAAGGATTAGATGGATCCCGGTACGGTCGAGGCTGGTCAGAGATTGGCCGTTCCTAGTCACGTGTCGAGTTGCGCGATTTCTCGTTTCGCTAATGTTCTATTCGGCGTTTCATTCGTATTTTCGGTCAAGTGGCTGCCTCTCACAGTCTGACTTCTGTCAAGACTTGCTTTAAGTGGTCGTTCCGCAGGGAGCTTTTTTGATCTCCTCAAGAAGGTTTTACATCCGCCTATCTTGTTACTTCCTGAGTCACTAAACATTCATTGTCGAGGGTTTGACGCTTCAGAGGTGGGGGCGTGGGAGCCATTCTGTTCAGCGCTTCCAGTCTGACGATAAGGTCATCCTTGCGCTTACCTTTTCGTCATCGCCTGTCGCGCATGGAACGCAACTATGATGTGGGTAACGCGCGAACTGCTGCGCCATCCCTTAGCCATAGGCGAATGGCGACAGTGGTTGGAGGGGCGACGTTTCCCTTTTGTCGTTTTGGACTGACCCTAAGGAAACTTGAGTAAAATACGGTTCGGCAACGACTTAATGCACGTCAACTCGTTGGGCGTTGTTTTTCGCTGCGTATTCGAGTTTTCCGTGATTTCCTTCGTCGGGAAATAGAAAACCAAGCCTGATGCTTATCCCGTCTTTTAGTTCTTCTGTGCTTCCTACCGACGCCCGAGGGGATTCTCCGCTGAAGGGCGTGTTGTCGGGTTTTGACTGTCTGGGGAATCTGAGAGCAGGTAAGCAAGCACCACTCACCTGCGTGCGCCAGCGGCTTGTCCTAGTAACCTTTCTGTTCGTTCCTGTCTCTACTGTTGGCTGTTTTCAGTGGGCTACTCTGCCGAGTTAGCTGGCCACTCGGCGTTGCGGGGTACGCTTGCTTCTTATTCGCGCAGCGGTTTTTGGTGGTGCCATACTCAGGAGCGGGACACGCGCGTTTCGTGGCTGCTTGTTGGACTGCGCGCAGACTAAGTCAGGTTCTTCCTCTGGGCGGTCGTCCTCAGACCCGCTTCCCATTCCTTCTCGACCTATGGTCTGCACTCGCCTTGTAGACTTTATTACCTGGTCTGCTTCTCGTTGCTGGCGGGGAAGACTGTGATTCTTACGGTTATCGATAGGTTCTCTAAGGCGGCACATTTCAATTTCCCCTGCTAAGCTTCTTTCCGCTAAGGAGACGGCAAAATCATCATTGAGAAATGTGTTCAGAATTCAATGGCTCCTACCGTTAGTCGCCGTTTCAGACAGAGGTTTCGCAATTCCGTCACAGTTTTGGAAAGGGAGTTCTGTTCGTTTGATTGGTGCTTCAGTCATGGTCCTCTCTTCGGGTTTCATCCAGCTTAACGGTAAGAGAAAGGGCCAATCAAAGTGATTGGTCGGCATATTACGCAGTTATCGTTTCGAAACCCTGGCGTCTTGGCAGAACCGCTCCCTGGGCTGAGTTACCGCTCACAACTCGGTTCCTTCGTCTGCTACCGGGCTATCCCCGTTTCAGAGTAGTCTTGGCTTACCAGCCTCCTCTGTTTTGTCCAGCTCCGGCCCGAGTCAGCGTCCTTCCGCTAGGCTTTTGTCAACGTTGTGAGCGCACCTGGAGGAGGGTCGGTCCGTGGGCACTTTGGCGTTACAGGGCAGCAGACTGTGAGAGCCGCCAATAAACGTAGGATTAGAGGTCCTAGGTGATTGTCGCGGTCAGAGAGTTGTGGCTTTTCCACTCGTCACCTTCCTTAGCGACAGCTTTTCTGCAAGTTGACTCGGGTTCTTGGTCCGGTTCGTGTTTCAGGTCGTCAATCCTGTCGCTGTGGCCGACTGCTTCTTCCGCGACATCTTCGTCGGTCCATCCTGTTTCCATGTCTTTGTGTAAGCCTTTTCTTCGCGCACGTTCGTCTTCCTTCCCCCCCCGTCCTTGTCGAGGGCGCTCCTATTTACAAGGTTTACGGGAAGATCAATGGACAATGCGTTCTCGGGGAGTGGTCACCAGTACTTAGTGGACTTGGGGGTTACGGTCCCGAGGAGAGGAGTTGGGTTCCACTCGGGACGTGCTGGACCGTTCGTGTGATTATTGATTTTCTTCGTTGCCGCAGGGTTCCTCCTCGACGTGCGCGCAGGAGCGTCGGATGAGGTGGGGGGGTACTGTCCATGTTTTGTCATTGATTATCATGTTCTTGGGTCCTGTGCTTCCTCTGCTGGTCTTATTAGGTTCTTTCTCTTTCTCTCTCTCTCTCCTCTCTCTCTCCCTTTCGCCGCTCTCGTCTGCTCTCTTCGTTCCGTTCTGCTCCAGCTGTTTCTCATTTCCTAACGACTCGTTTACTCTTTCACACCTGTCCCCCTATTTTTGCCCTCGTGATTAGAGTCCTATTTTCTCCTTTCTGTTTTCGCTTCTGTCCTTGTCGTGGATTCTTTGTTTTGATGTTTGCTGTTCCTGTGTCTGCTTGTTCGCCTGTCGTGTTCTTTGCTTCCTTCAGATGCTGCGTGTGAGCAGGTGTCTATTCAGCTAACGGCAGTGGCTTCCGCGAAGCGACTGCGTCTGTGGTTCGCGTTCCAGTCGTTCTCTCTATTGACGAGAGGATTTCAGTTTCCTGTTTGGATTTACCATTGATTATATACAGGAGAATCATTATTTTGTTTAATATGGGATAAGACTCTGTTACTGATTAGTGCGTGCTTTTGGGTCTCATTCCCGCAGCATAAAAACGGTTGACCCATAGTGTTTGGTGTTGATTATTCCTCCGGTAGTAGACTGTGTCATCCAGCAAGGACGCACTGGATTTCAGTAGAGCAGCTTACATAACTGACAATCATGGCAAGTCTGGCTAAAACACAATAATTGGCTTTAACTCTTTGCATGAGTTACTTAGCTTGGGGTGGCGTACATCCTGATGTTTTTAGATAAAATATACAGCATTCGTATGAGAAGCGGCACTGCATGACAACACGCCTGTCTTCCGTCGCATTATAATCCTGTTAATTTGACATCGTCGTTTGCAGCCCGGTACATGGTACTCAAATGCTTTTCAGCGACACAGATATATCACCCATTGAGGGGTGCCTGTTCTAAGAGACACAGCACGCACATGTCAACTTATCACTGTCGGTGAGACGCATAGCCCTGGTTCCGTACCCCGACAGAGAGTAGCAGTTGTCCCCGGGGTGTGGGAGTGGTGCCTGGGAGAAGGCAATCCCGCAGATCATAGGGGTCCGGTGCAGTGGAGCGAGCTGGCCTGGGCCTTTAACTGAACACCTTCCGGAGATCTCTGGTTACTCTGCGGGAATGGCGGAGCAGGTCCGGGGCAATCTTCCGTAGTCCACAGGACACGAAAAGCCGCGGCGGCCAGGCTGCGGCTGACTTATGACAGTGGGCATGGCAGATACGGGTCTCAGCATCCTCGAAAGGCACAGATTCCAGTGAGTGACAGCGGTCTAAGGCACTGCATCTCAGTACTATAGAGGTTCGATCCAGGCTGTATACAACCGGTCGTGATTGGGAGTCCCATAGGGCGCACACAAATTGGCCCAGCATCCGGTTGGGGTTTGGCGCGGGTAGGCCGTCATTGTAAAAATTTGTTCTTAACTGACTTGCTAGTTTAAAAGAAATGAGGTTCAATGTAAAAAAATCAACAAGATAAAAAAGATGAT
The DNA here is from genome assembly GCF_002910315.2 of Salvelinus sp. IW2-2015. NCBI lineage: Eukaryota > Metazoa > Chordata > Actinopteri > Salmoniformes > Salmonidae > Salvelinus > Salvelinus sp. IW2-2015. The sequence continues at coordinate 6,225,288 of NC_036856.1, read as the reverse complement.
GGATTGGTGGTGCCTGGAGCCAAGAGAATCCCCAATACCCTTGGGGAACCCGAGGAGACTTTCATAGCATAAATTGATTTG
>NC_036856.1:6217676-6225182 GCF_002910315.2 Salvelinus sp. IW2-2015 | reverse complement strand
CTTGCACAAGATTTTCCCAACTCAGGAGCTCATGCTTTCTGAGATGTAACAGTGATGATGGCTATTGGGCTTCCTATCAAGCACTTTGAGAGCCTGTTTGTAGACAGACTGAATAGGTTTACATGTTGTACAGCAAGCTTGGGCCCAACTAGTCAGCAGTATGTTAAGTGGGGAGTATCATAGATTTGAAGTACAGTTTTGCTACCTCTGTAGTCAAACAATTTCGTATAAATCGGAAATTAGCTAGGTTGAATTGGTTATCTGAATGACCTTTTTCACATGCTTTTTAAAAGAGAGGTTGGAATCAAGTATGATGCCAAGGTACTTAAAATCAGATACCACCTGGAGCTTCTCCCCTGACACATTGACATCTGGCTCAGGAGCATCTGTTGCCCTCTTTGTGAAGAACATGCAAACAGGTTTTTTCACATTGAGATGCAACCCGAGTCACTGAGCCACTTTGTAACCTGGGACCATTACAGTAGTGATTATTGTGCAGTGGATTGCCTCGCTGTGGTTCCCTGACACTCGTAGGTTGATGGGAGTGGTATTGTGAGTGACCCCGGCCTATAGAGCACCCATCCAGCACTGTAATGTCCATGGGAATGGAGAGGGGCTGAGTGGGGATGCCCAGCTCGGACACCAGGGTAGCATCCCAAAGATTCTCATCGGCCCCAGAATCGATGAGTACCCGGAGAGATTTAGACTGGTTCCCCTACAGCAGGATGGCATGGAAAGGGTTGCGAGTAAGGGGAGAGGAAAAGTTCTCCATAAGGCCCACCAGAGTAATCGCCCCTTCTTGATGAGCCTGTTTTTTTTATGGACAGGTAGCTACGATATGCTCCTTGGCTCCACAACATAGACAGCTCTGAGTGTGGAGTCGGCGTAAGCACTCAGCCGGGGTCAATCTAGCCCCGCCCAGGTGCCTGGACTCCAAAGGGGGCGAGTTGGCAGCCCTCGGTGATTCCCGAGAGAACTTGGGTGATGTCGGGTTCACTCGGACATGTAGACTTCGGGGGTCTCCACGATTCTTCGGAGGCAAGGTGGGAATCGAGGGCGACAGGGCATAGATTCCCTCTCCCTCCCACATTCTAGATTTTGCCCATCAACCCGGATGGTCAAGGCTATGAGGGAGTCAAGATCCATGGGCAGCACCCGGGCTGCAAGCATTACGGGTGTGACCCGCTGCCTAGTGATGAATCCGTGGAATTGCTCCAGCAAATTCTTGAACGCCTGGTTATGGCGTTCTGCCAGGGTTTAGAGTCCCTCCATAAGACATTGCAGTAACTCCTCGTGTCGTCCATTAATGGCTCCTTGCAGGGAGACAGCATTGTGGAGCTGGTCTGAGTAAGTTGGGTCGGTCATGGCCAGTTCATACTATCACATTTTAGGGCAGACCCAGATGCAGACAGTGTTGAAGTAAAAAAGTTTATTACTAGAACAGGGGGCAGGCAAAATGACAGGTCAAGCAGAGGTCAGTAATCCAGATCAGAGTCCAAAAGGTACAGAACAGCAGGCAGTCTTAGGGTCAGGGCAGGCAGAGGTCAGTAATCCAGATCAGAGTACAAAAGGTACAGAACAGCAGGCAGTCTTAGGGTCAGGGCAGGCAGAGGTCAATAATCCAGTGTGGTGGGGAAAGGTACAGGATGGCAGGCAGGCTCAGGGCAGGCAGAATGGTCAAAAACTGGAAAACAGGAACTATAGAAAAGGCAGGAGCAAGGGGAAAGATGCTGGTAGGCTTGACGAACAAAACGAACTGGCAACAGACAACACAGGTATAAATACACAGGGGATAATGAGGGGAGATGGGAGACACCTGGTGGGGGGTGGAGAGAAGCACAAAGACAAGCAGAACCCCACCCCCCCCCCCCTCACACCCTCTAAGGCGGCACTGAGGCATCCTACCTGGCCGGCATACATGTTACCGGTGCGCGGTGTTGGAAATCAGCGATGAGGCCTGGACAAGGATGTCGTAGCTGGGACCGAGCACCTCTCCTCGGGCCATACTCCTCTCAGTCAACCAGGTACTGGAACCCCTTTCCAGAGGGTGAACCTTCAGCATAGAACGTCTACGAGTACACTCGTTGGGCCGTTCACACGAGACGGGAGAGAGGGGTGAGCCTGGAAACAAGGAGACAAAGGTCTGTGAAACACTTACTGGGGAAAGGAGTCCGCGGTGCCGTGGTCGCTTGGTTCGCCGATCATGGAGGTGGCGTAAGGCGACGGGGCTCTCTTCAGGTACGCGACAGCTCGGACAAACATCTGCGGCTGAAGGTATTGCTTGCGAGTGATAGGCGTGGGGTATACCCAGAGAAACACTCAAAGGAGAGAGACCCGTGCAGATGAGCAAGGTCTGCTGCGGTATTCGACCGCACAGCTTGAGCCAACTCTGATGGGGGGGGGGGGGGGGGGGGGGGGGGGGGGGGGGGGGGGGGGGGGGGGGGAGGGGGGGGGGGGGGGGGGGGGGGGGGGTGGCTCCACTCGCGAGCTGCTCGAGACCGATAGGCAGATGACAGTAGGAGCTAGCGGTCTTCACGTGATGTCAATTGACGCCCCGTAGTCCGATGCTCCCGGCACATGTTTCGTTCCTCTTCTCAAAAAGAATAACCCTGTCGCAGCGGGGAGCAGAAGGGACGAATGAACCCTGCAGCTAGGAGTCCTCACATGTTTGAGTTTGGTTTATTTATTTTACAGGGACATCAGATAACAAGATTTAGAAGTGGGTTGTAGCGCAGCGGCTGAGTTGTGCAAACCGATCCCTGGTCAGGTTTTATTAAAACAATACAATATAGCAAGCTCATTGAGCAGGAGCGCACACGCAGAGCAACATTAGAGTAAGGAAACATAAGGCATCAGACAAGAACATTAGAGGCAAGCAGACGTTAGCATACAGACGAGCAACCATAGAAAAAATAGCAGAAAGACAAAACTCATAATAAAGCAACAATGTGTTTTCCACACCTCAAGCAAGCTTACAGACAACAGAGAATCGCGGCACATACAGTGCTTTTCACTTAAGGGAACTATACAGTCACCTCTCATGGAAGACCTTGTGGATCGCCTGACATATGAACTTTTGGTTTTCTGTTAACAAAGATACTGCAGTAGGAGAGGGGACCAGGCCATTTAGGATTTGAATAACAATGACATGCGTCGGTTGTAGTTGACCAAGATTTCCCAACTCAGAGCTCATGCTTTCTGAGTATGTAACCATGATTGATGCTATTGGGCTTCTATCAACATTGGAGAGCCTGTTTTGTAGACAGACTGAATAGGTTTAGCCATGTTGACAGCAAAGCTTGGCAACTAGTCCGCAGTGATGTTAAGGGGGAGTTATCACAGATTGAAGTAGTTTTGCCTACCTCTGTTAGTCAAATACATATTTCGTTAAAATGGAGAACTCAGCTTTAGGAATTCTAGGTTATCTGAATACCTTTTCACATGCTTTTTAAAGAGGAGGTTGAATCCAAAGTATTGATGCCAAGCCGTACTTAAAATCAGATACATGGATGCTTCTCCCTGACACATGACATCTGGCCTAGTAGCACTGTTCCTCTTGTGGAAGAACATGCAACAGTTTTTTCACATTGAGATGCAAAGTTCGATCACTGAGCCACTTTGTAACCTGCCGACCTTACAGTAGAGTTAATTTGAGCTTGTTTGTTTGCTCTTTGCATGCACCATGACTATCACCTTGATAAAATCTGCATAAATCTTTGAATTTCAGACCAATACAGAACCAGGAAGGCAGATCATTAATGTACAGGGCTGAACAGAGGCCGCAGTATTACCCTGGGGGACGCAATCATATGCTAAGAGGGGGCGACGCTCATTGCTACACCTCTGACAGCTGGGTTTTGCCTTCAAGGTATGATTTCCATCCATCCAAGGACATCGGTGGGGAAAAGTGAATCGTGTCGGACAGTTGATTTTGTCTGATAGAAATCTCATGGGTTAACAGATCAAAAGCCTCTCCTTAGCCAGATAACCACCAGCCCCAACAAAACCACCCCCTTGTCCCATCTGACTTTCACAATGTGTATTCAGAACAACAGTTGGCGTTTCGGATTCGTCTGAAGCAAACTGCATGAGTGTATCATGTGAGCGAGGCTTGTTGTGAGGTGGCAAATCAGTTGTTCTTCTACACACTTTTTCACAACCTTGACACGGCCACACTAGTTATAATCTAAATGGCTTGTATCTCACTTTTCAGCAGGGGGTCGCCCGAATATATTAAGATGGGACATAATTATTGCCGACTTCATGCCCTTGGAAACCCCCGAGCGACCAATAGATGTGTTGTGACTGCTCAATGGAGCAATGAGTGACTCTTTGTAGTTTTTAAGGAAAAGATAAAGTCCAGCCAAACACATCTTGCTTTAGAGTTCTTTTGTGAGCTAATCACCTTGTTCACCTTGACTCCCTTATGATGAAGCACCGTTGAGTCGTAAATTTCAACTAGGACTTCGAGTCCCACAAGAAAACCCGTGAGGGTTCTCTTGTTAGTACCCTGAGCAAGTCACTAAAGTAGAATGGACAGGCTATTAGTATTTCTCGACTGCATCCTGCGTCTAGATTTATATTCACCATATTCTAGCTTTTGCAGTAATGGTCCTTTCCTGGTTAACTTTTTAGAATTCTCCAGATAATTTAGAATTTCCCTTTGCTCACCCAATTATGTTAAATAAAAAAGTTGCGTTTGGCCTGTCTGATTTCTTTCATCACTTTCCTCAACATGTAAAACCTACGTCTGTCATGCTTTCTAATTTGGATCTTTAGGCTATTTTATAGAGCATAATTCTCTCGTTCTTTCATCAATCCAGATCTCCATTTAGCCACGAAGAGTGCTCTTTTGGCCAAGGTTTGATTTGATTTTTCTTTTAGGAACCATTTATGTTAGTCTGGGCATTGTTGAGAAAAAACCTGACTATCAGCTTCCACGTCATGTATAGACAAGAAGATCAACGTAATTCCTAGATCAATCTACCAAAAATTAGGCATTTCAAAAAGTTCTAATTCACTCTTAGGTTCTTAGTTGATCGGCTTTCTAACAGTAGAGGTTAAACCTGTCTTAGCCAGCTAAGTGTCAGATATGATCAGATAGCCCAGTAACTCATATTGAAATGATTTAAGTACTTCTCTCCTGGTTTATTTATGAACACAAATCAATCTGTGTTTTAGAGCAACAAGTGACCGCCTGGTTGCGCCCTTTAACTAGCTATGTACAAGATCAAAGGTATTAGTGATACCCGTTTTTGAGGGTTTTTCCTACAAAGACTATTCCCTAACATGTTTATTAAACTGATCAAAACACACTTTTGGTGGAAGGTGGCTATAAATTCCAATGAGGGTTTAAAAAGACATTTGGGGAGTCACAGTGTTAAGTCCAGCGCCAATAATTCTAGTTCATTATCACATGAACAATCAATTTGTTTACACATGGGTATGGTTCTTTATTGTAAAATCACACCCCTCCTCTTCTTCAATCTGTCTCTCCTGCAAACATTGGTAGCCAGGCACAATCAAAGCAGCATATGGATAATTTTTATGGAGCCATGTCTCTGAGAGGCAGAGAAGTGCAAGGTTGGAGTCTGTGAGTAGAATGTTGAATTTCGATCACTTTTTGGAATGAACATTACGAAGTCAAGTGCCCGCCCTGATTAGTCCCTTGGGCTTGGGTCGTGGGTCCAGATGGACTCGAGAAGTGGTTGGGACCATTAGGGAAAAAAAGTTTAAATTTTCTTGGGGTGTTTCTGGCACCGGGTGGGGGTTTAGGCCGTTATTGTTTCGTTTTGAATTGGGGCATTCGATGGGCAATTACAATCCTCACGCCTCACGCTGGGGAATGGGCGGGGGAACTAATTAAAACAGGGCTTGGGGCGTAACAGAGCAGAGTCAGGGATTGGGCTATAGTTGGTGGGGTAATGTTTTGAAGAGGTCAAAATCTATCCTGGAGCCGGGGGTGACTCGAGAGATAACCATGGGTACCATTTCAGACTCACCACTTTCCACAGCGGCGACGATCCAGTGGCGAGGCATCCACTCTGTTCCACTCCGAGTATGGCTGGCTCGGTGATGTTAGGTCCCAGGATTGAGTTTGCACATCCCGGAGAAGTAGGGAGGTAGTGAACAGGTAGTTTAAAAGTTTCTGATAATGTTGGACTTGTGTTTGTTACGCTAAAGCGGTTCAGTGGAATAGGGAGCGAGGAGACTTTGGACATTATTCGAATTATGGTTGCTGTGTACACTGTCCGCTCGTAGAAGGTGAACTCATGTGTTTGGTGTTGGAATTCCTCGCGGTAGTAGACTGTTGTGCATCCAGCAGGACGCAGTGGAGTTTCAGTAGAGCAGCTTACATATGACAATCATGGCAAGGTCTGGAACTAAAACACAATAATTGGCTTTAACTCTTTGCATGAGTTACTTAGGCTTGGGGTGGCGTACATCCTGATGTTTAGATAAAATAACAGCATTCGTATGAGAAGCGGCACTGCCGCACCACCTGTCTTCCGTCCGCATTATCCTGTTAATTGACATCGTGTTCGCAGCCCGGTACATGGTCTCATGCTCAGAGCTGACAGATATTACCCCCTTGAGGGGTGCCTGTTTCTAAGGAGACACAAGGCGACATGTCAACTTACAACTCGGAGGACAGCATAGCCTCGGTATCCGTCCCCGACGAGAGTAAGTTGTCCGGGGTGGATGGTGCCTGGGAGAAGGTCAATCCCGCAGTCATAGGGTCGGTGCGGTGGAAGCGAAGTGGCCGGGCCTTAATGAACACCTTCCGGAGATCCTGGTACTGCTGCGGGAATGGGGAGAGGTCCGGGGCAACTTCCGAGTCCACAGGAAGAAGCGGGGGCAGGCTGCGCTGACTTCAGACAGTGGGCATGGCAGAAGGCGTCTCAGCCCATTAAGGCACCAGCATTCCAGTTGAAGTGACGAGCGGTTCTAAGGCACTTGCAATTCTAGTGCAAGAGGCGTCATATGTACCTGGTTCGAATCCAGGTTATATCACATCGGCCGTGATTGGAGTCCCATAGGGTGCGAAAACTTGGCCCAGCATCGTTGGGGTTTGGCCGGAGTAGGCCGTCATCTGTAAATCTAATTTGTTCTTAGCTGACTTGTGCTAGGTTAAAAGAAAGGGGTTAATAGAAAAAAAATAACAAATAGGAATGTGTGGATTTTGCTGGAGCCAGAGGAATCCCAATACCCGGGAACGAGAGAGACTTCATCAGACATAAATTGATTTGCTCGTGTGGTTCCCTGACTCTCGTAGGTTTGATGGGAGTGGACTATTGTCGAGTGACCCCGGCCTATAGGAGCCCTCCCAGCATGTAATGTCCTTGGGAATCGGAGAGGGGCTGGTCAATGGAGCAGGGTCTAATAATCTTATGGTGTCGTGGAAAGGTGAAGGGATGCAGGCTAGGCAGAATGCGTCGAAAACAGGAACTATAGAAAAGGCGAGGACAGGGGAACAGATGCTGGAGGCTTGACGAACTAAACCAA
>NC_036856.1:6216937-6217651 GCF_002910315.2 Salvelinus sp. IW2-2015 | reverse complement strand
AACTGGCAACAGACAACACAGGTATAAATACACAGGGGATAATGAGGGGAGATGGGAGACACCTGGTGGGGGGTGGAGAGAAGCACAAAGACAAGTGAAACAGATCAGGGTGTGACAATATGTTTCCCACCCCTGGTTTACACAGTTAGTTTGAATGTTGCTATCCCCTAATCAGTGTCAAGTGTCAATGGCTGCTTCCTAAAGGATAGCCTTGTCTCCAGGCTAATAGGACACAAGCAAATGTCTTCTTAATCTAATGGGAAACTGTCAGAACATTTTCAGACAGTTTCCCGGTCACAGATTAAGCTTGAAATGAAATCTATTTCAACTGAGATTTTCCATTGAGCGTGCATATTAGTTCAGGACTGGGGTTAATGTACAGTATGTCCGGGAAACCGGTCCTCTACAGCTTCTCAAGGGAAGGACGACCCAGACTGGACTGAATAAAATGCTTTGGGTCATCATTTTATGCCCCTTGCTCATTGTTTGACTGGCCACTAAGCAATGGGCTGGCTTTCTCCTGGTTTCATTTCCCCCCAAGTCATCCAGGAATACAGAGAGGACAATGGCTTAACTTGTTACTCGTAAGAGTTGGCTATGTGCTTACCTTTTACCTGCTTAGTTTGATCTCAATGACCGTCGTTGCAGGGAGCCAGTTTTGGCTTAGGATCTCACTGCTAACTGAAAACCGACTGAACAATGTCTATCAACTGG
>NC_036856.1:6150124-6212411 GCF_002910315.2 Salvelinus sp. IW2-2015 | reverse complement strand
TCACTTTCCCATCAGGCTTAGGAGTACATTTTTGCTGGCTTTCCTTGAAGTAGGAGCTCTTCGCTCGCGACGTACATCGATGGCGAGAAATGGCAAACGCGCCTAATTTCGTGCCTCAGGCACCTAGTGATTATTGAAGGGCACGTTACACTAATGTCATTTCTGTTGCATAAGTATCGTTCGGAGTGATTTGCAGACAAACTGTGTCACCTGTGTGAGATCACCAGGGTAGTGGGGAGCGAAGGATCAAGGATGAGAAACTGCACCTTGCAATCCGAAGCATCACGTAGTGGTGTGTCCTTTCCGAAGCATAGACACTATCCCAGGTATCACCTCATGGCGTTCTGATTTTTTTTAAAACATTTTTATTTTACTAGCAAGTCAGTTTTAATAAGAACAAATTTTCTTATTTTCCAAGGGCGCCTGAGGAACAGTGGATTAACTCCTTAGGTGTCAGGGGCAACGACAGATTTTGTACCTTTGTCAGCTCAGGGAATTCGAAACTTTCAACTGTTCCGTTACAGCCCAACGCTCCAACCACTAGGCTACCCTGCTGCCCCATTAGATGAGTGATGAATTGAATGAGTGAATGAGGGGATGATTGAATGAATGAATAAGTGGAATGAATGGATGATTATTTTGATTTGGACACATCAGAGATTGTGGAAGTTATTTTCATTACCAGAGGCAAGCATTCCTCACATTCATCATGGATGGTGTCATTTCATTCAATATTACATAGTCTTACATAATCACACAGTACGCTGTCTGCCAGACCTGCTCTCACTGATAGGTCTAGGCGTACCGCAGAATGCTGACATTTTGAAAGCAACTTACCTTGCATTCTCTCTCTCCCCCTTCTCAAAATGCATTGGAGAAGAAAGTCCAAGATGAGGTACCTTGAGGAGAGAGGATGCGAGGAATTGAGGAAACCTCTAGTAACTASTTCCTTTTTTCAAGATCAAGTAGTTTATTTGCCATTTGCAGGTGTTAAAAGTAATACATTCATTGGCATTTTTGTTGGAGCTCTCTCATAGTACAGTTCATACACAAATACAGTAAACGTACCACAAATAGAACATAAATAGAACATCAATCCAATTAGAAGTGCTGAGATCCCTTGCTACTGATCAGAAGGGAAGTGGAGATAGATGTCTCAAACCTTGTGTGGCCGGGCATGCAGAAGACCGCCACGGCATGGGACTTAAAACACAACCTACACAATTGGGTACATATCTGGCATATCTTAGCTAGTTCAAGACTGATCATTGACCAATGTTCTGGAATGGCTATATTAGAATTTCAGTAGCATGACCTTAATTTCAGAAAAGTTTCATAGATTTTTGTGTTTCGGTATAGGGTGGAGCACTTTCACCTCACATCCCTCTGAAGGGTGGACACCTCTGACTCAAACGATCCACCCTCCCCACCCACACCTTTAGAGGGTAGTGAATGTCTTACAGCCAGGTTTCATATGCATAGGAACACATTCACATGCGTTCAGCCTGCACCCTGAACGTGCAGTGACCTTGTGTTTCTGTGGAAAGTTCCAGAAACCTGAGTACTCAGTGAGGGAGCAACACGGAGGGGGGGGACGACGACAGAATGAGACCAGCGTAGAGTGTGCATGCTCTGTCTGGTCTGCTCCTGCAGGTAGGGGCTGTACTACTACGGTGCCGCTTACCTCGGCCACCCCTTCCCCAGGCTTACTCCCAGACAAAAACACTAGCGGCGGTGGCATAAACATGTCAGTCATTGAGAGTCCAGCCATATTGCCAAGATTGGGAGGATTTTTGTTGCCAGAATGTACAGTAGGCTATAGTCTTGGATTACTCCTGGTTCATAATGRTGTGTGCATATGTGTGTAATGCTCATTGAGATTTCTTTCTTATATGATTGGAAAACCATTTTTAAAGGGGAAATTCACCCCCAAAAAACTTCTGGGCCCTCATTCCATTCAGTGGAATGMGAGAGTAGCGAAGGCCCTGGTACAGCACAGTCTAGGGTACAGAGAGAAGTCTCAGAGACACATGCTTACTTGTTTTGTAAGRATTAGAACACACTCTCTCACACACCAGGTCAGCAGGCCACAGATGAATAARTTGTTGGGTGCTTATATTGGTSCTATTTCACACATGTACAAGCGTGTCTTGGAAATATGTTTTTTTTGCATATGCTACTCTCTCTAAGAGACCCTCAGAGAGTGGGGTCATGGCCAGGGTCTGCCATTATCAACAGTTAGGTAGCAATTAGGCTTAAGTGCCTTGCTCAATGGTACATCAACAGATTTTTCACCTTGTCAGCTCAGAGATTCAAACTAGTGACCTTTCGGTTTCTGGCCCAACACTAGGCTACATGCCGAGATGGGTTAGTGTCGCAGTTTATGCTGACAGTCATATAGCATTGGGGTAAAAAAAAAAATCTGAGGGCAGCAGGTAGCCTGGAGGTTAAGAGCGTTGGGCCAGTAACCGAAAGGTTGCTGGTTCAAGTCCCTGAGCGACTAGGTGAAAAAATCTGCTGATGAGCAAGGCACTTAACCTTYRTTCCTCTGGATAAGAGCAGGGGAGGGAGGAGGGAGAGAGATCCCTCTAACCCTCTGCCTCCCTCATCTCTACTCCGTCCTGTGGGACCGAGCAATACGGTAACACGGCCTTGGCTTACAGAGAAACTAAGAGGCCATTAAAGTGCATCTGCACAACTATTAACAGTTGATGGGAATATGTATGGGGTGCCATTTGTGATGCTCACTTGAAGGTCTTAGTCATGGCTAAGTACCTCGTTAGAGTAGATTCACTCTTAATTAGTGATGGCTAGTTTGCCAACTGTTGTAGATCACAAAGAATCTAAGAGCTTGCTGAAAGTAGGGCGAAATTAGTAGGCTACTTAATAACCTTATACTGCAGTGGGTTAAATCAAGGTCACACATTCTTGGTAGTCTGAAACAAATCTACTTTGAAACAAAAGTATAGACCTGATGCACATGGCTGTACCACGTCAGATATAGAGTTGAAATGAATTCAATTTTTAGTTTGCATCCTAATATTACACGTTATGTACATCACCAAAATCTGAAATAGATATATTTTTGAATAATCTTTATTAATTATGAAATGATGAAAAATATTCATAACTRCCCAACCATGTTTTTACAATGGAATTTGACTGTGCTTTTAGATGGTTGAAAACATAGTGATAACACATCCGGAATTKAATTTGACTGGGTGAATAAAGGCAGGAAAGGGTCAATTTAAAACGAAAGGGTGTAGTGTGTCCGACTCCGACCTGACTGTTCTGTGTGGCCCAGGACTGGTATACCAAGACYTGTGTGTGTTCGTGTCTGTGTCGCACATGCTTCTTCTAGAGGTAAAGTGAGTGAGCGTCATAGCTATGTCATAACTATGCAGCGTTAAAGATTATCTGAACATCTGTTCCTCCTTTTTAAATCTGGGGCGAGGTGGGGAGATCAGACTAAGTGATTTCACACGAGTTAGAGCAAGCAGCACTTACAACATACTGTAGTATTAGTCAGTGAGTCACTGTCGTCATGTAGTAGGAACCGTAATGGCTGCGTCTATGTTATTAGATTCAACAACCAGCCTTGAGTAAACAGGAAAATGACATGTTTTATTGCATCCACCAACTGGTTCTGAATGTCACAGTCTCTAGACTAGGGGAAGTGCTCCATGTTGTTTGATGAGAAATAAAAAATMCAATTACATTTAGAAATCTCATGACTGTTTTGTAGGTGTCATTGTGGGGTTGTACATGTTTATTTGAGTAAAGACTTCGACTTCCAGTCCAGATGGAGGGTGAAATGGATGTTAGCTTCGCTTTCTTTGTGTTGGCTGGGGGACAGAGACGCTAGCGGCGCAACAATGGCCCCCTTCATGATAACAGAGTCGCCAGTGATTTCTCTGCTGCTGTGCCTGAGAATTATATTATCAGCCCGCCCCCTGGGAGAGAAACCAGCCGCAGGAGGATACCATATTCTGCTGTGTTTACCTCTGTGAGAGGAATGGGGGGAGAGAGGAGGGGGATGGGGCAACTCCAGCCAGACCAGGGCACCTTTTTTTSTATTTTTCACACCTCAGGTTGAAATAGAAGGCCAGCTCCCTCTTGCTTTTACTTTCTTACTTGCCTGGCTTGCAATCTCACTGACACATATACACTGCTCCCTCCCTCCCTCCCTCTCTCTCTCCCTCCCTTGCGCTCCCTCTCTTTATGCCTTGCTCTCTTTTTCTGAACTAGTTATTCATCCACTGTGTTTATGAGTCAGGGAGGGTGGGGACTTGGAGGGCAGCAGTACCAGTCACACTTTGTCAGTTTGCTCTCTCTCTAACTCACTCCCTCTCCCTCCTCRCTTTCTCTTTGTCCCTCCCTCTCTCTCCATATCTCTCCCTCGACTGCTGTCCTGGCCCTTCTCTCCATCAGGACAGGGAGAGCTAGCAAGCTGTCCTCTGCGGTGAACAGGACTTGGCGTCCACACTGGCATCCATTAGCCCGCTCTGAGGAGAACAGGAAGTTTACCACAGCAACGACGAGGTAAGTCCACCCACTTAGCACAAGATGGAGAACCCAGGAAACTAACCCTAACCCCTCTTTCCCTTTGTCAAATTTTGGCCCACTTGTTGAGCCAATGGTTTTTACCGGTCGGGTTTGTGTCCCTAAGTTGGTTTTAGGTCTTGTATCACCTCAGGGAATAGCTCTGTTCTGTGTCTTAACAGGCTGGGGTAAACACACAGACACACAGATTGTTTGGACGTTATGTGTGTGTGTGTGTGTGTGTGTGCAGAGGTAGAAAACCCGGTGTGTGTGTACAGTAGGTTTAGCAGCCCTGCAGACACTCCTGTTAAACAGATGCTGCACTGTGTGTTTGTTCTAATGGCCTCCTCCTTGACTCCCTCTCCCTGTGGATGTTTTTCCCCCCTCTCCTCTGCCTCTCCTCTGGGTTCTCAATGTCAATAGTGAAGTCACTGAGAATAGCGTCTGGCCAAGGTTTCGAGATGGCTCATCATCACATGATAGGTCGAGGTTGATAGCTTCGTGGAAGTATCTCCTCCATCCATTCTGGAGCAGGCAGTCTCTAAATACCCCAAAAATGGGTAAATCAATTGGCTACATTTGTCTATTTGTTTACAGTAAGGTTAGCTGGTTAGCTAGGCCTATGTGGTGTTTCCTTCATGGAATTGAGGTAGTGTAGCACATGGACTTTGTGACCCTCTGGTTAAGGTGATCGAATCTGTTGGATGGTCATTTGATTACCATAGGGGGGGGGGGCATGTTGTTTTCACTCCACCTCTTATGTGGATTTATGAAAATTAAAAAACAAACAAGTATTCAATAAATTGTATTCGTGGAGTGCCTTTGTTACAGCTATGAAACAGAAAGCATTGGTGTTGGAACCCGGTATAAGATTCTTTTTAAACAAAATAAAAATGAATACCCCCACCACTAAGACGCACGGTCAGCAAGATGAAAACATCAGTAGCCTAAACGTCATTACAAGCGCCATTACAATGACTATTGCTGACCTAGCAGTCACAACAAAACAACTATTGCTGACTTAGCAGTCCCAACACATTGAGGAAATTCTCCTGGAAGTCTTTACAGCAACATTCAGAGAGCTTTGTTACATTGTCAGTGGGGAGTCTTAAGTGGCGTTTCAAAGCTCAGGAGTTTTGTAGTGAGCTCATGTGATTGGTACGTCTTGAGGCATTCGGTAGAGATGGCCAGATTGAAGTGATGACGCTGTCAGATTATAACTGAAGGACTACTGTTATCCCACAAAATTGTTTTATAATGAATCAAACAAATGCGATTAGCGTCCCAGTTATCTCGGCTCAACTGCTGCGATACGATTCGATGTGCATAAACTCATTCATTTTCCATTCTAAATTAAAATCTGCTGCTGATGGAGCTCATGAGCTGGATCTGTCTGAGCTGACTTCTCTCTCTCTGTGTGTGTGTGTGTGCGTGTATTAGCAAACCAAATGCATAGCTGGAGTCCTGAGCTGGATATAATATATCCACATCTTCGTTTTCTTATAGTTATACTTTATTTATAGTTAATCCTGCCGTCTGTACTTCGAAATACCTCGCTATACGGTATATATCCCCCAAGCCTAACCATCACCCACGAATGAACTTGTAATTTTTGTAGATTAAGTGTTTGAGCTAGTAATGTATCAATATTTATCATTTATAAATYAGCTATGACATAGCCAGTGAATGTATAAGCACAACTTTGGATTTCACCCCAATCTCAAAATCAAAGAGTGATTTTCTCTTCTCCTCTTGCTTTGGCCATGCAGTGCTTCTCGCAAAAGTGATTGCTGTCCTTGTTATGAAATTATAAACTTCACCCTGTGTATCTAAAAAGGACCATATGCACTGATTGTTTAAAGCAAAACCAAAAGTATTGCTGATGGTGAATCTGAACAATCTAAATCAAATTCATTCAGCAGGTACAGTGCCTTCAGAAAGCATTCAAACCCCTGAATTTTTCCGCATTTAGTTGTGTTACAGCATTCATTTAAAACGGATTATGTGATTTTTTTTGTCACTGGCCTACCCACAATACCCCATAATATCAAAGCGGAATAATGTTCTTAGAAATTTTTACAAATCAATTAAAAATMAAAAGCTGAAATATCTATAGTCAACAGGTGTTCAACACATTTGTTAAGGCAAGCCTAAATAAGTTCAGMAGTAGAAATGTACAGAAATCATCCCGTATGATGCATTTTGCATCATATGATGCAAAATGCATCATACAGGGATGATTTCTGTATTTTGAAAGTTACATATCTGGAAACTTGATTGCTGACAAGCAATACATTTTGGGCTAGGTCAACAATGGGCAAATTAAACAAATGCCAAAATACAATTTTTGGGGTGGAGTTTTCCTTTAAAAATCCTTTAAAATCTACGGCAATACTTTAAATTGATGTCACGCCCTGACCATAGAGAGCTGTTTATTCTCTGTTGGTTGGGGCGTGATAGTGACTAGGATGGGTCATSTAGGGGATTAATGGTTTATGTTGGCCTGGTATGGTTTCCAATCAGAGACAGCTGTTTATCGTTGTCTCTGATTGGTGATCATATTTAGGCAGCCATTTCCTCATTGTGTGTTGTGGGATCTTGTCTACAGTTAGTTGCCTGTGTGCACACCAGTAGCGTCACGGTTCGTTCAGTATTTTGTTCGGTGTTCATTTAAATTAAATTAAATGTACGCCTACCACGCTGCACCTTCCAATCCTTACGACGATCGTGACAATTGACTGTCTAGCAATGATCAACAACCAATTTACCCAGAAAGACTCACAGCTGTAATCAATGCAAAAGGTGATTCTAACATGTATTGACTCCGGTGGTTGAATACTTATCTAATCAAGATATATTTATTTTTTTCCTTTCTTTTTTTTTTTACAAGTGTTAGGCATTTTCTTCCACTATGACATTACAGAGTTTTTTGTGTAGATCGCTGACAATTGAATACATTTCAATCCCACTTTGTAACACAACAAAATGTGGGAAAAGTAAAGGGTTGTSGTTAATGCCTTCTGAATGCACTGTATAGACATATGAGAGTTGTGTCTCTGGTAGCTCACTTTCATTCCAGTAAAACACKATTTTCAACAGCACACAGATAACAATAACCTAGCAAATTACATAGGTTGTCACTCAACTAGTAAAGCCTAATATCGCCCAAGCCATTTTAGCATTTGAATGCTGAAGMTGTCACGCGGWTGTGCAAGATCAGGAAAAGGCCGCCTACCTCGCATTTGTCAGCGCCCGAAGTCGTCTACTGGGAACACCACATCATTTCAACGTGGAAATCTGGGTAATATTTGGTTGGGACGTWGATCAATGAGATTTCAACCTTTATTCACCCAGTCAAATTGAATTCCTGGTGTGTTATCGCTATGTTTTCAACCATCTAAAAGCACAGACAAATTCCATTGTAAAAACAATGTCTGATTATTGGTTTAGTGTTCATCTAAATGTGTTATCGCCACTCTTTCAACCATTTAAAAACACAACAAAGTTTAAATGGGAATACAATGTCAGATATTTTGTATTTATACAACAACTTAATGTGATATCACTGTACTTCATCAAATAGCAGAAACAAATGACCTGGATGGCAGCATAGTGCAAGTGATCAATATTAAAGCAATTGTGAAGATCTCCACCGACCTGCGACCTTTGCATGCTATCTTGAACATGCACGCTTTCTATGATTACATAGGAAGACGTTCATAGTTACTGTAGGCTAACCTCAAAATGTGGCCATGGATGTGTTACTCATTTTAAGTTCTATGACATTACTTTGTAAGATACCCTTTTTTTTTTAAGCTATTCACTGTATCACAAAAGTAATTGTGTTTGGTTGACAATGCAACCAAATATCAACATTTAAAGGATATCTAATGCTTGGATAGTTTAATCTGAGCCACTGACTTAATCCTACTCTTGAACTTTTATTTTTGGTTTAGTTGGAGACGTGAATCCACCATATAATTTGTTAAGTTAATAGGCTATTTATTGTATTGCAAAAGTGATATTGAATTGTGGTTGGTTGTCAGCGCAACCAAATATCAACATTTGAGAAGGACGTCTGTTTTGTGCCACTGACTTAGTCTGGCTTTAATTCCAGTTTGTCTACAAATTAATAATTGATATGTCAACCAAGAATCAAAGTTCAAGAATAGGACTCAAACTTTAAGTAAAATGCATGTTTGGTTTGATTTTTGTCGTATTTTTGAACTTTGATTTGTAGATGAGATGGAGACATGAATCAAACATATTAATGATTAACTTGAAGATTACATTTGAAATCATCCAAAGCTTGAAACCCTAGGCCTATATGTATTGTCTATTTTCAGTTGAATCCTGGGTTGAATTGAAACAAAAGCTGTATAATCCCAAATAGTATCATTGATGACCAAAGTATGGTTACATTTCATCATTGATAACCAAAYTATGGTTACATTTCATTTTCTCTGTTAAACCTACCTTTTGGAGTGACTCTACTAGCAACAGTGAATCTATTTAGTTATTAAGAGCTCTCTCAATCATTCTCATGATAGCATATTGGTCATCTCAAAACTGGGTTCAGTTTAAACCCTGGATGGGGGACCAAATGAATAGCTGTAGATAGATCAACTCTCCAGTTGAAATAATCATGCGGTTGAAATTCCACCCTCAAAACAGCAGTTTACGTTGATTACTTTTTTTTTTTTAAACATTGTATTTTCCACTTAGATTCCACATCACAATACTTTGGCAAATTACGTTGAAACAACATGGATTCTATCAGTTTGTGCCCAGTGCGCAATTTGACTAGGCTACTGATATTGCCTGGGGTTGTTCGGCATGAAAAATGACTCGTAGATGAATGACTGTCAGTTACACTCAGTTCGACACTGACAGAGAGGATTCATCAGTTGTCACAGAAGACGAGAGATATTTTCAGAAGGTAGAAAGAATGTAATATGAGAAAAAGAATTGAGTGAACCGGCGATTCACTTGTACCGTAAACATTTCGAATCGGGGACCGATGCGCAGCGAAGAATGTTACATCCTTATTAGAAAGCCTCTCAATACAAACTGCTCCTCTGTGCACCGTACTCAGATCTCTGGCAGTAAATTCCATTCAGTTAGATCCAACTATTCAGTGAGATTTTTAACAACTCACAAGTCTGTCTAGAGATTTAAGGAACAATAGATTATTACAATAGATTTCCAACAGTTGTCAGAATGTTCACGTGATTACTTAATATGAAAGTGTTTCTCCTCAGAACAAGACAGACGGTAGATGAGTTAAGAGGCACTGCGATGTGTGCCGGCACCACAGATATGTTGCTCATGCCGACTCGCCTCGTTCTCCACAGCTATTCGTGTAAGAGCTTCCTGAAATGTTTGGTCTCTGATATGAATCGGAATGGAAACGACAATCACACCGACACGCGCGCATTCATTCAACAGCCAGGAAGCTCCGAGGCCTGCCGATGCACTGTAGACCTGCATACTGTGAACTTTGCCCTATTTCACCTGTAGGCGTCCATGACGCTCCGCTTGTCTGCCTGAAACTCATAATAAAATGTGGTTGCGTAAATGCTGGTTGCGTAAATTTCCTTGACATTTCCAGGTGGTGTATCCATAATGTGACATGTGGATMAACATTTAGAGGCCTACGTGTCAGATTTCCACTCACATTGCTCAGGAATGCTGTCATGATCACACACGGAATCAAGACAATAMGAGTTTAACCTGATATCCCCTGCCGTGCCGTTTTAATCTGTGTCCTTGAAGGTATCCAGGTGAACAAAATGTGCAGATGCCATTGGCCACTAGATTGGATCTCGCAAACGGGGCATTCCATTGCCTCTTCGCTGTGTGCATTTGCTATGCCTTGTGGCTACAGTTACTGGTACTCCTCACCTTTACCAGGGTTCAAGAGATGTACAGTGCAGATAACCTAATGCCAGTTACCTTTGCATACAGGTTTGTTTGCAGTTCAGATGATTACAGTCCATACCTTTTATAGAAAGCTCTGTTGGTCTGAAAATGGCTGGCTGCAGGAATTCAAGTTCGTTCCCACTGGGCACAGATGTCAGTTCAACGTCTAGTTTTGATTTACATTTGGTTGAGTTGTCAACTAACTTGAATTCAACCTGAAATAAACAAATGTCACCATGTCATTGGATTTAGGTCAAAAGTTGGTTGAAAAAAAGACAATCCCCTTACGCCAATGACTTTTTTGAAATCCAATCGGTTTTCCGTGTTGATTCAATGTCATCACGTGGATTTTTTTGTTGTTGAAACGCCGTGTTAACAACGTTGATTCAACCAGTTTTTGCCCAGTGGGTTATCACTGTCAAAAGGAAAAGAACAAGACACTGTATCTTCCTCATGATAGAGTACAGATGCTGAAACAGATTAACGGGAATGGCTTGCTATTCAGCACCTTTCAGAATAGTGCATACGTAAGCTAGTTCCCTTAAGCTAYTGTTGACAAACTTTTGTTTGTCATAGGTTCAATTTAAGTAGGTCACAGGTCGTCATTTACACCACTTGAATAAATKTGAATCATGTTGGTGCAAAGTTTCAAACGGTGTGGAAGTGCATGAACTGGTAACCGTTGACGTGTACACGCCAAAAAAAAAAACGTTTGTGTGTTTGCCACCCTCAACAAAGCACTTACCTTAAGTTGTCCCCCACTGTTGTTTGACATTCTTGCTGCATTAAAGACCTCCAGGCTAGTGTTTGGTTTATTGAAAGGGCTTTCCGTGAGCATACCAGCGGATGGGAGCTGAGCGAGAAGACCTTCCACTTGGACTATTGTTGTATTTATGTAGGGTCCCTCTGATTCAACTGTGTACACTTTGACAATGTTTTCTATACTGCTCTCTGTATGCTCAGACATTACTGTTTGATTCATTCCATGACGATTCTGTAATATGTATTTTTTGCTGTATGGTAAGACACTTTTCTATACTCCCTGCAATGTTGTCTTTTTTTGGTCCTGATATCCCTCTCATTTGGCCTCAAACTCTCCCACTGCACATTCTAGTAGACGTAGTGTATCATTACCTTTAATGGTGTTGTTTTAGGGTGGACTAGACTGTACTCCAAGTGCAGGGAGAGCACAGTGTAGGTTGCACTGAACAATGGATCCCTATTGCTCCATAGTGTAGTGAGATGGGACCGCACCCACACATCCCAGCTGTTGGGGGCCTGTGTAATAATTTCCAAGATAATAATGTGTCCTCTATAGCAGAGGTCATCCATGTGGCCAATTAAGGTCAGGATCACAAAACATTGAGGTGAGAGCAATATTTGTATTTCTCATGGGAAAAGTATATATTCATATGCTTGTTATTTCTTTCATAAATAGTTGTACGATAGGAGTATCCATAAACAATTACTTTTATTGAAAGGTGGAAAGGGAGAGCTACATTTCAAGCTTATTTGTGAGTTCCTAGGTCAAGCCATGTGGTAACTAGCATCTTAATTAGCATTGATGTCAGGGTTGCTTGTCACAATCTGACAATCATCCCCATTGTAACAATGTACCCAGTAAGCTAAATGACAATGAAAAGTCGTCTATGTTTCACAAGTTTGGACAGCACAGTACAGCACAGTTTATTCAGTAGAGTACAGTACAGTAGAGCAAAGTAGAGTACAGTATATTAGAGTAAAGTGCAGTTTAATTCAGTATAGTAGAGTACTGTACAGTAGAGTTTAATTAAGTATACAACACAGTCAGCAGGGGTGGCGCAGGGGGTCCCCCCAAAAAAATTATTCATATATTTTTAAAGGAATTCAGTCCYGCTTTAAACTGTCTTTAAAGTTGTAATAGTAGAATGCGCAAGGTGCAATTTCTAAATTGGGTAGTTTTCCTCTTGTCATGTCAGTCATTCCATACCTTAAAGAGCTATTTATAACTTGTCAGAAATATCCAGATCAACTTTCKAATGTTAGCTAATGTTTTTTTATTTCGTTCCCCCCCCCACCCCCATAGATATTTAGTTTTTGAGTCGCTCAAATGTTACACGTATACACATTAGACATCAAATCAAATCAAATCAAAGTTTATTTGTCACGTGCGCCGAATACAACAGGTGTAGATCTTACAGTGAAATGCTTACTTACAGGCTCTAACCAATAGTGCAAGAAAGGTATTAGATGAACAATAGGTAGGTAAAGAAATAAAACAACAGTAAAAAGACAGGCTATATACAGTAGCAAGGCTATAAAAGTAGCGAGGCTACATACAGACACCGGTTAGTCAGGCTGATTGAGGTAGTATGTACATGAATGTATAGTTAAAGTGACTATGCATATATGATAAACAGAGAGTAGCAGCAGCGTAAAAAGAGGGGTTGGGGGGCACACAATGCAAATAGTCCGGGTAGGCATTTCATTACCTGTTCAGGGGTCTTATGACTTGGGGGTAAAAACTGCTGAGAAGCCTTTTTGTCCTAGACTTGGCACTCCGGTACCGCTTGCCATGCGGTAGTAGAGAGAGCAGTCTGTGACTGGGGTGGCTGGGGTCTTTGAACCTTTTTAGGGCCTTCCTCTGACACCGCCTGGTGTAGAGGTCCTGGATGGCAGGCAGCTTTGCCCCAGTGATGTACTGGGCCGTACGCACTACCCTCTGTAGTGCCTTGCGGTCAGAGGCCGAGRAATTGCCGTACCAGGCAGTGATGCAACCAATCGGGATGCTCTCGATGTTGCAGCTGTAGAACCTTTTGAGGATCTCAGGACCCATGCCAAATCTTTTTAGTTTCCTGAGGGGGAATAGGCTTTGTCGTGCCKTCTTCACGACTGTCTCGGTGTGTTTGGAACATTCTAGTTTGTTGTTGATGTGAACACCAAGGAACTTGAAGCTCTCAACCTGCTCCACTACAGCCCCGTCGATGAGAATGGYGGCGTGCTCGGTCCACCTTTTCCTGTAGTCCACAATCATCTCCTTAGTCTTGGTTACGTTGAGGGATAGGTTGTTATTCTGGCACCACCCGGCCAGGTCTCTGACATGACAAAATGTAAAGAATTGCAAGAAWATTAGCGTAAAAACMGCTAAAKTTTCTTTGCACCACATGACAAAATGTGAACACGGGATCTTCCCCAATGCTGGAAGGGGGGCCCCAAGTGAAACAGTTTGGAAACCCTGCTCTACCCTACTGTGCTGTACTTTACTCTACTCTACTGCACTGAACCATACTCTACAGTACTGAACTAAAGTCTACTTTACTGTACTGAATACGCTCTACTTTTCTTTACCCTTCTGTACTGTACTGTACTCACTAGATACTGTGCTGTCTAAACTTGTGAAACATCGATGTCTATGATTGGTTCAGACCTGCTTGTCAAAACTGTGAGACATGAAACTCTCTATGAAAGTCAGCAACCTTCACACACACACACACACACACACCTCTTCATGTTTGAAAAAACATTCCTTGTTTTCAACAAAAGAAATGATTAACACAAATGTTTACAGTTTTACTTTTTTCCCTTTATCTACATATTTCATTTTCATCCAAATATCAGATGGTTACTGTTAGTTTGATTAAAATACTTGTAGTTTGGTAGATGATAAAAGTTGCAGGTCACTTAGTTCAATCGAATTGTCCTTATAAACCTGAGGTAAAACCATCACACCTGTGTTAAGCTGTTTGTTTCCAGAGATAACATGTCTTCAAATAAGCCTGTTTGATCTCCCTTCTTCAGTCAGTGTAGTTATGTCTGCACCTTGATCTCTTGAGACCGGTCTAGAACAAATTTAAACATCAAAGACTGTTGCCTTTGCCTTCTCTCTCTCACGGCCGGGGTCATTTGGGGAGAGCAGAGAGGCAGAGTTTGTGTTTTGCCGTTGTTCTGTGTTTTGGCCTGGTGCCTGTACTTGGCAGTCCCAAACTGAGGCGAGGGCTGCCTCTGTGCTGTGGGATGGAGATGCTCGTCTGTCTCCTGTAGCCCCTCCCCTCTACTGTCAGGCCATGTCTGCCGAGGGGCAGGGACAGGGGCAAGGCATGCTGGGATGCGAGGGGCAGAGTGTGGAATGCTGGGTCATTGACGACAACCCGTTTGGGTCAGTGATACTTGTTCAGAAGCAGAGCACTCTGCTSCTGAACAAGGACTGTCAACTGCAGCGCACACATTTCCTTTCTCATTCTCTCATGTCAGGAAACCAAATAAAATACCAGCTGTAAAGTGATGCCATAGTAATGCCATGCTATGATGTTCTATTGTATTTTAGGTTTTGGGGAGTAACAAGGATTGATGGTTTTGGGGAAATACAAAAATGTTCATTTGATGCAGGCAGCCCTGATATGTTTAATACCATAAATGATGTTTGGGTAATGACACTGTAATGACATTGTGAAGTCAGTAAATTAAGGTATTGCAATTGCATAGCATATACAGTGCATTTGGAAAGTATTCAGACCCCTTGACTTTTTACAGCCTTATTCTAAAATGGAAGAAATAGTTTTATTCGTCTCAACAATAAGCCATAATGACAAAACAAAAGCAGTTTTTTAGTAATTAGTTAGTAAAAACGGAAATATCACATTTACATAAGTATTCAGACCCTTTACTCAGTACTTTGTTGAAGCACCTTTGGGAGCGATTACAGCCTCAAGTCTTCTTGGTTATGAAGCTACAAGCTTGGCACACCTGTATTTGGGGAGTTTCTCCCATTCTTCTCTGCAGATCTCAAGCTCTGTCAGGTTTGATTAAAATACTTGTAGTTTGGTAGATGTCGCTGCACAGTTATTTTCAGGTTTCTCCAGAGATGTTCGATTGGGTTTAAGTCTGGGCTCTGGCTGGGCCACTCAATGACATTCAGAAACTTGTCCCGAAGCCACTCCTGTGTTGTCTTGGCTGTGTGCTTASGGTCACTGTCCTGTTGGTCACTGCCCCAGTCTGAGGTCCTGAGCACTCTGGAGCAGGTTTTCATCAAGGATTTCTCTGTACTTTGCTCTGTTCATCTTTCCCTCGATCCTGACTAGTCTCCCAGTCCCTGCTGCTGAAAAACATCCCCACAGCATGATGCTGCCACCACCATGCTTCACTGTAGGGATTGTACCAGGTTTCCACCAGACGTGACGCTTGGCATTCAGGCCAAAGAGTTCAATCTTGGTTTCATCAGAGCAGAGAATCTTGTTTCTGATGGTCTGAGAGTCCTTCAGATGCCTTTTGGCAAACTCCAAGCGGGCTGTCATGTCCCTTTTACTGAGGAGTGGCTTCGGTCTGGCCACTCTACCATAAAAGCCTGATTGGTGGAGTGCTGCAGAGATGGTTGTCCTTCTGGAATGTTCTCCCATCTCCACAGCGGAACTCTGTAGCTCTATCAYATTGACCATTGGGTTCCTGGTCACCTCCCTGACCAAGGCCCTTCTCCCCCGATTGCTCAGTTTGGCCAGGCGGCCACCTCTAGGAAGAGTCTTGGTGGTTCCAAACTTCTTCCATTTAAGAATGATAGAGGCCACTGTGTTCTTGCGGACCTTCAATGCTGTAAAAATGTGTTGGTACCCTTCCCCAGATCTGTGCCTCGATACAATCCTATCTTGGAGCTCCTTCAACCTCATGGCTTGGTTTTTGCTCGTTTTTGCTCTGACATGCACTGTCAACTGTGGGTCATTATATAGACTGGTGTGTGCCTTTCTAAATCATGTCCAATCAATATAATTGACCACAGGTGGTCTCCAATCAAGTTGTAAACACACCTCAAGGATGATCAATGGAAACAGGATGCACCTGAGCTCAATTTCGAGTCTCATAGCAAAGGGACTGAAAACTTATGTAAATAAGTTATTTCTGATTTTTATTTTTAATACATTTGCAAAAATGTCTAAAAACCTGTCATTATGGGGTATTGTGTGTWGATTGATGACATTTTTATTTATTTAATYCGTTTTAGAATAAGGCTGTAACATGACAAAATGTGGAAAAGGTCAAGGAGTCTGAATACTTTCGGGAATGCACTGTAAGTCAATACATAAGGGTATTGCAGTAGCATATTACACTTACCTCTATATACAGTATAACGTATTTGCTGAGTGTAGTAGCTATTATTAAAATGACATCATGACTTATCTATTTGCTTTTCCACAGGTGATTGGGTAGTGATACCACAGGGGGAAGGAAGCTAGTCAAAATGCTTCAGGACATTGGTGCTAGAGCCATGGAGGTCTACGAGTTCCTCTTGAAGGGAACAGGTGAGGTATTTTTTGACATAGTTAATTACCTGACTATACCTCTGCGTTGTGTACTTTGAAAGCGGTAACTGACATATTGCTCATAGACCTGTTTTGTAGTGTGTTATTCACAACTCTGAGAATGTCCTGTTTCTCAGACCCGCGATTGTGGGGCTACCCACTCATGCAGAGTCCGGTGAACATGACGGCCATCTTGCTGACCTACATCTTCTTCGTGCTGGTCGCTGGGCCTCGCTTCATGGCCAACCGRAAGCCCTTCCAGCTCAAGGAGGCCATGATCGCCTACAACTTTACCATGGTGGCGATGTCAACCTTTATTGTCTATGAGGTGAGACACTGTGAAGCAAAGCTCTTGTCTCTCCAAGATCAGGTTCTTGATTGGTTCTTTTGAGAGGCATCGCAACATCACTTGGAGCTAATCTTTCCCTGGCAGTATATTGGGTGTTTGGTATGTGGCAGCTCTATCTAAATGGGTCTTTCGCCTCCTTGGCCAGATTGTGTTGGATAATTAGAACACTAGCTAAATTACTATTGCCTAGATAGGCAGGATGCAAAGAGGTAAATAAGATTTGAGATTTACATAAAGATGACCGATATACTTCCATATAGTCAATATACACTTGCTTGTGTCAATATGGGTTCTTTCCAATCTACCAATCTAGTTTGACTACCGGTAGCTACAGTATGTCTAAACTGATTTTGTCCTCTTGTGTTCTTAGTTCTTGATGTCTGGCTGGGCCACAACATACACATGGAGATGTGACGCAATTGATTACTCAGACAGCCCCCAAGGCCTTAGAGTAAGTGTTGAATCTTCGCTTCACACATGGGTTCCCCGTGAGGGTCATGAGATGCCTCTTCTTTGAAAGAAAGTATGCATGACAAGGTCAACATTCTTACAATATTCCTACTGATCCATTGTATCAATACTATCTTTAGACTAGGCTGTTTTGTCCAAATTCTCACCTTTTTATGTTCTGTTCCCCTCACTAGATGGTTCGAGTGGCCTGGTTATTCTTGTTCTCCAAATTCATTGAGCTCTTGGACACGGTAAGACTTCAGATTATTTCCCTTCGATTTGGAGTCTCTCCCTCTGTTGACATTGAGGTGATCATCGCTGTATCTGACGTTCCTCTCTTTGGGTCAGGTGTTCTTCGTTCTGAGGAAGAAACATGGCCAGATCACCTTCCTGCACGTCTTCCACCACTCCTTCATGCCCTGGACCTGGTGGTGGGGCGTCAGCTTTGCTCCCGGTCAGTCCACACTACTGCCTGGCCTTCTATCAGTCAACTGGAGTACTAGTTAAACTTTTGACATTTAAAAAAAGAAAACATTTATCGTCATGTAATTGTATATTGTAATACTGGGTGTGTGAAATGGTGGGAAGACAATTCCACTTGAAGTCGACAAACTATTGGAGGAAATTGAGCCTTTTCAATTAAAGTGTAGTAGTCCAAAAGTTRATGCCTTCTAAAAATTGTGTTCGTGTTACCCGTGATTACATGCTTAACCCAGAAGGAATCCTGAAACAACATAAACGAKTGTCATGTATTAGCTGTTAATACAGACCACAAACTGCTCATCACCCATTCATTCATGAATTTAAAGAAACTCTTAGTAGACAGGTATTTTGTTGGAGGATCCAGTGGAATGTGGGCAGGGTTGGTTTGAAGTATTCTGTGTGTTTTACCAACAGGGGGAATGGGCTCTTTCCATGCCATGGTGAATTCCATCGTCCACATCATCATGTACTCRTACTACGGCCTGTCTGCGGCTGGACCACAATTCCAGAAGTTCCTCTGGTGGAAGAAGTACATGACCGCCATCCAGCTGGTATGTTTTGTTAGTTTGAATGMATGTATAMGGCTTTGTCATTTCCAGTATGGATTTGTACTTATCGGTAGTTTGCTATTGCCYGGTCTTCATGGCCATTTAGTTTTTAGTTGTTTCTCTAAAAGGTTATTTTTACTAGATTTTTTGGGGGACTGTTGTAGACGCAGAATACTAAAGAGGTAAATACCATTGTTCATCAGTGCAAGCACTGTGCCACTTCAGAACATCCATCCCCATATATGTATCGGTTCCTCATCATTCCACCAACTCTATCCAACAGGTTCAGTTTGTGATGGTGTCCCTTCACGCCACCCAGTATTACTTCATGAAGAGCTGTGACTACCAGGTCCCCCTGTTCATCCACCTCATCTGGATGTATGGCACCTTCTTCTTTGTGCTCTTCTCCAACTTCTGGTACCAGGCTTACGTAAAGGGCAAGAGGTTGCCCAAGCAGGATACCAAGCCCAGCCTCAATGGCAAGGCCAACGGGACCACCTTGGTCGCCAATGGCAAATACCATGAGAACAGTACCAGCAATGGCACCAGCAACAGTTCCAGTCACCACAAAAATGGCAGTGCCCATGCGGGCAAGATGAAGAAGTCCTAGGATCTTCGGAAAAGAACACCCAAGACGCATGAATATGAGATCCCGCACAAACTACCATGGATTCCAAAGAATGTTTTGGTTATGTTTATTTTCTGATCGTTAAGTTTTATTCCGCACAACAACCTGGGGAAATGACGTGGTCAATGATTTCCTCAGTTGGGGTCCCACATTAACAGTTTTTTTCTTTAAACTGGGAAACTAACTATGGAACACAATTTATGAAGAGAAGACATGTTATTATGACCTAATGTTATCTTCACTGATGTTGCCAATGAAGACAGTTCCCATGAAAGGTTACACACTATACGTACATGTGCGCACAAACACTCCTACACCCACCACTCACCTGTCGCCACCCGATCATGTCCCTCTGACCGCCTGTGGACAGATGACACTGTACAGTTTCTATCATCAAACTTGAACACACCTTTGTAAATAGTTTTACCGTCAAAAACAACTAATGAAATTGGTATGCTTTAGAATTTTGTTACTATATCTATGTTAAATTAAATACCAATAAATTACTTTTTAAGTAACTGGTATTACCTGTGGAAATGTTAATGACAATTTGAACCTTCGTTGAATACTGTAGCTTTTAAAAAGACCCAAAGGTTGACAGCGTTCCAAAAACCTTTTACACACAAGTTTAGTTGACACATTTCAGTCTGCATTAAAAACACATTATGGCTATGAAGGCTGTAAAAGCCTTCCCTGAAGATCAGTGACTGACAATGACCAAGTACTTCGAATACTGGTTAACCAATGGCCTCGTCTCTGTAGTGGGTCTCTCTTCTCTTCTATCCTCAGAAAAAGTTTAATAGTGCAACTTTTGCCCAGGAATATATTTGTACAACTCATTTGTTTTCTTAAGTATTTTGTATTTATATTGTTTATTATGGATCCCCATTAGCTGCTGCCTAGGCAGCAGCTACTCTTCCTGGGGTCCGGCAAAATTAAGGCAGTTATACAATTTTAATTTCAGCAAATTTCTGCAGCATTAGTAAAGATATGATCAATACATGGTGATGATTTCATTCCTGTGCTGTTTGTAAATACCCTGGTAGGTTGACTGACAACCTGAACCAGGTTGCATGCACTGGTTACAGTTTGAATTTTTTTCTTGAGTGGGAACCTTGATGACAGCCTGTCAATATTTAAATCCCCCAGAAAATATACTTCTATGCTGATATCACATACATTATCACGCATTTCACACATAATTTCACCTGTACAGTGTCAGGTCTTATAAAGGTGTCCTGTTGATTACTTAGTAGCTGGAGGCTGCTAAGTGATTCAATTCATAAGTTAAACTAATTGAGAAATGCTAATTGACATCTTTGCATTATAGTCCCATACTTATGAGATTGAACCTTGACATACTTTCTCATGAAACTAGCTAATGTTCTGGTCATGTAGGCACACATGGTTTTACATAATGCTTATTGTCTAAACAGTTAGCTGAATTTCTTTGTGCCTAGGCTCAAAGTGAATAAAACAGTGTTTTGTTTCACATGGGTATGAATGCATTTCCAGTAGCATGCCTGCCTTGTAGTGTTATCTCAGCCATCTAAACTACGTCAAGCATGTAGGATGTAAACAAGAGGCCCATTCTGCTTTGTTTGATGAGATGCATCGGAAGACCCGGGGAGCAGAGCGCCTTGCCGACCGCTCAGTGTCAGCACCCAGCCCACAGCTTTCTCTGTGTGGGGGAGGGGGCCTGGTTCAGGGTTAGGTTAGGTCAAACACATGATATATGAGTTTGACTTGGAGCTGGTGACAAGTGCACTGTACACAGGGTTTGGTAGGTTACTTTTTAAATGTAATCTGTTATAGTTGCTAGTTACCTGCCCAAATGTTAATTAGTAACATAATTTTTGGATTACCTAAACTCAGTGACGTAATCTGATTAATTTTCTTTTCTTTTGGATGACTTTTCCCTTAACAGGCATTAGAAGAAGACAAAAATAATCCATCGGATGCATTTGGTGTGTCATAATAGTGGTCTCTGACTCGCTCAGGTGTAACTTAAACTTGCAGGTTTTTCCAATCTGAATTTAATGTAATTGAGAAAACAATAGGGTGTCATAATGTATTTTTCCGGAAGGAGTCTAAGCCCTGTCTAAAAAGGGAAGGGGGGTTATACTAAGKTATATGGAATTGTTTTAAGAATGTCATACCAAGGCTCCTTTTTCTATTTGATTTAGAATTTTAAGACCCTTTGAAGTATCAACAAAAATATTACAATATTTTTGGCCTTACTGCTATTAGCCCATACAAACAACAGATATCCCCCCCCCAAAAAAAAAAATCTAAAGGAAGTTTGTTCTGAAGTATCGGTCCTATATCTGAGATATAAAAGAAAGATCAGGAAACAGTTTGTTTACATGTATTTAACCCGTTATTTTTGGAACTGAACAGTCTCTACATACATAAAGTATAGTTAAATTCATTTTTTAAACTGGTAACAGGGGACCTTCATACGAGTCTTGTGAGGTCTATGGGCATCCTAGAGCAAAACAATCGACATTTGTATTTGTGGTAGTCTCACCTTTCCACATAGTGGTCACATTAGTGTGTAGCCCAAACTGTCCGGATGTTACTGACAGAAGTTGGCAGATTGTCTGTACCGACTTCAGACAAGTCCCAAACAAGTCCCAAGATGCTTGTGAGGGTCGTAGAGAGAGAACACCATCGTGTTCGTGAGAGTCTCATCTTTCCATAGAGTGGTCATAATAGTTTGTAGGCCAAACTGCTCGGAAGCTACAGATGATTTTGTGAGAAGATCGATTTTCGGGATGTCTCATGGTCTGACAAACACCGCTCTAGCTCTGTCACCTTTCACCGCAGATGCGGAAGTGCGACATAGGCAGATGCGGTGGATTGAGACGCCATCCAGGACCTCTATATCAGGCGGTGTCAGAGGAAGGCCCCAAAAATTGCCAAAGACTCCWGCCACCCAAGCCATGGACTGTTCAATCTGCTACCATCTGGCAAAGGGTACCGGAGCATCGGCTCTCAGACCAACAGGCTCCGAGGCAGCTTCTACTCCCAAGCCACAAGACTGCTAAATAGGCAGACTGCTAAATAGTAAATTATTCGTACTGAACGATCTGCACTAGCTCTATCTTACACTGACCCTATGCACACTCACTAGACTATATACAGTATACACACTGTATACAAACTCACTACATTGACACACCCACACACATTCACATACACTACAAACGCATACCGACACAACACAAACACACATACACATTACACACACTTTTACACTAATTTGCTGCTGCTGCTCTGTTCTTTATTTTACTCTTATTATTATCTATCCTGATGCCTAGTCACTTTACCCTGCCTTCATGTACATACAGTATCTACCTCAAATACCTCGTACCTCTGCACATTGGTCTGGTACTGGTACTTCCTGTATATAGCTCCATTCTTGTGTATTTTATTTTATTCCTCTTGTGTTACTATTTTTATTTGTATTATTCTTTTTAATCTCTGRATTGTTGGGAAGGGCTCATAAGCAAGCATTTCACAGTAAAGTCTAAACCAATTGCATTCGGCGCGAGCCAGGCACCACGAGGGGGCTAAAGAAGGCTTAGCCCACTCACTTCAAACCTTAGCCACCTCAGTTTTAYTTTTATGTCCCTATATAYAAYTAGCCAAAAAGTTAAAAGATTGAATGACAGGTTGGCACCCACCCAAAAAATCTGTACCTCTGCTGCAGTGTCAGCACAATGGACAGGGCGCGCTGCTGCAGTGTGTGTAGGCAGCCTGGTCCGATAGACTAGACGTAACATAGTAAATGTAAATCCGGGATACTCAAATTAGTATGCTACGTTACATTTGGTATGGTTACATAAGACAGAAGGTTAGTTAAAGGTGCAATATGTGACTCTTGTCAGGAAACTAGGCATATGTTGCACGTCACTACTTTACAGGACAGACATTTGAATGTACATTTTTTTATTTGATCAAAAATGCTTTCTGGAACATATAAACTTTAATGTGCCTTAAAAKCAAACTTGTATGCCATCTGTAAATACGAATACAATGGTTAAATTATGATCCCAGTTGGTTTAGCCATGGAAAAAGTAAGGAACCTTCCCCTAGCCATGATTGGCTGATAATGGATGGGCTGGAAATGCTGAAAGATGAGTTCAGATTGATCTGAGTTCAGATCGATCTGCCATGTAGCACACTTCTYTCTATAACATGAGCTGCTTAGTATGCTTTCTAATGTGGCTTTTTTAAAAGATGTCACAAAGAACTGCACAAGTGTTGCTAAAGCTCTCCACTTTTTGYAGGACTGAGTTTTGAAATCAGTGGAATGCCTGGTGGAAGCAGAGTATGATAGCTAAGGAGAAGGTGAAAATTCAGACGTTTGATTGCAAATGCGGAGGGAGTCGAAAAGAGAACACCGAAGGCTGTTGTATAAAACACCTGTCTGGATTACATCTTCAAACTAAGGGCAACCATGGCATCAGTGAAAGAGAGGGAGAAGTGTTCATCCATGTATATGGGTAAAATAATCTAGCTAGCTACATTTTCTGATATTATACATTTCTAATTTTGTCAAGAAGTTGTTTTCATTGCAAGTTAAAGTGTACTGTTAGCTAGCTAGCTAAAGTTAGCTGGCTGTATGATCCGTGTATGATCTGTGTAGTAATGTTATTTGTATCTCAGAGCCATTTGCGTGGCTAGTCATAGCCTAATGTTAGCTAGCTAGCTAACATTGAACCTAGCTTGTTGTAGATTCATGCAGGGTAGTAATGTTATGAGTTGGGATTATGGTTAGCTACATGTCTAAACAAAAGAGTCCAATATGCAAGTAACCATTTTATTGTACCGTTTACACCTTCTAACAAGCTAGAAACTAACCAAAAACATTGTTTAGAAAGTTGTTTTAGTTGCTTGGTTTGCTAGATTGACATATACTAAATCCTTTTTTAAACGGATAGGTTTATTGGTGTTAAAATGCAACAGTTATGCTATTTTGGACCCCCAGGCTGCTGATGTCATGCATGCTGTCGTTTTTGTGTTTATACTTTTTCATAGCGACAATYACAAGTTTGATGTTGGACAACAATAGAATGTTCATGTCACTGGGACAACAGTATATAGACATAGAAGTAGTATAAACCAGCCTTTAGTCTTGAAATCTTTGGTTGTACACTACCGTACTCACTGTTTAGCACATGGCCTCARATGAATCCTTAAAGAGATGGGTGAGGCTAAGGATTAAGAGGGTGTAAACGATGCTGAATGTCTGTAGACAAAGAAGGGATCTCCAGTAGGTGTCCCAAAACATTCAAGGGACATTTTCTCAAAAGTGGGGTTACAAGTTTATCAACTTTCAAAGCATAATTACTTTCCCATTTGTTCCTCAACTACAGTGTATGATATATCATTATCTAGCTCTGAGTCTCAACMTTAACCCAATTTCAAATTTCGCTACATAAGACCAAATCGAGGCGMTCGTCACAAATGCAGAAATCCTGCCGCCATTTCCTGGTTGKTAAAATGTTTATAGTTTGCCTAATTTCAGATTATGTMACAAAACAATCAGTCATTGTATAGAGAATCAATGTACCATCTAAACCGCTGTGAAATATATTTTTCATAACCYAAAATGTTGTATTTTCAGCTGGTGTACAAAAACCAAARTTAGGAAGGGGAACATAGAAATAGCGCACATAGAACATATCTACTGCTTSTTAGACTTGCTTTCAATGAGAATGACAAATCTACAAATCAATTTTTCTATTTAATTTGGTTGGGTCGCCCAAYACGTTATATWTTGCAGTGTTAAGGCAAAAACATATCATATGCTTTGCAAATTTGTAACATAATGTATGTTTAGCAAATTCGTATATTCGTACATATCATACYAAAATGYATGATGGACATTCTCAAAWGAATATATCATACTAAATGGAGTATCTCAGATTTACGTACACAATAATAGGAAATGCTCTGAGACCAGGTTCCAGCACAAGGGCTATGGAAAGCTACTGGGCGTTTAGGTATGACTCCTTTGGGTATCCATAAAAAGCGTGAAAAACCTCTTATCCCTGTTGTAGGCTAAATAAATAACGTGATACGCCTCTGCATGTAATATTTGATTTTGATTAAAAGGGCGGGGRCAAGTTTACAGTTGAAGCTATTTCACTCTTAGCTGTAAAAAGCGTTTGTGTTYTTAGACTTATCCTATTTAGCTAGCTCGAACCAGCTAATCTGCCACGATGGATATCAGAAATTGGCTTCCCTACCCATCCTTCCACAAGCGCCGCCATAAAGGCTCCACAGCCGCCTCCACCTCTGACTGTTCCTGATGATCTTGGAACAGAGGAGCCAGCCTAGGTTAGCCTAGAAATACTATCCTAGCCAACAGGTTTCCTGTAAAAAACATGAATTTAATAGCAACTGTTTCATAGGAAGAGAGTGGCTGGAATACTCGGTTACTGCAGATGCTGCATTTTGTTTCCTATGTCGAAAGATCTGTGTTGGGTCCAATGCTAACGCAGACAAGGCCTTCACCTAAGCTGGTTATTCTAACTGGAAGAATGCTATTGATCGTACCAAAGGATTTGCTAGGCACACATCAAGCAAAGAGCATTTGTAATGCATTGCACTGTGGAAAGAAAAACTAGTTCGATGTGTTATTGGGAACATCAAAGTCACTGTCAAGACTTCTTATTGATGGGCAGCTGGCAAGAAATCGCATGTATTTGTCGACAATTGTGGACTTATTTCAAACCAGTAATCACTGAGGGGGACATTGGATGCGATTGAGTCAAGAGACAGGGGGGCAGTGGTGAAACCTCTGTTGGATCTAAGCAAAACAGATTTGGTGGAATCTGAATTAAGTGTCGCTCTTGCTCCAATGAGGACAAATTGACCCCACTTGATATCTATCTTGCAACGATTCTCTAGGCCTCTCTCCYCTATGCCGACCATGCTTACTGCAATGAAACATGGACTGACTRTTGGGGCGGACACAGCTACATGCGAGAAKTCATTTTCCACTTTGACAAACGTGTTCAGTCAGCACAGAAGAAGCATGCTGCACCTAAGGAAAGCTCATCTAATCCAACTGCCATTTGAGGGGGATCTTACAAGAAGATTTTGGGGAGAATGGAATGATCGATTATTCAGGAAGTTCCACAGAGCATCAAGGAAGCTGCAACTTTTTTGAAAAGGTAAGATTGAAACAATATTGCTGGTTGGTTTTTTAGTGTGTAGGGCGCTGTCCATGGTGCTGATAGAAAGCCGCAACATTTCGTGCCATTGAACCTGTCTTCTTGGTCAAAAGCATTTTTTGAACTTTTGTTTGTGGTATATCGTG
Organism: Salvelinus sp. IW2-2015; assembly: GCF_002910315.2. Classification (NCBI taxonomy): domain Eukaryota; kingdom Metazoa; phylum Chordata; class Actinopteri; order Salmoniformes; family Salmonidae; genus Salvelinus; species Salvelinus sp. IW2-2015. The sequence continues at coordinate 6,185,887 of NC_036856.1, read as the reverse complement.
ATAAGCAGACTTTTATATACAGTGCATTCAGAAAGTATCCAGAACCCTTCACTTTTTCCACATTTTGTTACGTTACAGCCTTATTCTAAAATMGATTAAATTGTTTCCTCATCAACCTACACACAATACCCCATAATGACAAAGCAAATACACGTTTTTAGAAATGTTTGAAAAAAAAGAAAAWGAAATATCACATTTACAGAAGTATTCAAGCTCTTTACTCAGTACTTTGTTGAAGTACCTTTCGCAGCAATTACAGCCTCGAGTCTTCTTGGGTATGACGCTACAAACTTGCACACCTGTATTTAGGGAGGTTCTCCCATCTCTCTATATAAGGTCCCAATGTTGACAGTGCATGTCAGAGCAAAAAGCGAGCCATGATGTCGAAGGAATTGTCCGTATAGTTCCGAGACAGGATTGTGTTGAGGCACTGATCTGGCGAAGGGTACCAAATAAATTRTGCCTCATCATTCTCAAATAGAAGAAGTTTGGAACCATCAAGACTCATCCTAGAGCTGGTCGCCCAACCAAACTGAGCAATCGGGGGAGAAGGGCCTTCATCAGGGAGATGACCAAGAACCCGATGGTCACTCTGAAAGAACTCCAGAGTTCATCTGTGGAGATGTGAGAACCTTCCAGAAGGACAAACATCTCTGCAACACTCATCCAATCAGGCCTTTATGGTAGTGTGGCCAGACAGAGGCCACTCCTCAGTAAAAGGCACATGACAGAATGCTTGGAGTTTMCCAAAAGGCACCTGAAGYACTCTCAGACCATGAGAAACAAGATTCTCTGGTCTGATGAAACCAAGATTGAACTCTTTGACCTGAATGCCAATCATCACGTCTGGAGGAAACCTGGCATCATCCCTATGGTGAAGCATGGTGGTGGCAGCATCAGGCTGTGGGGATGTTTTTCAGAGGCAGGGACTGGGAGACTAGTCAGAATCGAGGGAAAGATTAACGGAGAAAAGTACAGAGATCCTTGATGAAAACCTGCTCCAGAGAGCTCAGGACCTCAGACTGGGGTGAAGGTTCACCTTCCAACAGGTCAATYACCGTAAGCACACAGTCAAGACAACACAGAAGTACCTTCGGGACAAGTCTCTGAATGTCCTTGAGTGGCCCAGCCAGGGCCCGGTCTTGAACCTGATCAAACATCTCTAGAGACCTGAAAATAACTGTGCAGCGATGCTCCCCATCCAACCTGACAGAGCTTCAGAGGATCTGCAGAGAAGAATGGAAGAAACTCCCCAAATAAAGGTGTGCCAAGCTAATAACGTCATACCCAAGAAGACTCGATGCTGTAATCGCTGCCAAAGGTGCTTCAACAAATTACAGAGRAAAGGGTCTGAATGTGATATTTCAGTTATTTTGGTTTTATAAATTTGCAAAAAAACTAAAAACCTGTTTTTGCTTTGTCATTATGGGGTATTGTGTGTAGATTGATGAAGGAAAATAAACTTTGAAATACATTTTAGAATAAGGCTGTAATGTAACAAAATGTGGAAAAAGTCAAGGGGTCTGAATACTTCCTGAATGTACTGTACAAATGCTGTTTATCAACTACAGCTCAGCCTTCGACACCATAGTGCCCACCAAGCTCATCACTAAGCTTGGAGTGCTGGGTCTGAACCCCGCCCTGTGCAACTGGGTCCTGGACCCCAGGTGGTAAAGGTAAGCAACAACTCCTCCTCTACATTGACCTTCAACACAAYGGTGCGTGCTCAGCCCCCTCCTGTACTCCCTGTTCACCCATGACAGCATGGCCACGGACGTCTCCAACTTAATCATCAAGTTTGCAGACGATACAACAATGGTAGGCCTGATTACCAAKAACGACGAGACAGCCTACATGCAGGAGGTGCGGGCCCTGGCTGAGTGGTGCTAGGAAAATAACCTTTCCCTCAACAAAACTAAGGAGCTGATTGTGGAATTCAGGAGACAGCAGAGAGAACACAACCGCATCCAAATCAACAGGGACCAGTGGAGAGGGTGAAAAGCTTCAAGTTCCTCGGCGTGCACATCACTGACAACCTGAAATGGTCCATTCACAAAGACATCCTCGGGCGGAGGAAGAAATTCAGCTTGGCCCCTAAGATCCTCACAAACTTCTACAGATGCACCATTGAGAGGATRGTGTCGGGCTGTATCACCGCCTGGTACAGCAATTGCACAGTCCGCAACCGCAGGGCTCTCCAGAGGGTGGTGCGGTCAGCCCAACACATAACCCGGYSCACACTGCCTGCCCTCCAGGACATCTACAGCACCCGGTGTCACAGGAAGGCCAAGAAGATCATCAACAACCTCAGCCACCCGGGCCACGGCCTGTTCTTCCAGCTACTATCTAGAAGGCGAGGGCAGTACAAGTGCATCAAAGCTGGGACCGAGAGACTGAAAAACAGCTTCCATTTCCAGACCATCAGACTGTTAAAATAGTCACCACTAGCCGGCCTCTGCCCAGTACCCTGCAGTGAACTTCGTAACTGTTACTAGCCGGCTACCACCCGTTACCCTACCCTGCACCTTAGAGACTGATGCCCGATGTACYTGGTCATGGAACACTGGTCACTTTAATTATGTTGACATACTGTTTTACCCATTTCATAGTTATACTATATATACTGTARTCTAGTCAAGGCTCATCCTATTTAACTKCTGCTGTACACACTAATTKTATTCATACACTGTCTATACACACCATCATATACATATATATTTATATTCCGGACTGARATTGCTCGTTCTGATATTTCTTTATTTTTATTTTGGGGGATTTGTGTGTATTGTTTTGTATTGTTCGGAATTACTGCACCTGAGAAAACATCGGAAAAYTATGTGTATGCAACCAATAAAATGMGATTTGGTTTAAAAATCAAAACCTTGTATGATTTCCTCGTGTTAATATCATGTTTAATTAATCCTAGGTTGACAGTAATGCATTTCAGGGGCAATCAAGAGGAGTTCAAATACATTCAAATATGAAAACATTCTTAAACATTCATTCAGTATGCATCAAACGGCTAGCTACAGATCTACTGATATATTTCTTTTGAAGTCATTCTCTTTTTCCCATTGCTTTTTAAGGTCAGGGGCTGAATCCAGTCCCCAGTTTAAAGGCATTCTCAAAATATGGGCATTTCTATTGAAAATATACAGACGTACTGGTCTCAAGCCACGAAATGAAAGCAGATTACTATACCCTGATCTCATGGCCACTTTTGGGTTTCATGTGTGTGTTTTGGTGTTATTCCACAGTAACACTGGTYATACTGGTACAAAGCCTGACAGTGMAAAAACAACGAGGGTGMTATTTCTTTCTGCTGCTGAGTTAGAGGCCAAGGCAGGGTGACCTATGGAACAGCTTTGGTGAGTCAGACCACTTTACCACCCAGCCACCCCTTGCCACAGGCTGGCTGAGACATATAGAGCCTGGAGGTGAGCTTTTATGTCCATTGAATGAGCTTACTCCTTCAACCAATGCTGTTTTGTAGCTCTTTCGAACTCACAGCAGCACAAATGGAGAGCCAGGAGAGAGGATGGTGAGTGGATGGCGCGATGTGGAGATGAGTGTGTGCACTTTGACCCCCTCCCCTAGGAGATGTTTTCCAGGATATAGAAGATGAGCTCTATGACTACGGGTCCCTCGCTCCTCTTGCGCCCCCTGCTGTGGATGATGGGCGTCAGCACGGTGTCCAGGGRGTTGAGGTACGGGGCTGGGAGGGGCAGGCCGTTACTGCCGGCCACAAACCTCACCTGGAACATGGAACAGCGATGTCAACCCGCCACACATCTATAGCTTTTATAGCTTTGGTAATATCCCGAAGGCCTATATCCTGTCACTGTTTACATGACTAATAACTTCCTATTAAAAAGGTGGTCAACAACTCACATTTTAGGCATTCAAGAATTACTACAACTATTAAAGTAAGATGACGCACAATTTGAAAGATTCCGCTTCCAGAAAATGTTATTTCTTAACATCTAAATGGTCCAAGTCCAGTATGTTCATTCAATGGCACCGTCACCTGTTGGGAGTCCAGTGTGACACGCAGCCCCAGCTTGGCCATGCCATCCTCCTTCAGCAGCTTGAGGTGTGGGCACAGTGCCAGGCAGAATGCCCTGGCCAGTCTCTCTGTCAGCCGGCTGTGTTCTGTATGGTGGTCACTCTGGCTCTTAGGATGATCCCCTCTCTGTACAAAGAACACCTGGGAAACACACAAGAGACTCACAAGACACAAGAATGTACTTAGGGAATACAGTACAGAGAGAAATGGTACACAAGAGTCAAMACTAGCGGTGAAAAGTTGGATGTGTGTACCTCTGTCCAGCGGATGACCTTTCCATTGGACTTGTATTCMGACTTTTGGAACATCTTCACACTGTTGACGGACTCCATGGACTTCCCATCAATGGGGCTGATAACACTGCAAGACACACAGGCACGCACACACACACACACAGCCATACAAAGAAGGCAAGCGACGATAAAGGGTATTCTACAGCAATGGACAACAGTGTGAGGCAGACTTGAAAAATGGATGAAGCGACAATGGGATGGGGTTCGTGAGAGAGGTTAAGTAAGATATYAAATGCCAACGTTCTTTACATTACCTTGGAAATAATTGACGACGCGGCGTTGGGACACTCGTTGAGACTTAAGTGATAATGCCCGAAAGCCGGTGTTTGGAGGATATATTGGCACGTCAAGGGCCGGCAGACCCCTTGACTTTTTCCACATTTTGTTACATTACAGCCTTATTCTATAATTAATTTAATAGTTTTTTCCCCACTCATCAATCTACACATAATACCTCATAATGAAAAAGCAAAAACAGGTTTTTCAAAATTTTTGCAAATGTATTAAAAATTAAAACTTAAATATCACATTTATATAAGTATACAGACCCTTTACTTAGTACTTTGTTAAAGCACCTTTGGCAGCAATTACAGCGTCGAGTCTTCTTGGGTATGACGCTGCAAGCTTGGCACACCTGTATTTGGGGAGTTTCTCCTATTCTTCTCTGCAGATCCTCTCAAGCTCTGTCAGGTTGGATGGTGAGTGTCGTTGCACAGCTATTTTCAGGTCTCTCCAGAGATGTTCGATCGTGTTCTATGTCCAGTCAAGGACATTCAGAGATTTGTCCCGAAGCCACTTCTGCGTGGTCTTGGCTATGTGCTTAGGGTCAATGTCCTGTTGGAAGGTGAATCTTCGCACCAGACTGAAGTTCTGAGCGCTCTGGAGCAGGTTTTCATTAAGGATCACTCTGTACTTTGCTCCGTTCATCTTTCCCTCGATCCTGACTAGTCTCCCAGTCCCTGCCGCATAAAAACATCCCCACGGGATGATGCTACCACAACCATGCTTCACTGTAGGGATGGTGCCAGGTTTCCTCCAGGCGTGACGCTTGGCATACAATCTTGGTTTCATCAGACAAGAGAAGTTTGTTTCTTATGGTCTGAGAGTCCTTCAGGTGCCTTTTGGCAAACTCCAAGCGGGCTGTCGCGTGCTTTTTACTGAGGAGTGGCTTCCGTCTGGCCACTCTACCATAAAGGGCTGAAAGGTGGAGTGCTGCAGAGATGGTTGTCCTTCTGAAAGGGTCTCCCATCTCCACAGAGGAACTCTGGAGCTCTTTCAGAGTGACCATCAGGTTCTCGTTGGACCTGCCTTTACAATGTATCCAAGRWCAGTTTGTGTGGTTGCTGGTTTAGCGTTCTGTAACTTTGTAGCAAGTACGGTCTGCATGTGTAGGTGCCTATTGAGTCAGGATCGCAAGGTGTTCTGATATCTATTCCAACGTCCCGATATCTTTCACAACCCGGCCCGTTATCTGGTTTTAATGTCTATTCTAGAATGCCCTTCTAGCCAATCAGAAACAAGTACTCAACAATGCTGTAGAATAAATGTAGGATAACGATAGGCAAAAAAAGCGAACCATGGTACGCTGATCAGAAGTTTAATGACCTAACACTCACCCCTTATTCAAAGTGCATTCCTTATCCAGCCATTGGACCTGGACATGCTCCTGGCTGTCTGACTGGTCAATCCCCCCACAGGTGATGGTGTAGTCTTTCATCTCCCGTAGCGACCGGCGAAGCTCCACCATGGTCTCCACGGTGATCTGCACCATCAGCCCATCTGGAGAAGGGGACAGCAAAAGCAAAAAAACACACACACACACACACACACACACACACCACACACACACACACACACACACAACACACACAACACACACACACCAGCACAAGAGAGAGAGACAGACACCAACAAGGACAACACACACACTCACATGCACATACATACAGCCACACACAAACTTTGAGTGCACATGACACACACGTACAGACAAAATTGACAGACTAAATAAGGAAATCTTATTTAGGATGAAAGTTAGTAGTCAAGTAATCATAATATGACTATTTTCTGTATTTTCGTTCAATACGATTAGTACGGTAACCCTCCAGTTTAAGTGAAGATACACAAGATGATACTACTCCACGATGCTGGATTTGGCAAGATATCCTGATGCTGCTTTCAGAGCTCCACTGACACAAAAAAAGCAGGAACCGGTGACTGAAACAAAACACAGCACCATATATAACCACTTGGCTTGTAGATGTAAACATCTAAATATTACAGTTGGACTAAACCAAAACTAATGACAGAGGTGAGCTTTCTACACCAGTAACTTCCTCCACGATGGTTCACCCTCTCACGTGACACGACATGCCCTCCAGTGGTGGAAAAAGTCACAGCAAAGGCACGGTTTTTTGCAGTGAGCATATAAATACATGACAAATCACGCATACGATTTTCCCTAGGCTGCCAAAAGCCAGATACCACTGGTTGTGTTACGTGCCAGCAAATATTACCTCTCGTTACTGTAATCTCTCTCCCTCCCTCTCTCTCTCTCTGGTGGTAGGTGATGTGCTACTTGCCCCGTGTGTAGCATTCCCCCTCTACTTGTATTCTCTTTGATTACAGGAACAGGCAGTCTGCAGTCTCCCATATCCCCATCACCCTCTTGTTGAATTCCAGGGGCTCTCACTTTTGCGAGGCTGATTGTGGTGCTGATGGCCTGGGTCTGGTACTGGCCATCGTCCCCCTGAACACAGATGAGGTGGGAGTCTGCCGCCCACTTTGAAGCATCCCACCGATGGCCAGCACATGCTTCAATTGGACTTATTCAAGAGCCCTCATCAGCTGAGAGAAGGAGAGAGAGAGAGAGAGAGAGCGAGATAAGAGAGAGGAAGACGGACGAGGATGAGAGAGAGAGAGAGAGAGAGAGAATGGAGAGAGAGAAAGTGAAAAGAGAGAGAGGAGAGTGAAAGAGAGACAGAGAGAGAGAGAGGAAAAAAGAGTGAAGAGAGAGAGAGAGAGAGATAGAGAGAGAGAGAGAGAGAGAGAGAGAGAAGAGAGAGAGAGAGGATAGCAGTGGAGAAGACGAAGAAGTGAGAGAGAGAGAGAGAAGGTGAGAGAGTGAAGAAAGAGAGAGAGAGAGTGAAAGAGAGAGTGAAAGAGAGGGAGAATGTATTGATGAGAGAGTTGTTTATAAAGGAGTGTTTTTATCATTGATAAAGTATTTATAAGCATTTATAACAGCTTATTGGTTACAGTTCACCAAGTGTTGTTTCATGGTTTAGCTGTACCTCCTCATAGCCATTGGTGGGGATTTTAATGCAGGTCCTCTGAGCCTCCAGATCTACAGTGAGTCCAGGCACCACTGGCAGAGTGTACCGGTAATTCCTGAAGTCCTGGGAAGCAATGAGGGAAAAAATGTGTGATCCAATAGGCACCAATATGGAAACAACTGACTGAAACAGGCAGGGACTATCTGAATTTGTCCAGTAAGAATRGTTTTGGTACGGTGTGCCCAAATGAATGCAACCTTGGTGTTGATTGCTGTTATTGTAATGAGAGGCAAGCTACTTACTACTAGCAGCCTCATGATGGTGTGGCCAGTTTCCCCAAAAAGAGCCTTTCTGAAGCGCACACTGTACAGAGGACAGGGGTAAACTGGAAAGGAAGGGAGAGGAGTGCCTTAATGGGGATGACACTGAGTGGATGTGGCAGTGAAACGCACACAAAGAAGAGAAAAGCCGCACACTGCGTCTCCAATGCAACACACGTAACAGATACCACAAAACGACAGCTATGCTGCCTTCATGTGGGTATTGCTTGCACGCACATGCACGTGCACGCACACACACTCTCTCTCTACACATCTACATCTCTCTCCTGCTTCCAGAGCCCTGACTCACATCTGTACTCAGCCCCCAGTCTGAGCATGAGGCGCAGGGGGAAGGCCTTGGCCCAGGGTACTTCAGCCCGGTGGACGAGTAGGCCAAAGAGGAAGGGCTGGTTGGGCATAGGCAGGCCCTGCAGGGACTGGAGAGTGGAGCGTACCCAGAGGAATCCTGCATGCTCKTCACTGCTCAGGAAACTACTGGAGAACTGGGAGAGACCCAGGTGGCTTAGCACCTTGCCTGTGGAGAAAGGAGGGGGTAGATGGAGGGAAAGAGATGGAAGGAGAGAGAGTGAGATGGAGGGAAAAGGAAAGAGAGARYGAGGGAGGGAGATAATGAGAGATATATAGAGAGAGGGACTAGTACACCATTAAACAGACTTGGAAGTCTTTTCAAGACCTGCTTCAGAGCTTTATCCAGTGCTGATCAACGGCAGCTAAGTTGCCAGACCACGTCAACGCCAGTCTCACCTGTGAGGGCGTCCCTGTAGAGCTGTATGAAGTGGCTGAAGATGTCCTTGGGGAAGCTCTTCTCCTCAGGCAGACACTGCAGAAGGACCACCACCTCCACCTGGCCTACCGCATGCATGCCCTTGGACGTCACACACCAGCACTTCCTGTTTACATCTGGGGAGAGCCAATGAGAGGCAGCACTTCAATGTGAGGTCACTGCTGGTGACACGGTCTGACACTCTTATAAAATATACCTGTGACTTGAGTCAATGGTGAGCTAAGAATACATGTAAACAGTGTATACACACTGTCAATGACTGGAAAAGGTTGAAGGTTGAGAGGAAAGGTCACATACAGTTGACCAGCTTGACCATGGCCAGTAGGTTGGCGTTGAGGACAAAGACCAGGGAGTTGGGCCTGCCGCTCTCCAGCTCCTGGATGAGAACCATCTCAGAGGGCCTCTCTTCGACCGTGTAGTCTGGGCGAGACAGAGGAAACTGTGAGCTAGACATCCCTAGACGCAAATACCGCCTTTAAAAACAGTCAGCCATAGTTTAACTTCTGTGTCTAAATATGACTAAATAAGATTTGTAAGCTGGCCTCTAGTGTTACCATCCTATTAAATTGCCCAACATGAAGACAATAAGCCTGATAATGAATCAGAGTAACACCTCTAACGCTAACCCTCTGATCATTCAGTAGCTAAGCCTATGACCAGTGGGCTAGCATTTAGCATCTCCAGTAGATAACCCTATGACAATCAGTACAGTGAGCTAGCCGTTAGAATCTCCAGCAGCTATCTACCTAACTGTATGACAATCCCAGTATAGTAAGCCAGGGTTTCCCAAACGTGGCTTTGCAGTAAGCTAGCCGTTAGCATCTCCAGTGATAGTAGCCTGGTCGTACCTCCTTTGACTCCGGTGGAGGTGAGGATGGGAGGGAGGCCCTCCAGTGGGATGAGGTTGGCAGAGCTGCTGATGTGGCTGCTGACCAAGGCTGCTGTACCCCAGCCACAGGGCCCACACGCCTCCTGCAGAGGCTATACAGAGAAGGGAGAAGAAGGATGAGAAGGAGAATACTTTATTAATCCATACAAGACAGAAATTGGTCCGCTCTGATGCACACACGGCGCCGGGTGAGCAGTTTAGGGGTTAAGTGCCTTGCTCAAGGGCCGAACGGCAGGTGATAGCGTCGAGGATAGTTCCAGACAGATTTTCCCACCAGACATAGGATTCCAACCAGCAACCGAACCTGCTTCTCTAGCCTCTCGGCTACCTACTGCCCCTAGGTGGAGGGAGGAGGGGAAGGAGGAGGAGGAGGGAGATAGTGAGGCAGAAAGATAGTCAAAAAGAGAGAGCTTATGGAATACTGTGGGGTTATGGATATCAAAGATACCAACAGAAAGCATGTTACCACATCCTTAGAACTTTTATTTGAATTGTATAAATTGTAGCAGATCAGTCTGGTCTGATAAGGTTTTGTTACATACATTGAGCAGGGGCATCTCCTGTGCTATTGGGGCCCTCCTGCTGGTCTGTGGTGAGCCAGTGGCGCTTCTGATTGTAGCAGCTATACTTCTCCTCAATAATAGCGGTGAAAAGGTGGGGCCTCTGATTGGGGTACAAGGTGCAGAGTCTGATTTCTCATTGGATAGGATCTCATCAGCAAACCACACCTTCCTCCTGCCCCTTGGAGGGGTTCCTAAAGAAAAACATACATGAGAGAAAGTCAATAATATAGACAGGAAGAAATGTCTACATATTGCACCAATTAACTTTATAAGACATTTATCGCCTCAATCCCATTTTGACAGCATCCCTTCTGATTTAAACAAAACTTTCCATACATGTTCGCCCATGGAAGAAGTGGTCAGAAAGTGACTTTTTGGACAACGAATGCCAAACATTCAGGAGATAAAGATGCTAAAAGTTGATCTGTTTTTGCATACACCACCATGAGACATCCACGTCTTCYTCACTGGAAAAGATTAACGGTTGAGTTTGATCAATTTAAAAGCTTACAAACAGTATTGTCAAACAAAGGTTTTTTGAATTCTCGTAATTTTTTTAACTTTTAACATCAATTATGGAAAAACGTGAAACTCATATTTGCATATGTTGTAGCTTAGAACCTATTTAACATCATTTGAGGTTTTTGTGTCGTGCCCACCATCGGTTGAGACACAACATGCTCTTGTCATTTCAATCATAGAAATATAACTCATAGAATGGACCTATCCCTTCAGAAGACTGTAATTTAGCTGGTACACCACAAACATTTGAATTGAAATTGTAACTTCTAATTACTACTACAAAGATTACCGCCGGTACACCCACTGTCGACTATCAACTTAAATTGACATGTTTATTCTATTATCTATATTTCTATGATTTCCATAGGTACTGTGCATTCGGAAAGTATTCAGACCCATTGACTTTTTCCACATTTTMTTATTCTAAAATTGATGAAATACATTTTTTCCCCTCATCAATCTACAAACAATACCCCATAATGACAAAGCGAAAACAGGTTTTTAGACATTTTTGCAAATTTATACTAAATAGAATACATAAATACCTTATTTAAATAAATATGCAGACCTTTTGCTATGAGATACGAAATTGAGCTCAGATCAATCCGGTTTCCATTGATCATCCTTGAGACGTTTCTACAAGTTGATTGGAGTCCACCTGTGGTAAATTCAATTGATTGGACATGATTGGAAAGGAACACACCTGCCTATATAAAGTCCCACAGTTGACAGTGCATGTCAGAGCAAAAACCAAGCCATGTGGTCGAAGGAATTGTCCATAGAGATCCGGAAGCCACTCCTCAATAAAAGGCACATAACAGCCTGCTTAGAGTTAGCCAAAAGGCAACTAAAGGACTCTCAAACCATGAGAAACAAGATTTTCTGGTCTGATGAAACAAAGATTGAACTCATTGGCCTGAATGCCAAGAGTCACGTCTGGAGGAAACCTGGCACCATCCCTATGATGAAGCATGGTGGTGGCAGCATTGTGCTGTGGGGATGTTTTTCAGAGGCAGGGACTGGGAGACTWGTCAGGATCGAGGGAAAGATGAATGGAGCAAAGTACAGAGAGATCCTTGATGAAAACCTGCTCCAGAGCGCTCAGGACCTCAGACTGGGGCGAAGGTTCACCTTCCAACAGTACAATGACCCTAAGTACACAGTCAAGACAACGCAGGAGTGGCTTCGGYACAAGTCTCTGAATGTCCTTGAGTGGCCCAGCCAGAGCCCGGACTTGAACCCGATCGAACATCTCTGGAGAGACCTGAAAATAGCTTTGAAGCGACACTCCCCATCCAACCTGACAGAGCTTCAGAGGATCTGCAGAGAACAATGGGAGAAACTCCCCAAATACAGGTGTGCCAAGCTTGTAGCATCCCACCCAAGAAGACTCAAGGCTGTAATCGCCGCCAAAGTTGTTTCAACAAGTACAAGTTGTTTCAACAAGTACCGCATAAAGGGTCTGAATACTAATGTAAATGTGATATTTCTGTTTTTTCTAAAATGTSTAAAAAACAATTMTTGCTTTYTCATTATGGGGAATTATGTGTAGATTGATGAAGGAAAAAAAACAATTTAATCAATTTTAGAATAAGGCTGTAATGTAACAAAGTGTGGGAAAAGTCAAGGGGTCTCAATACTTCCYAATGCACTGTAATTTCAAACAACTGCTGTTCCCATTCAAGTCAACATTCTCTGACGTTTGGCTCTCCAACCATGTTTGTGGTACCATTTGAAAGTAGAATGTATTTTATTCCCATTTTAGTGCATTCATCAGCCAAAACATGACACCTACCCTGTATTCAGGAACATGTTGTGTCTCAACCAATAGCGGGAACAACACAAAACTCTCAGACAATGTAAAATAGGGTATAAGCAACAACATATGCAATTATGAAAAAAATCTGAGTTTAGTTTTTTTTTAGGTAATTTACATTAAAGGTTAAAAAGGGATATATTATTATTWWTTTTTTATTCACAGAAATTATGAAATAGTTTGACAACCCTGTTTGTAAGCTTTTAAATTATATAAATCTCATTATTTGGAGCCGAATGCCAAAACATKACTTTATGAGCACTTCTACAATTGGCAAATATGTATGGAAGGTTTCGTTTAAATCAAAAGGGTTCCTGTCAAAAAGTGATTGAATTTAAATGGATTTACCCTGTAGTGTCATGGTAACAGTGTTGTCATGTGATACTCACGTTTCACTAGAGTTGAGTGACAAGAGACACAGACACGCCCCTCCTTCCCATCCAGGTGTGTTAGTCGGAACTTCAGACCGGAGCACACTGAACAGAATACCTGTAGCACAGACACACGATCACTAATGGTCAGCCTAATTTCTCAGGGATAACATACCAGAGACAAACATCCAATCCCTTCTTACTTTAAATACAACCGACACACACACACACACACACACAAAATAGTGGTGCAAGACCCTCACCTTGCCACAGGCGCGACAGTGGTGCCTTCTCTTGGTGAAGGTGAACCTGACATCACACATCATACAGACCAGTGCCTGGGCGTCAGGGACCCACACGGGGGCTACCTCCCCCAGGATAGTGCCTCGCTCCCTGGACAGAATGCCCGTGGGGCCGGCCTGTAGCTCATTGTCTGGATCCACTAATGGAGACATAGGGGAAGGTGTGCAGTCCCCCACAGCTCCCTCTTCACTATCTGCTTGAACTCCGTTGGTGTTGGTCTCATCATTAGCTAGTCCGTTGGCTTTGGTCTGGCTCTGAAGCCCCAGTCTAGGCCCTTGGATCTGGGCATCATGGCCGCCTCCATTGGGCTCCTCCACAGGGGGACCAGACGGGTCGTCAGTGTAAGGGCCTAGGGCATCTGAGCCACTGGGGGGGTCCTGCAGCTCAAGTCCACTCTCCTCCAGCTCCTTTTCCTCAACCACAGAGTCCTCCTTGGAGGAGGATGGCTGGGGCCTGTTCTTCACTTCCTCTTCTACCTCCACCTCCACTTCTGGCCGAGCAGCTTTGGAGGGGCTGAGCATTAGGGGGGTAGAAGCCTCCCCAAAATTCCTCTCTCCCCATGTTGAAAGAGTGGTCACAGTGCAGTTTCCCTCCTCCAGCTGTCTCATCAGTCTCTGAGCGGGGGTCTCCAGTTGGGAAACAGGAGCCACCCCTGGGCTCAGGACCCCCTCTGAATGGACTTTGGGTTTTGCAGGGGAATCTGATCCGATGTGTCCACAGCCCAGCTGTCCTGGCTTTGTGACATCCCCATCTTTGAGCATCAGCAGACAGGGTCTGTGGAGCCAGTGYTGCTTAGCATCCATCAGAGACGGAGCATCCGATTCATCTGTTCATACAAAGACGCGGGAACAGATCAAAACTATGTGAAGGTATATGTCAAATGAACCTGACATGGACATTCTACATCACAAAGAGAACAAACAGGCATATATGAAGAACATAACATTTAGTCCACAAGAGCACCTAAGCAATCACTCACGCCCATGATCCCAGATGGGACAGATCCCAGATGTTCCTAGGTGGTAATGGGTCCAATAAATGGGAGGCCATTTATCTCATTGCTTTGAATAAGTTAAATCATCTACCGAGGCCAACATATGTGCACTGTCATGCTTGAGAGAGCTAGATACGTCCCAAATGGTAGCCTTTCCCTATGTAGTYCACTACTTTTGGCAGCCTATTCCCTATGTAGTGTACTACAGGCCCATAGTGGTCTGGTCAAAASTAATGCTCTATATAGGGAATAGGGTGCCATTTCAGAGGGAGACAGATCCAGAGAGCCAGGTAAAGCTGACTCATTCTCTGGGGAATAGGGCTATAGTGAAACACCAGCATAAATAAATACAGGCTACAGTGGCAAAACTGGATGTTAGATTATGTACATTAATATTATAACGTTACATTATTAATAAATGCACATACAATTAGTTTGACATTTTCGAGAATGGATGGATAATGTCAATAACACAAATAAAGATAATATAAATTTAATTCTATATTTTTGAAATATTCTACTTCGGTATCGACTGAAATAAGACAAAATGTTATGACTGTGAGGAAGAAAAATTCATAATTCAGATTTGGGGTTACATTATGCTGTGATTGCGCCTTGGTTGGTTATTGCCTATTGCACAATTTCAGGTAGGCCTACCCTTTAGCGTTGGTGAATTCTTGTCGGGGTATAACTGCATTGCAGCTTTACCCCCCCCCCCCCCGCCCCATTATTGCACCCCAACCCAACCATTCATGCTGACGATCACAGATTACTGGTAAATATATCAGCTTTTTTACGGCGCATATAAACTACAATAGGGCTCAACCAGTACAGCTGACTGAGCGTTTGCTTCGCGGGACGGTGACGCATCCAGCACACGTGCAACAGTTTAAATCCCCTCTCAACCAGTGAACACGGCAATGCGACATTTGCTCCCCATCCCGATTCATTAATCGTTGCAGGTTTTAATCGCAGSATTATTCCCTTTATCACGTTATTTCCATATAATTCAAGTCGTATTTTCCCATTAATTCATATAGGCTGAAGGAATATTCTCGTGTGCTTCTGCCTTTCTATGAATGTGTCGCACGCGGCAAGACGCATGACTGCACAGATCAGCTACAATTTCCCCTATGATAGCGCGAGATGATGTAGTTCTATCTGTATGATTTTATTTTGGAATAGAATAAAAAAAACTTACCTTCTGTCAATGAACCCAATAGGCTTTCATTCTCATCGTCCCGGGCACTGAAGAACTTCAACATATTGCAACATTAGTGGCGAAGAAGACAAGAAAAGCAGTCCTGCTCACTAGCAGGGATGATTTCCCTCCCACTATTCCCCTCTCTCCTTCTGCGTCCCCCGATCCCCCCCCCTCTCTCTCACTGCAGGTCTTAAGTAAACTCAAGGATGTCCTTAAATGTCCTTTTCTAAAGTAGTGTACACTGTATTAGAATATATGTATACCTAATGAGATCATTCTATTACAGAAAATGTGCTTTTATTTCCTATCCAAAAATGTGTCTACTGCACATTTTCATGTCTTTATGTGGTTTAAGTGTTAGGTCATAATACCCAAGTCATGTGTACATGAAACCTCAGAAAACATGTCTAAAAATAACACAYAAGTCCTTACAACCATCTTTGATTTCATCCAAGTCAGTCTAATATCACATTGGATGTCATCTCTGCAAGGCCTGATTACTTTGAGCATGAGGCTACAGCGGCTTGAAATTAAATAGTGACTAAATAGTTAGGCATCTTGATACAATGATGGCCAGGGTGGCAGCCATTGTGACAACAGTCTTCAAAAACMAAATACCCCCTTTCAACAGCCAGAAAGACCACAGCACCATGTAGAAAACGTTAATCACCTTTATTTTGTTTCGTAAAAACAAACAAAATTATTAAGACTAGCTTTAATTAATGACCACCGCAATCCTGATCAAGACTAACAATGTGGTGAAAAGTACTGAACCGTTGACCAATGTGTTGGGAGTTGAAGTGAGCAAGCAAGTCTGATAAGGACTGCATCCTTGGGACATTTCAAAATACACAAGTCTCTGGTTGACGGGATAGTGTTTGAAATMATATGTCTTCGTAGCTAGAAGTTAAAACATCGGAGAAGCCGCCTTAGTTTCTTAATTGCAGTTCCAATCCTTGTATGGGGTCTCAAGGGGAAGATCAATCAGTTTGCCTCATTCTTTGATGCTTCGTCAAAATTCTCCACCAGGTCTGAAGAGAAGAGGAAAACAAAGGATGGTTTTACAGGTTGAAATTATGTAATGTTTCCTCTGAAGTGTCTGATATACTTCCCTTGCAAACGGAATCATCCTTACCTGGGACATCGTCGTCTTCTTCTTCAATATCTTCTGCTTTAGGGGTTTTGCTGTCAAGTACTGCAATAAAAAATATACAGTTGAAGTCGGAAGTTTACATAAACATTAGCCAAATACATTTAAACTCAGTTTTTCACAATTCCTGACATTTAATCTTAGTAAACATTCCCCGTCTTAGGTTAGCTAGGATCACTTTATTTTAAGAATGTGAAATGTCAGAATAATAGTAGAGAATGATTTATTCCAGCTTTTATTTCTTTCATCACATTCACAGTGGGTCAGAAGATCACATACACTCAATTAGTATTTGGTAGCATTGCCATTAAATTGTTTAACTTGGGTCAAACGTTTCGGGTAGCCTTCCACAAGCCTGTCTCTTATACACATCTAGATGTGTATAAGAGACAGGCTTTAACTTCCTGACTGATTTCTTGAGATGTTGCTTCAATATATCCACATAATTTTCCTGCCTCATGATGCCATCTATTTAGTGAAGTGCACCAGTCCCTCCTGCAGCAAAGCACCCCCACAACATGATGCTGCCACTCCCATGCTTCACGGTTGGGATGGTGTTCTTCAGCTTGAAAGCCTCCCCCTTTTTCCTCCAAACATAATGGTCATTTTTGTTTCATCAGACCAGAGGACATTTCTCCAAAAAGTACAGTCTTTGTCCCCATGTGCAGTTGCAAACCGTAGTCTGGCTTTTTAATGGCGGTTTTGGAGCAGTGACTTCTTCCTTGTTGAGTGGCCTTTCAGGTTATGTCGATATAGAACTCGCTGATTTCTTTAGATTTTTCCATGATGTCAAGCAAAGAGGCACTGAGTTTGAAGGTATGCCTTGAAATACATCCACAGGTACACACCTCCAATTGATCCAAATTATGTCAATTAGCCTAACAGAAGCTTCTAAAGCCATGACATCATGTTCTGGAATTTTCCAAGCTGTTTAAAGGCACAGTCAACTTAGTGTATGTAAACTTCTGACCCACTGGAATTGTGATAGTGAATTATAAGTGAAATAATCTGTCTGTAAACAGTTGTTAGAAAAATGACTTGTGTCATGCACAAAGCAAATGTCTTAACCGACTTGCCAAAACTATAGTTTGCTAACAAGAAATTTGTGGTGGTTGAAAAATGAGTTTCAATGACTCCAACCTAAGTGTATGTAAACTTCCGACTTCAATTGTGTATATATAGTAAGAATGAAGACGCTCCTCAGGTCTCAAAATAATCCCCAGTGCACACCGTAACAGAATTTCCCTTTGCAACGGAAAACGTTTTGCAACAAAAATCGAGAGCTTCTATTTGACAAATTTTGCTAGGCCCCTCCCCGTTTTGTCCCGTTTGGTTCCTTGTGAATATACCCCAGCCCTAACCTAATGATTTTACATGAGGGCCAACCCACCTTGTCGAGGGAACTGCTCTGCTAGTTTGCGCAGGCTGGTGAGGCTGTCGGCGCCCAGCTGGCTGAGGATGCCCGGCAGCATCTCCGTGAGTTGCTTGGTCTCGGCATGGCCGGTGATAGCGAATGTGTTGGCCGACAGAGACGCCTGCACTTTGGGGTTGTTGAAGTGGATCACTGAGCCGTCATCCTTGATCATGTTTACCTGGTGACAGTAAGGGGTGGGGGGGGGGGGTTTGTTCACTTCAAAATTCTACTCCAAGTTTGGTCCCCAAAGCCATACTAGGCTGCAGTCCACGCAAGAGACTTCAACGTCTACAGTGCCTTCAAAAAGTATTCACACTCCTTGACCTTCTCCAGATTTTGGGGTGTTATAGTTTGAATTCAAAATGGATTCAATTGAGACTGCGTCACTGGTCTACAGACAATAGCGCATAATGTCAAAGTGGAACGGTGTTTTTAGAAACATTTACAAATGTATTAAAACTGAAAAGCTGAAATGTCTTGAGTCAATAAGTATTCAACCTCCGTTATAGCAAGCCTAAATAAGAGTAACGATTTGTAACGAAAACACAAGTCACATAAGTTGCATGGACTGTTAAACATGATTTCTGAATGATTACCTCATCTCTGTACCCCACACATACAATTATCTGTAAGGTCCCTCAGTCGAGCAGTGAGTTTCAAACACGGATTCAACCACAAAGACATTGACTATCCCTTTGAGCATGGTGAAGTTCTTTGGAGGGTGTATCAATACACCCAGTCACTACAAAGATACAGGCATCCTTCCTAACTAAGTTGCCGGTAAGGAAGAAAAGCGTTCAGGGATTTCACTATGAGGCCAATGGTTACTTTAAAACAGAGTTTAATGGCTGTGATTGGGGAGAACTGAGGATGGATCAACATTGTAGTTACTCCACAATACTAACCTAATTGACAAGAGTGAAAAGGAAGCCTGTACATATATATATATATATTTTTTTATATWTTCCAAAACATGCATCCTGTTTGCAACGAGGCACTAAAGTAATACTTAAAAGAATATGGCAAAGCAAATCACTTTTTATCCTGAATATAAATTATTCCAATACATTACTGAGTACCACTCTCCATATAGTGGTGGCTGCATCATGTTATGGGTATGATCGTTCAGGATGGGAAAAAAAACACAAAAAACAGAATAGAGCTAAGCACAGGCAAAATCCTAGAAGAAAACCTGGTTCAGTCTGCTTTCCACCAGACACCTTTCAACATGACAATAACCTAAATCACAAGGCCAAATCTACACCGTAGTTGCTTACCAAGAAGACAGTGAATGTTCATGAGTGGCCGAAATGTTGAGTTAACTCTACATGAAAATATATGGCAAGACCTGAAAATGGTTGTCAAMCAATGATCAACAACCAATTTGACAGAGCTTTAAGAATTWAAAAAATAATAGTACGCAAATGTTTGTTTCAATACATTTCCAAAAGCATGGCTTTCGCTTTGACGTTATGGGCCATTGTGTGTTGATGGGTGAGAAAACCCCCTAATTGAATCTATATTGAATTCAGGCTGTAACAACAAAATGTGGATTAAGGGGTATGAATACTTTCTGAAGGCACTGCATAAGGGAGGCATGAAACAAACAAAATACAACATTTAAGAACTTAAGATTACACAAAATGTATAATGGTAGCTGTGGTTACCTCTTCAATACCAGCAATGTTGTTGACAGCTAATTTCTTTAACGAACTCTGAAGTTTTTTGTCGTCGGCTGTTGCCGTTCTGTGTACGACCTTCTTCTTCCTACGTGCCGAGCCCTGAAAACAACACAGCGAGATGTAAGAATGTACATCAATGGAGGTTAAATATAGCAGTGGTGTGCCCAGTGCTCTATCAACCCATCAGCAGTATCGGAAACCATAAGGCGGATGATTAAAAATAAAACATTTGCAAATATATAATATAGAAGTAATAGCCCTATATTTCATTTACACACGTCACCATAAATGACAAGAATAATGTGCTATTTTAAACAACTTTTAGACTATATTGTCATTTGATAAAAATGTATTATATAGGTCTAACTCATCAAGATTGACTTGATTTAATACACATTTCAACAGAGGCACATTCAACAGGACGCAATGTTTTGGAATGTTCAGATAGACACATTAATGTATAACAAACATGCCTCCAACATGTAGAAAAGGGATGGGCAACTTTGATGGGGGTGGGGGACAATTWTTTTTTTTTGAACACATCATGAGGGGCCAGAGTGGCTCACGTGTCTGTGTACCCACATATGCTGGCAGAGCTGGCCCTAGCCTTTTGGGGGCCCTAAGCTAAATTGAGTGGCCGGCTTGGGCTAATTGAGTGACTGGTAGTGACTGACAAGAGAAAAACTGCTGATGCATAACTAAACTCACACAGTATCTGCGCATGTGCACGGGCTCTCTTCAAACTTCTATAGATAGGCATGGGAGCAAAACAGTGGAGAAGTTTAGCCTTGCGCTCCAATGCCCTTAGTTGTTGCGGAAATTGACCCACTATGCTGTTTACTTAGCGCATCTACGTCATATCACTGACTACCTTTAAACATTGCACACCATTCTGTTCTGCTGAACGCACCCTATGTACTTCCTGTTGAATCTCTAAATATGGAAATTAGCTTACCTTTCCCCCTATCCGGACCTGGGCTTGAAGTTTTGCTAATTTTTCTTGGTTCATGTTTCTACCTGGAAAAATGACAGATGCGTAAGAGTTAAACAAAAATATTTAAACTAGCAACTGAACTGTTTTCAAGTGGAGGCATACGAGTTGTTATCTTGTCAATTATCTACACTAGTATCAGAACAATTTGCTCCAGATGACCAGTTTCCTCCATAATTTGATTGGAAGTGTTAGGGATTGCGTCAACATCCATCTGCTGCCAAGCTAACTAGCCGAGAAACGCTCAGAGAATGGAGTTCGGCATTCCTCACTTAACTAGCTGCTAGCTATGATAGCCAGCTAACAACTGTACACGCTAGGGAACTTATTATGTGAACGTCAATACYCGAGCTAGCTAACCACATTTGACAAGAGGGCGTTGTTACTAGCTATCTAACTTTAACTACCTACGGAGAACAGTTAAACAAGAACATAGCTACAATTTCAGAAACGAGCCTAAACCACATGCGACATCTTTCACAAAAGGGATGCTGTCTGTTGAAGACGCAAACAAATAGCCAGATAGTCAGGCTAACCAGACAGACTAGCACGCTAGCCAGTTAACAAAATGAAAACAGTGGATTTGCTGGGTATCCTATGAAGTGTCATTGCCTCTTTCCATCTAAGGTACATCGATCCCAGTCAAATATCAAACACAAACGTAATTGTTTACCATAAAACCACTCTAAAATGGACGTAAAAACAATATACCAGACCTGATCCACAAATATCCGAGGAAACATGCGGCAACGAAAGATGGGAGGATATGACGAATATCTTCTTCTATGGTATATTGGCGATCGCACAATGTAAATATGCATTCCGCCACCTACTGTGCGGGATGGAAACAGGATTCCCCAAAATTTTACAACATACAAAAATAAACGACCAAACTAAAATAAATGAACTGAACTAAATCCCCCAAAAATTCTGTTTTTTTTTAACATATCGGATTCCGAAACAGGCTCAAGGGGAATCTAGGAGGGCGAGTCTTCCGGCGCAATACTCTGTTCTTAACTGACTTGCCTAGTTAAATACACATTTTTCTAAAGTAAAATTCTTAAGTCCCAAAAACCAGGAGTGGTCTTAATCAAATCAAGACAACTCCTGGTCTGACAGACTCCACTTTTTCCAGCGCATACTACACAATTTCGACACCTCAAACAGGTCTCCCACATATGCATCCTTACTCAACAAACGCATCCCAACAAGAAGTTATTCATTCACATTCATACACGTAACCTCCACTACAATTTTAGACAATTTCCTTTTTGTTCCAGTTTTCGATACTACTGTTGTCCATTCATAACATTAATCTTCACAAACTTTGCCCGACGCGCTGCTTGATTCGAACTCATCATCCAATCCGCCGTCTTCGACTGACCCATTTCTTCTTCTTCGAGTGGTTTTCCAGGCGCCTGGACGCTTTGTTGCGTATTGCCATAGAGTTTCTAAACCTAGAAGCGCAACATTGCAAGACTTCCGGGAAACAGCTTGCGAAAATAGACCAAACATCCAAGCCGGTGTTTGAGGAACAAATGAGAGAAGTGAACAATTTTTCTTTTCGAAATCTGAAGGCACAACCTAGATTCGAGCAAACAGCTTAAGTAGTTGAACATGTTATTACTCCAACCTTGTGAAAGTAACAAACTGACACGTTTTCATTTTCCTCAAAAATAACATTATATTGAAGGAGTGCCTTTGGTTGGACGGTTTGCACATGCGCAGTTCGGGGCGAGACGACCGTTAGAGCCAATGACGTGTTGCTACGCAATACCTTAGCTAGCCAATGGCTGCATTCCAAACACTGAAAAGACACACCCTCTCCCCTCAAATTAACTGGACACTTCCAGTGATGCAAATTTAGCAATTTTGTTGCTAGATTTAGCAACTTTTCAGACTACACTGGCAACTTTTTTTTTTTCAAACAGCACCTAGCAACAAATTGAGCTACTTAAAAAAATAAATAATGAACTTTTAGCAACTTTTGAAAAGTGACTCAAATGCTCAAATGCACGCATTTTCCCTCTAAATGACACAAAAACGATTTTGTCTGTCACACACTCAGTCACAACACACGTGCCTGGCTGCAAAAGTGCATTGTGAGTGACGTCAGCAGCAGGCGCTCAGCTCGTGCACAGGCAGCAGCAGGTCAGCAGCAATTTCAGTAAATTGCAAATCATTGTTGGCTGACTGCAGTAGCAGTAATATGGGTTCGACGAGCCAAACCCAATGAATATAGTTGGTCATAAATGTTTGATCTTGAACAGAACTTACAACATCAATCAACATGCCTTGGTTTCTCAAATGATTGCCTCGCCTGGTTCACCAACTACTTCTCCGACAGAGTTCAGTGTGTCAAATCTGAGGGCCTGTTTGTTCGGGCCTCTGGCAGTCTCTATGGGTGTGCCACAGGGTTCAATTCTTGGGCCGACTCTCTTCTCTGTATATATCAATGATGTCGCTCTTGCTGCTGGTGAGTCTCTGATCCACCTCTACGCAGACGACACCATTCTGTATACTTCTGGCCCTTCTTTGGACACTGTGTTAACAACCATCCAGACGAGCTTCAATGCCATACAACTCTCCTTCCGTGGCCTCCAACTGCTCTTAAATACAAGTAAAACTAAATGACCGATCGCTTCAACCGATCGCTGCTTGCACCTGCCCGCCCGTCCAGCATCACTACTCTGGACGGTTCTGACTTAGAATA
Organism: Salvelinus sp. IW2-2015; assembly: GCF_002910315.2. Taxonomy (NCBI): domain Eukaryota; kingdom Metazoa; phylum Chordata; class Actinopteri; order Salmoniformes; family Salmonidae; genus Salvelinus; species Salvelinus sp. IW2-2015. Next base: position 6,162,516 of record NC_036856.1, on the reverse strand, counting down.
TGTGGACAACTACAAATACCTAGGTGTCTGGTTAGACTGTAAACTCTCCTTCCAGACTCACATAAAACATCTCCAATCCAAAGTTAAATCTAGAATTGGCTTCCTATTTCGCAACAAAGCATCCTTCACTCATGCTGCCAAACATACCCTCGTAAAACTGACCATCTTACGATCCTCGACTTCGGTATGTCATTTACAAAATAGCCTCCAACACCCTACTCAACAAATTGGATGCAGTCTAATTTGTTTGTTCTGTTTTGTCACCAAAGCCCATATACTACCCACCACTGTGACCATACGCTCTCGTTGGCTGGCCTCGCTTCATACTCGTCGCCAAACCCACTGGCTCCAGGTCATCTACAAGACCCTGCTCGGTAAAGTCCCGCCTTATCTCTGCTCGCTGGTCACCATAGCTGCACCCACCCGTAGCACGCGTTCCAGCAGGTATATCTCACTTGTCACCCCCAAAAGCCAATTCCTCCTTTGGCCGCCTCTCCTTCCAGTTCTCTGCTGCCAATGATTGGAACGAACTAAACAAAATCTCTGAAACCGGAAACACTTATCTCCCTCATTAGCTTTAAGCACCAGCTGTCAGAGCAGCTCACAGATCACTGCACCTGTACATAGCCCATCTATAAATGGGAAGGGGAAGAAGAGAAATGGGGAAACTCATTAACCCTCCTACTGTATGGGAGTGATATACAGGGGGGTCTGTCAGAAAAAACATTTTGAAAAGCTTTGTGTGTTAAAACAAAATCAAACAGAACTATTCTAACAAGTCTCTATAAATCACTTCCTCATAACTGCAAATTAATTTGAACTTAATTTTTATTACCTGTCAACATAGTCTTGGCCGACTCCCAAAAGACTTCAAATTCACAGTTTGAACAAAAGGCAATTTGTAGAAAAACTTATATAATTTAGATTATACTAAAGGGATCATTGAACTTGTAGCCTATATTGTTTTTCAAGTAGGAAAGAGCAGATATAGCAATACAAAGTTTCAACGATACAATGAATGTGTTTTAATTTACATACGTTTTTCACCAATGCCGATCTTTGGCATGCATATTGTTGGCATGATGGTTAACACAAACACAACATCTGCACATTTTATTTTTTACTCAAGAACACCTAATTCATTTATTAATCACAAATCTCAAACCACTTGAGCCTTGGGATCGGAAAACGCTTCCAAGCCATGTTTCAACACAGATGAGGCATTTACAGTCAAGTTATACTGCAGTGACTTGTGTCACAAGCCGGCTCATAGCCTGTGACAAAAATGAGTGGACACGAACAACAGGTATAGGCCAATTAAAAATGTTCTTTATTATAAACCAAAACGATTAACTTTAAACTAAGAAAAGGAATGAGGTGTGAAAGTATTATAATGTAAGGTGTATGTAAAGTGCATGGATGCGTGAATCTGTGTGTGTGAATATGACTGAGTGAAAACTATGCAAAACTACAAAGGAACAAACAAAACAGGATTATACCTGGAGGAGCAGAGAGAGAGAAGTGATTAGTGAAACAGTTTATACCCTGAGCCCAGGTGGCTCCAATCACTAACGACCCTCCTCTGCCTGCAGGAGGAACCGCCCCTGCAAGGCAGAGGAGGAGCCGTGACACTTGATATATGTTACACTGCACCGATGTGACTTTCATTGGAAACCTTTGTGCATTCTGTTTCAGCTGTATACATAGTCCATACATTTACGTAATGTGACGTCAACACGGTTTAAGTAAACACTGTTATGTTAAATTAAAATGATCCTCTTAAATCCTTTTAAAACCACGGAAAGGATAGAGGTGATCAACTCATCATCAGATGATCTAAACTGACTCGGCTGTAAGCAGGCTGAGCACCCATGGTGAGAGAATCACTTCTACAAATGTCTTATTAATACAGAAAATTTGTTGTACAAAAAGTTCAACATTTTATTAAAACAAAAATATACACCTTTTAGTCATTTATCAGACGCTCTTATCCAGGCGACTTACAGTTAGTGCATTCGTCTTAAGATAGCTAGGTGGGACATCCACATAACACAGGATTATTGAAGATACTGTTTGAAGTGGTAGGGTTTCAGATGTTTTCGAAAGATGGGCAGGMACTCTGCTGTCCTAGCTTCAGGAAGAAGCTGGTTCCACCATTGGGGTGCCAGGACAGAGAAGAGCTTGGATGGGGCTGCGCGAGAGCTGCCCTCACATAGGGGTGGGAGGGCCAAGAGACCTGAAGTGGCAGAATGTAGTACTCTCAGTTAGAACAGACAGACACATGAATCCCAAATGTGTCAAAAACACATTTTTCATCAGTCCACAGCACCGCAGCAGGTCCAAGAGATAGGCCAACCATCTGCAAGACACAACAGCAACCTCAACGGCCGGGCCAGCCAAAAAAGTCTCTTAAGAATTCAGAACCCATATTTTCAAGTGGTAACAACGGCATAGCTGCCATATTGGGATTGCAGAAGACTGTGAAACAGAACTATTAGCTTCACCGGAGGAAGACCTGCTGAGTTGATGTTTCAGATTGCCTGGCACTCTCTCACTGACTGATAGCGAGCTTGAAACAACCAATTGGCCTTGTCATTCTGCACAGGCTCTAAGGGCTCTGAGGAACTCGAGAACAGCATATGTCTTTAGTTCTGAGCACCTGCATCTATCATAATACGGCTGAAAATCACAGTGAAGACTCAAGAAAACAACATTGACAGCTAGTGCTGATTGCAGAGTTCATCCTTTCAAGGTCAGGTGGTACTGTACAGTAGTAGGTTAGCTAGAAACAACAGTCAATGGGGCTAACTCAGGGGTCCATATTCGTCCAGGCATGAATTGTGTGTCAATGATAAGCAACATGCCTGCTGCCAGGTTCTGTGTGCCTCATGAATGCGCAATACACTGCGTGCACAATTATTAGGCTAATTGTATTCCTCAGTATTCATTTTATTGTTGAACAAACACAATGCCCTTAGTCAATCCAAAATGTTATTTAACCTCTAACCTGAATGTTTAACAAAGGAAATCTGAGTTTTGTTTTTCTCAGGGGAATATATAAGTGTGCAGAATTATTAGGTAACTATTAGTGTGCAGAATTATTAGGCAACTAAATTACAAAAATAATTTCTCCCAACTCACTTGCTTATTCTCAATTTTTAGAGTAAGTGTAAGTAACAAAAAAATGACAATTAAATACAATTTTTGGCCTTTCAAAAATATTCCATAACCAATATAGCCACCCTCCTTTTCAATAACTGTCATGAGCCTTCCATCCATGGAGTCTGTCAGTTTCTTGATCTGTTCACTATCAACTTTCGCTGAAGCAGCAACCACAGCCTCCCAAATGCTGTTCAAAGAGGTCTATTGTCTTCCGTCACTGTAAATCTCATGTTTGAGAAGGGCCCACAAGTTCTCAATAGGATTTAAGTCAGGTGAGGAAGTGGGCCAGGTCATTTTTCGTGCATCTTTGAGGCCCTTGCTGGCTAGCCAAGCAGTGGAGTACTTGGATCCATGTGATGGAGCATTGTCCTGCATAAAGATCACAGCCTTCTTGAATGCTGAGGACTTCTTCCTGTACCACTGCTTGAAAGAATATTCCGGAAACTGGCAGTAGGTTTGGGAGTTGAGTTTCAGTCCATCTTCAACCCGAAAAGGTCCAACTACCTCATCCTTAATGATAGCACCCCATACCAGTACCCCTCCTCCACCACGCCTGACTCGAAGTGGTGCCCTGTGTCCATTACTGATCCAGCCACGGGCCCATCCATCTGGTCCATCAAGAGTCACTCTCATTTCATCTGTCCATAAAACCTTTGAAAAATCTGTCTTCAGGTATTTCTTTGCCCAATCTTGACGCTTCAACTTGTGAATCTTATTCGGTGGTGGTCATGTTTCAGCCTTCTTGACCTTGGCCATGTCTCTGAGCACTTGACACCTTGTACTTCTGGACACTCCAGGTAAGTTGCAGTTCTGGAATATGGTGGCACTGGAGGATAATGGGTTCCTGGTAGCTTGACGTTTAATTCTTCTCAAGTCTTTTGCAGTTCATTTGCGCCTTTTCTTCTCTATGTGTTTTTTTGCGCCCCNTTCCTGGTAGCTTGACGTTTAATTCTTCTCAAGTCTTTTGCAGTTCATTTGCGCCTTTTCTTCTCTATGTGTTTTTTTGCGCCCCAGTTGACTATTCGCAACAAAACATTTTATTGTCCGGTGGTCACGCCTCAATAGTTTAGCTATTTCAAGAGTGTTGCATCCGTCTGAAAGGCATTTGACAATTTTTMACTTTTCAGTGTCAGTTAAATCTCRTTTTTGGCCCATTTTACTTGAGGTAATAYAGCTGCCTAATAATTATGCACACCTTGATATAAGGTGTTATTCACTTTCGCCACACCCTCCCTCATTACACAAATACATATCACCTGAAAATGATTACATCCAATAAGCATTCAAGTTTATATGGTTTCGAGTTGGAAAATGTGCATAGAAATAATGGAAAATGTGCATAGAATAATGGAAAATGTGCATAGAATAATGGAAAATGTGCATAGAATAATGACAAAATCAGTATACTCACTTGCCTAATAATTGTGCACGCAGTGTACTTCATATGCTCATACAAAAACCAAACTTGTCTGGGTCCTTAGCTTTAACACCTATACATCAATGTGCTGCTGCTGCAGCCTCCAAACCACTCTTCACCCAGGACCCAGGCTCTCTCTGATCAGATGCCCCATCCAGCGGTTCAGGTGATGGGCTTGATCATGGTGTCCGGTAGGCCTCCAACGTCTCCACTCAGGCAGAAACAGTCTGGCTTACTGCTGATGGAGGTGCTACTGATCTTACCAGAGCCCTTCAGTGTGCTGCATTTCCAGGMGTGGAGGATGTGGGAGTGGGCTTTGGTGCCCCAGCAGCTGTGTCCACCAGGAAAAGCTTCTAGATGATGGCCTTCTTCAGGAGGATGTAGACCCAGGGGTCCTAGGATCTGGTTCCAGGTGGCCATGCATACTGTCAGTAGCAGGGATGCGGGTGCTCATTATGATGACAATGACCTACGGTGGTAAATATATAACATTATGTGAGACAGAATGTAAGTCTAATAAAGTGTTCCTCAACTCCAGTCCWCAAGTACCCCACCAGCACACATTGTTTTGTAGCCCCGGACAAGCACATGGTCTCTTTTTTGTTTTCTTGAGTAAGGCAGCTCCAAAATGCAGGTGTTTCAGCCTAGCTCAGTGCTTTCTGTGGTGGTGGGGCGGGCCAGCAGAAAATAGGAGCATTGCGCCGTGATTGGCTCAGTGCTCTGTCACTCACGCAATCGCCAAGCTTAAGTCCTTAGAAAGGGTGGACATCCAACATTTCAGCCCTTTGGGTCCTGCCATAGAGTTATATTACAAGTTCKCTTCCAAGAACGCTCAAGGTCATTGGCCACAGAAATTACGTCAAATCACGTTATATGTACAGTAGCTTTGATTGGACTGATCATGTCAACATCTTACTTTCACAATTTTAGCTAGCAGTCATCATCATGAATCAAGTCTACTGGCAAATCCTTTTTAATCCTTGTCATATGAAGAGAAATAATGAGGAGAAAATATAGATAAAACGTATTGCTGCTCATCGGCCATTGGACATAAACATTACACAACAATTTGGAGATCACAAATTCAACAATGCGTGGTTTGTAAGGAATCGGTGACAGTGGCTAACTGCAAGCATTGCAACTGGGAAGTCGGGAATAAACAGCTCAAACTAGGAAAATATGTTTTGAATGGTCATTCAACTCGGAATTGTAAATCCAGCATCTTTCTCTTTGATGACAAAATTTGGTCTATTTTCACCAACGTGGTATTGTAAACACATCGTTCCTGGCTGGTGTGTGCTTGTTACAAAAAAAATGTGTACAGCTTTGACAGTGCTACAAATAGTAGTGGTTGCACTTGGCTTGCACGTGCAAATTCAGCACACACAACACTCTATCATAGAATTGTGACATTTTGACGCTTCAAGTTAAAAGCTTATTCAACGCGTCAAATAGTGTTATATGACATGTATCTTTTTTGACACACGAAGACCCAAATGGCGTTCAATGTTATGGTGTGCCTCACCATAATAATTTGATCTATTTTCACCTCATAATTTCACATACTGTTCTAACTTGGTGGTGCACATGTAGCCTATAACCTGTTTTAGAGAAATGTAATCATCGAATATTGTAAGAGCTTTCAATGTCTGCTTATATGCCCCCTTTATTTATCCTATGGCTCTGACTTGGTGTACAGGGAGAACACTGTAAGAACGGCCCATGTTCTGAATTTTGTTGCTGTACATTTCAAAAGTGCTGAACAAATAGTTATATTGACTACATCCGTCCTAGCTCACTCATTAATGTCTTAATCGAAATTACGGATCGCTTCTTATCCGCTGGTCGTCCCCTTATGCCATAGTTTGTACATTGTCAGTAGAAACCACATTTGATTAAGCAGGTCAGCCATATCAGCTGTTTTTTTTTAAAGGCAGTAAATGAGGCTGCGCTGATAAGGCTCCGCTGATAGCCAGGTGTAGCAGTGGTAAGGTGTTGGGACTGCTGTTGGGACAGCTTTATGTAGCCCCTAACAGTTTGTGGGCACGGTTTGTGACCGTTACAGTGCCATTAATGCATAGTTTAGTGTTGTGTAGAAGCTTTGCTGGCATGCATCCCCCACAGAGTTCCTCTGTCCAGTGTCTGTGTTCTTTTGCCCATCTTAATCTTTTATATTTATTGGCCAGTCTGAGATATGGCTTTTTCTTTGCAACTCTGCCTAGAAGGCCAGCATCCCGGAGTCGCCTCTTCACTGTTGACGTTGAGACTGGTGTTTTGCGGGGACTATTTAYTGAAGCTGCCAGTTGAGGACTTGTGAGGCATTTGATTCTCAAACTAGACACTCTAATGTACTTGTCCTCTTGCTCAGTTGTGCACCGGGGCCTCCCACTCCTCTTTCTATTCTGGTTAGGGCCAGTTTGCGCTGTTCTGTGAAGGGAGTAGTACACAGCGTTGTACGAGACCTTCAGTTTCTTGGCAATTTCTCGGAATAGCCTTAATTTCTCAGAACAAGAATAGACTGACGAGTTTCAGAAGAAAGTTCTTTGTTTCTGGCCATTTTGAGCCTGTAATAGAACRCACAAATGCTGATGCTCCAGATACTCAACTAGTCTAAAGAAGGCCAGTTTTATTGCTTCTTTAAATCACCACAACAGTTTTCAGCTCTGCTAACATAATTGCAAAAGGGTTTTCTAATGATCAATTAGCCTTTTAAAATTATAAACTTGGATTAGCTAACACAACGTGCCATTGGAACACAGGAGTGATGGTTGCTGATAATGGGCCTCTGCACGCCTATGTAGATATTCCATTAAACATCAGCCGTTTCCAGCTACAACAGTAATTTACAACATTAACAATGTCTACACTGTATTTCTGATCAATTTGATGTTATTTTAATGGACAAAAAAATATGCTTTTCTTTCAAAAACAAGGACATTTCTAAGTGACCCCAAACTTTTGAACGGTAGTGTATGTCCTTTTTCTCTTCTTGACATCCATTGCTAACTTACTGATCCTATGATGAAGACTAAGACAGTGGTTGTGCAAGTAGGTCTGTTGCTACCAAGTATTCTTGACTTCAAGGTGATTATACAAAATTACACAACATTTCCACATGGAAATTGTGTTTTTCAAAAATGTAATTTGCGCTTCACACTATGCCAAAAAATATTATGTGTTTTGTCTCACATAATTTATGGTCCAGGGCCCGGTTTCCCAAAAGCATCTTAAGGCTAAGTTCATCGTAAGAAACGTCATAGGCGTATCGTTAAATCTCAGAGCTCTTTCCCAAAAACCTTGTTACTCAAGTTGCACTTGAAAAAACTAGTTATTTGCCGACTGCCTCAGACCACTCGTAGAACAGCTAACTGGGTAGTTAGATGCTTTTCTTTGCCCTTCTGCGTCACTTCATACACAAGATATCCGCTAAACATAAACATCTTGATTCTATCTGTTTCTGTGACTGCCGATAACTTCAGAACAAAGTTGATTACAATACAGATTTGTCTTTGCAAATGTTATAAACAAGCAAAGGGTAAAAATATGTTTRAAATTAAAACCGAGATGACTGCTTTAAAAGATAAATACATTAAGCTACATAGGCCTATATACTGTATTTAAATCATATTGAAATAAATGMCATGTTCATACGATCGAGTTCTATTTTGCTAATTGAAGGCTACTGGCAAAATTTGGCCTCCATTTCAAACCTAACAACATGTAAGCAATGATATGCCAAATATTACATTTATGGCATAGCCTAAGCATTAGAATAAGCCYCCTCAATATTTGCAGCCATAGCTGTTAATTTAGTTCTAGGAGCTGATCCGTCGTCAGTATCTAATGTTAAGGTAAGATTTGAATGGAGAACGTGGATCCGAGAGTTGTGGTGGCTTTCTTTCGATCCTACTGTATCAGTATTTACACATGCAATGATTGAAAGTTCTCCCTACGTTGTGCTTTGGGAAACACATGTGAGTCCTTCGGCCGTTATAGAAGCGATGCATTGTTAAAACACTCGGGAAGCCGATAGCGATGGAAAACATATGGATTCAACCTTTAATTAGGGGAGGTGGGTGAATATCAACAGCTGCTTTACATTAAGCACATACCAGTTCTTGTAAGTGATGAATTTTCCAAAATGTAAAARGGTATAAATTTGAAAAAAGTATGATATGTTACGAATTTGAGCTCGGTCGCTAGGTGGCTAACGTTACCCAGCTGGCTAATGTTAACTAGGCTAGGGTTAAGGGTAAGTGTAGGAATTAGTGTAACGTCGACACAGGGAGTCAGGAAGCAGGTGCAGTTAGTGAGTCGCCCTGCTGTCTGGAGCAGCCAGCGACGGTCACCAGTCCGGGGCCTCCAGCGACGGTCCCCAGTCCGAGGTCTCCAGCAACGGTCCCCAGTCCGGGGTCTCCAGTAACGGTCCCCAGTCCAGAACATCCGCCGTTGATCCACGCAGCGAGGGTCCCTAGCCCGGGGCCTACGGCGAGGATCCGCAGTCCAGAGCCTCCGATGATGATCCACAGGTCTGTGCTACAAGAGCGGACTCAGTGTAAAGAAGGGGGGCGGCGTCCAGAACCGGAGCCGCCACCGAGGTTAGATGCCCACCCAGACCCTCCCATATAGGTTTAGGTTTGCGGCCGGGAGTCCGCATCTTTGGGGGGGGTACTGTCACGCCCTGACCTTAGTTAWCTTTGTTTTCTTTATTATTTTGGTTAGGTCAGGGTGTGACYAGGGTGGTATGGGTGTTTTTGTCTTGTCTATGGGTTTTTGTATATCTATGGGGTTTTGATATTGTCTAGGGAATGTAGGTCTATGGTGGCCTAAATTGGTTCCCAATCAGAGACAGCTGTTTATCGTTGTCTCTGATTGGGGATCCTATTTAGGTTGCCATTTTCCATTTTGGTTTTGTGGGTTATTGTCTATGTGAGGTTGCATGTCTGCACTCAGGGTTTATAGCGTTCACGTTCGTTTGTTATTTTGTGTAGTTTGTTCAGTGTTATTTCTTTATTAAAAGAAGATGGATTATCATCACGCTGTGCCTTGGTCTCCTCTCTARGACGTTRGTGACAAATACATATATWATAACRGTAGATAATGCTATAGATCGAAAAACTCAGCTAACAGAACTGGTTTTGGGTATCCATTCAGACTGGTTTTGGGTATCCATTCAGACACGCACGTCTTTCACACTCTCACATCCACATTCGCTTTGTGCTATTACTTGACTCCATGTGCATCTTCAACGATTCTCCTGTCATTACTTCCTATGCACCATATGTAGCTTTCTATACATATAGATGGGCACCTTATATTATTGTTAGTGGCTTCAGACAACATAAACACTTCTCTTCTAAATGCCTACAGACAGCTGTCAGCGGGGCTTTCCATGGTATCGTTACACCCTCGCTCTAGTCTTCTCACAAGACAAGTGAATAGCCTTCTCTCTATAAGACTATGGGTACCTTTTTATGCGTTACTCGCCTTAATTTTATTGGTTTTATATATTTTTTTTAATTGAATTTGTAAAATTCAATTGTTTGCGGATGATGTGTCTCCTTCTGGGCAGCTCACAGTAAGGGTCTAGTTTGGGCGGGTCGTATGGTCAGACAGGAATTTCCCACATGCTTTATAAAATGTGCCACCGGTTTACCTCGCAGACCTAGGGCTGTTACGGTGACCGTATTACGCAACACCGGCAGTCACGAGTCATGACCGCAGTCAAATTCCACATGACCGTTGATTCACGGTAACTAGGCTATGCACTTGCCAACAGCCATCAAGTCACTAATGGCCTCGCACTCAGCATTCTATTGTCCTTCTAATCACTCTGACGTCAATGCAAATGCAAGCGATAATCAAACTTCATGATTGAATTTGAATYATTTGCAGAGATAGCAATAGCAAAAACAATTAAAAACCTTGATTTAACCACGACTTCCCATATGGACAGAAAAGAGCAGAAGATCTGAGCGGTAACATCYGGTACAGTTTGTCAATAACAGGTGGAAACTGATTATAAAACACGGTCATGCAACTGCATCCGTTTGGGCACATTTTGGATTCAAGTCAAATGCGAGAGGTCAGCTAATAAACCTGGATGAGKCTCGAAATTGAGCTCAGGTGCYTCCTGTTTCCATTGATCATCCTTGAGATGTTTCTACAACTTGATTGGAGTCCACCTGTTGGAAATTCAATTGATTGGACATGATTTGGAAAGACACACACCTGTATATATAAGGTCCCACAGTTGACAATATATGTCAGAGCAAAAACCAAGCCATGAGATCGAAGGAAATGTCTGTAGAGCTCAGAGACAGCATTGTGTCGAGGCACAGATCTGGGGAAGGGTACCAAAACATTTCTGCAGCATTGAAGGTTACCAAGAACACAGTGGCTTCCATCATTCTTAAATAGAAGAAGTTTGGAACCACTAAGACTCTTCCTAGAGCTGGCTGCCCTGCCAAACTGAGCAATCGGAGGAGTCGGGCCTTGGTCAGGGAGGTTAACAAGAACCCGATGGTCACTCTGACAGAGCTCCAGAGTTCCTCTGTGGAGATGGGAGAACCTTCCAGAAGGACAACCATCTCTGCAGCACCAGATGCACCAGATGGAAGCCACTCCTCAGTAAAATGCACATGACAGCCCGCTTGGAGTTAGCCAAAAGGCACCTAAAGGACTCTCAGACCATGAGGAACAAGAATCTCTGGTCTGATGAAACCAAGATTGAATTCTTTGGCCTGAATGCCAAGCGTCACGTCTGGAGGAAACCCGGCACCATCCCTACGGTGAAGCATGGTGTTGGCAGCATCATGCTGTGGGGATATTTTTCAGTGGCAGGGACTTGGAGACGAGACAGGATCGAGGGAAAGATGAACGGAGCAAAATACAGAGAGATCCTTGATGAAAACCTGCTCCAGAGCGCTCAGGACCTTAGACTGGGGTGAAGGTTCACCTTCCAACAGGACAACGACCCTAAGCACACAGCCAAGACAACACAGGAGTGGCTTCGGGACAAGTCTCTGAATGTCCTTGAGTGGCCAAGCCAGAGCCCGGACTTGAAACCGATCMAACATCTCTGGAGAGACCTGAAAATAGCTGTGCAGCGACGCTCCCCATCCAACCTGACAGAGTTTGGGAGGGTCTGCAGAGAAGAARGGGAGAAACTCCCCAAATACAGGTGTGCCAAGCTTGTAGCGTCATACCCAAGAAGACTCAAGTCTGTAATTGCTGCCAATGGTGCTTCAACAAAGTACTGAGTAAAGGGTCTGAATACTTATGTAAATGTGATATTTCAGTTTTTTATTTTTAATGAATTAGCAAACGTTTCTAAAGACCTGTTTTTGCTATGTCATTATGGGGTATTGTGTGTAGATTGATGAGGGGAAAAAACACTTTAATGAATTTTAGAATAAGTCAAGGGGTCCGAATTGTCACGATCGTGTGGAGAGACGGACCAAGGCGCAGTGTGATAAGCATACATCTTCTCTTTATTAACAACGAAGATGAAATAACACGAAAACACTATACAAACAAACAAAACAACAAATGATCGTGAAGCTAAATAACGCAAGTGCACAGACAAGCAACAAACGTTAAACAAGACAACTACCCACAAAAGCCTACTGCCTATGGCTACCTTAAATATGGCTCCCAATCAGAGACAAATGAATGACAGCTGTCTCTGATTGAGACCCAATCTAGGCAGCCATAGACATGACTAGACAACCTAACAATACTCTATCCCATACACATACAACACCCATAGACTAACCAAAACACACACAACATACAATGCCCACCCCAACTC
>NC_036856.1:6113291-6150117 GCF_002910315.2 Salvelinus sp. IW2-2015 | reverse complement strand
TGTGTGTGTGTGTGTGTATTCGCTCAGCACCTTACTCCTCAGTGTAGACTCCCAGTTCTGCTTAAAACAGCAATTTATGTTAACAATATGACCACCTGACTTTTTAACATTCTGTATTATATTTTTTCGCACATAATAATTAGCATTTGATGTATACAATTTGCATGAAGTAGTTGTTTCAAATGGTRACAAACTCAGTTTTGATTAAAGCATGAAGATGTGTTAATAATATGACCACCCTACCTTCAATTATTGGTCTTAAATTACTGTAATTATGTATTCCATACRGCCTAATTTGCATATTAATTCAGTAAATTGTACTTTTATTTGAATCATCTGTGTTCTACATCAGCCTGAAAATGGCATAACCACCCTATCTTTTGATATTGGACAAAAAGTGTTGAATTTAAAATTCTAGACAGGTGATTTGGTGCCTTTTAGACTATGGATTATCTTTGACCTTTTCTGATCACTTGAAAATACGATCTCAGCAATGGTAAATCCTCTCCTCATGAAGTTCTGGTGTTATATGTTCCTGAGAAGCTGCTCTGTAACATGGAATACAAAGTATAACGTCAGAACCAACGTTTCATTTTGACCCTTACCACCGTACTCATAGTGCACTGACCTTGGCTCCATTGATGTCTGTTGTTGGAAGGGAAGTAATACACTTTTCATTTTGGGGTTGTGTGGCAGTAGGGGGTAGCTAGCTCATTCTGGTGTCTGGCAATAGGGGGTAGCTATCTAATACTAGCAATCTAATTTCTGTGGTAATAGGCTACAATTTGAACATGACTGATGCTTTGAGATTAAGAAACGCTGAAATCAGCAGAGCAACATAGTCTCTACTTTGGAGTTATTTTTACCCAAGTGATCACAGCATCCAGTAAGACATAACTGTGAGGGAAAATGTTATTGTCTGAAGAGATAGCCTRGAATTGTACACAGCATCTCCTCTCATTCTATCTTGGTTCGTGCAGGTGACTGTGACCTCCTCCTCAGACCAATTGGCAGTACACCCAGAACATTGAGAGAAGAGACATTTCAATTGAGTTTGAGTCCTTAGTGGTGAATTTCCACAACATAACCATAACCTCTTTGGGCTGGGTCTCATGTAGTCTGACAACACAACCAACAGAACACCTCAGTAGACTGGAAACAAATGCAATTATTAATCATGATCAATATATTTGCACCGATGAATTACTGCTTTAGAATTTCCACCCATATTCCCCATTACAACTGTAAAATAAATGATTAGCTCAGTGTAATGACTGCAATTTGATTCAGCATAGTGTAAATCAGTGGAGACTCCTCAGAGGAGGAAGGGGATAATCTTTCTCCTCAGTGAATTTCATAAAAATAAAACATTGAAAAACATTGAAAAAATTATCCTTTTAAGATAAAACTTTACTAAACATATTCACGTCACCAAATAATTGATTAAAACACACTGTTTTGCAGTGAAGGTCTACAGTATTCTCAACAGCACTCTGTAGGGTAGCACCATGGTGTAGCCGGAGGACAGATAGCTTCCGTCATCCTCTTGCTACCTTGACTTTAATACAAAACCTAGGAGGCTCTTGGTTCTCACCCCCTTCCATAGACTTATACAGTAATTACGACAAATTCCGGAGGACGTCCTCCAACCTATCAGAGGTCTTGCAGCATGAACTAACATGTTGTCCACCCAATCAAATGATCAGAGAATGAATCTAGTACTGAAAGCAMAAGCTACAGCTAGCTAGCACTGCAGTGCATAAAATGTGGTGAGTAGTTGACTCAAAGAGAGAGAAAGACAACAGTTTTCAACAAATTAATTTATTTAAAAAAGAAAGAGAATCGAAAGAGAGAGAGAGAGAGAGAGAGATTGTCATTTTGTTCAGTTTCACTTACTTAGCTAGCAAATGCAGCTGGCTGGTTTAGTTACTCAAACACCCGGCACAAACAGAGGGATGCTATGTTAGTTAGCTGGCTATGACTATCCAACACTGGAACTCTTCCAAGTCAAGGTAAGCTTTTGGATGTATTCATTTATTGCCACCGGGCCTGCCGGTGTAACTGCATGAGTGTGGCGGGTTTACTAACGCATTAGTTATATTAGCTATGATGACTATGACGTTACTTTAGCTAATATGGGGATTACGGTGTGTATAGTGTATAGTGGTTATGACATGGTTTGGCTAGGAACGTTTTTTTCACCTGATCACATACTGCTGATGCGTTGTTCATTGAAGTCCACAAAGGAAAGGGTGAGAGGAGGACAGTGCATAGAGGCGAGAATGAATACGACGTGACTGCAATGAAAGTGAATTGTGAAACAAGGATAAAAATACCAGAATTTGTCCAATATAAACTCTRGTTTGCAACTGTTGGACTAATGATTGCACCCTAGATGAGCTCGATGCAGGCAAGAGTGTGCCATGCAGTATTGAATGTGTCACTCTGTCATCTCACATTTTTATCTCGACCTGTGTGCACCTACGTTGTAAACTTTCATTCATAGGCTAGGTTGTAGCAACCTCATGATGGGTARAGGGAAAATTTGAGTATCATGTAGTAGCCTAAACCTATCGCTGTTACATTTAACTGGTTGAATGGAATATGAATGACAGTCATCCAACATGCTGTAATAGAAATAAGGCCACGCTCGTGAATTTTTGTTGTTGTCCTTCTTCATCATAAACGGCACTGATCGCCACTGGTGTAAATTGCGATAACAGCTTGTCTTTTACCAAGTTCACGTTCAAGTTTGTACATTCACTCACATGTCAGAGAAGGAGTCTTGTGAATTACATGACAAAATAGAGTAAACAAGTTTCAATTCAAAATGCAAGATTAAAGTTGAAAGTGAACAGACAAGGTTCAACATTCACTTGTCATGAAAGGAACTCAAGTGCTCCGATCAGGGTACGGGAAACGGAGCTGGGAAGAGGCACATACATTCCAAATTAGACAAAGGCTATGCTCGAAGCAACTGTTCACCTGCAACAAGGTGCAAGAGACACAATATAAGATTATTATAAACCCCTCGGACCCCTCTCCTCTCTATTTGCAATCATCCCTCCATCCCCACCTCCAACACACTCCGTTCCCATTATGTGTTCTCTCACCATGCTCTCACAGACACTCAGGCCACCTGTTGGCTAGCAGAGGCTGCCGCTGTCCCACAGGGAACCCCGAATTCCCCACCTGTTCTCCCATACTATTGCTACATGGACTCTCTCCATGGACCCTTCCATTTAATAAGAAATGTTGCACTGACTCTATCCACACTCCAACACACCCTCACACGCACATAACATGCACATTCACACACGCCCACACACTCAATCATCATATACGCTGCCGCTACTCTGTTAATCATATATCCTGATGCCTAGTCACCTTACCCCTGTACATATATAACATTCCCACTCCAGTATCCCTGCACATTGTAAATATGGTATTGACACTGACCCTGGAACTGGCTACTGTATATAGCTTACTTACTTTCTTGTGTTCTTCTTATATCTATTTCTCGTTATAGTACTACTGATATTGATTAGCGTATTGTTGGGAAAGAAAGGCATTTCACTGTACTTGTGCARGTGACAATAAAAACTTGAACATTTAACTTGAAAATACTACCACTACTCTGAAAGAGGCAATCTGCAGGCAGAGAGAGGCAAATATTAACATCACAGGGTGCACTTAGCTAGGTCGATGAGATTAACAGATGGAATGGGGCTATGTCAACGCATCGCAGTACATTATCAGTCTCAGAAAGAGCAGGCGAAAGGACTGTTTGGTAAATGAGATATGAGATTGGTGTTTTCATTTACATATTTATACAGAGAATAAATATAGAGTGAAKAGTAGTCAAAAAGTTGCTTGAAATACACTGTGTCTGTTTCGACAGCAACTATTCCAATCTGACTACTCAATCCTTTGGTGAAAGTTTAAATTCTACATTTAACGTACACTCGTAATGAAGAGATCCAAGAAGAAAACGCTATGGCTGCTAATAGAAACATTGKAGAAAGCACTCAAGTACACAATGGTTCCACCTCTGTGTGAAGAGGGTGCATATTAACCTGTTAGGACGGTCAGACATTTATAAAATGTTAACAAGGAACAGACTGATCCTTACAGAAAAGCAAACACGCTGATCTGAACCTTCTGCCAAGGGGACACGTCTATAATTAACGAGAACAGGAAGGCCAAGAAGATCATCAAAGACCTCAGCCACCCGAGCCACGGCCTGTTCACCCCGCTACCATCTAGAAGGCGGAGGCAGTACAGGTGCATCAAAGCTAGGACTGAGAGACCGATAAACAGCTTCTTTCTCCAGGCCATCAGACTATTAAAACCTCGACAGGATTGGTGTCCCTAAATGTTTTTTAGAACCCAATTCATACAGRCCCATTTTTAACACATTCTTGCCTAGATAAGCCTTTTATATCTCCTATACTCATGCCGGAAAGTTTAAGAGGACCTCGGCCGAGGTGGGTGGATATCTACAGTATTTTAATAAATCCATTGAATATACACCATCACAAAGAAATCCATTATTACTTTGTTTTAGGCAGGTCCTAAGAAACACTAATGAAATGTATTTTCAAAAGAATAGAATGGCATATTTTGAGATGAATTGTTATGGGTCTGTGTAGCCATGGCTGCACTATCCAAATCAAATCAATAGTTATATTTGTTAATTAACCAGACAAGACACCACCTCGCAGTCAACACCCATATATTATATAGTAAGGAATATAATGGACAATAACAAAATTAAAGAACAAAAAACAATTATTCCACACAACTTGCGTCACAGACATAACAGTGATATTTTAAAACAAGCCAAATACTCAACTTGTGAGAACTAGCCGGTAAGCCTACATAACATACAGCCAAAAATGTTGTAATGCATGACCAAACGCAGATGATGACCATGAGCAAGCCACTCATAACTCAACTTACGAACATTTCCACAGCCTTAATTGAAGCCTAACCCAATATCCAAACACAGATTTAGTGAAAATACAAATCTGACATTGCATTGATCAAGTCCCCAATTAACTTCCCTTAGAACCAGCCAATCCTGGCAGCTAGATAGAAAAACTGTGGGTTCGCACAAACCAATCATTCAGCTACAGCTAGTACAGAAACGGGTTCAGGGAAGCTCAATCTGCTTTGGGCTCATTCGTCCTCACCAGTTCTTGCACCTAATTGCCAGGTTCAGCGCTGTAACCGACTTCCGTGGGCAAAGCTCACCTTCGGGGCCGCTGGCACGCTGGAGAAGTGGGCTCTTCAAGAATGAATACCGGTTTCACTGTACCGGGCAGATGGCAGATGGCTTTGTGTGGGCGAGCGGTTTGCTGATATCAACGTTGTAACAGAGCACCCATGGTGGCGGTTTATGGTATGGGCAGGCATAAGCTACGTACAATGAACTCAATTGCATTTTATCGATGGCAATTTGAATGCACAGAGATACCGTGACGAGATCCTGAGGCCCATTGTCGTGACATTCATCCGCCGCCATCACCCCATCTTTCAGCATGATAATGCATGGATCCATGTCGCAAGGATCGGTACKKAATTCCTGGAAGCTGAAAACATCCTAGTTCTTCCATGGCCTACGTACTCACCAGACATATCATCCATCGAGCCTGTTTGGGATGCTCTGGATCGACATATGCGACAGCGTGCTCCAGTTCCCGACAATATCCAGCAACTTCGCACAGCCATTGAAGAGGAGTGGTACAACCTTCCACAGGCCGCAATCAACAGCCTGATCAACTCAATGCGCATGAGATTTGTCGGGCTGCATGAGGCAAWTGGTGGTCACACCAGARACTGATTGTTTTTCTGATCCGCACCCCATTTTTTAAGGTATCTGTGACCAACAGATGCATATCTGTATTCCCAGTCATGTGAAATACATAGATTAGGGCCTAATTTATTTATTTKAATTGACTGATTCCCTTATATCAATTGTAACTATGTAAAATCTTAGAAATTGTTGCATGTTGTGTTTATATTTTTGTTCAGTGTGTGTATTTTATGTAATTCAGGGCTCATCTGTACAAGAAACGTTGGTCTCAGTATGACTCCCATATCAAATAAAGGATCAATCAAAAATAAATAAGTATACTGTCCATACACACCATTATACATGGACTCAATTCGGGGACGATTGTTGATACACAAGGGAAACAGTTGAGTGTGAAAAACCCAGCAGCATTGCAGAGGGTGAATGGGGTACACAGATATATTACGGACTCTTACATMGCTCGTTCTGATATTTCTTTGTTACTTTTTGGATTATGTGTGCATTGTTTTGTATTTCTAGCTATTACTGCACTGTTGGAGCTAGAAACACAGCATTTTGCTGCACCTGCGATAACATCTGAAGATCTGTGCACACAACCAATAAACTTTTACTTGATGCAGAAACATTACAGGGCCATTCGAGAAACATTACATGGACATTGCAGTAACATTACAGGGACATTGCAGGAACGTTAGGGACATTGCAGGAACGTTAGGGACATTGCAGGAACGTTAGGGACATTGCAGGAACGTTAGGGACATTGCAGGAACGTTAGGGACATTGCAGGAACGTTAGGGACATTGCAGGAACGTTAGGGACATTGCAAAAACTTTACACACAGGAATATTGCAGCAACATTACAGGGACATTCCAGAAACATTAAATGGATATTGCGGAAACATCGCAGGGATATTGCCGAAATATTACAGGGATATTGCAGAAACATTACAGGGACATTCCAGAAACATTAAATGGATATTGCGGAAACATCGCAGGGATATTGCCGAAATATTACAGGGATATTGCAGAAACATTACAGGGACTTTGCAATAACATTACAGGGACATTGCATTGCAGGGACATTGCAGAAACATTACAGGAACATTGTAGAAACACTATTACAGGGATAATACAGAAACATTACAGGAACATTGCAGAAACATTACATGGCCATTGCAGAAATGTTGCAAAGGGACATAGGCTAGACTGCTCGGTCAGAGTTGGGAGAGGGCACTCACTCACATAGGGATGATGTGATGACATTTGATATGACACATCTGTGTGCAGTTATTATACGATTAATTGAAATGATGTGTTCATTATATAATGGTTAATGCAGGATCAGGACCTAGGGTCCATTTTCCTGAAATAACTCTGTGAAGCTTGTTCTGTAGCTTGATCCTGGTGTGGTAAGCCAAAGGATTTGCTCTGTCCTCTCCGAGGATTCCTTCCCATGTGGTTAAACCCAATAATTACAAAAAAAAGGGAGGAAAAACAGGTTGGTGTGTAAATTCAAGGGTGGGTTCTTCCAGCATTCAACATGTATTTGGATGGAAGTTRTTCCCAAGGTTGGGACTATATTTCCATCTGCTGGTTTAAAAGCACACTTCAACCACTGTTATTTCCTTAAGACTCTTATCAATCTCCACTCCAGTTGTTTGGCCACACATAAACTATGCATATCCTTCTAAAATGTAATTGTAAAGACATTGTCCCACATGAGAAAAATGTATTAATTTCAATTMTATTCAGTTCCATATGATGCCATTTCTAAACAGATACACATCACTCAGTAGCTGAATTACAAAGACAGGGTGAAAATATGTCTATTTATTTGTTGAAGAACACAACATCACAGGTCAATGGCAGGAATAGCATATTTTAGCACGCCATAGACAATTCAGTCTATAACTACGAAAAACCAATACAATCTACTACTATCACAAGTGACTTGTGCCTGTGAGGCACTGCTCCCTCATGCCTATGTTTGCAAACTGCTGCCTCACAGGCTGATGTTTACACACTGCTGCCTCACAGGCTGATGTTTACACACTGCTGCCTCACAGGCTGATGTTTAAGCAACTCCGCCAAATTCAAATTCAAATTGTAAAAGGGGGAGAGCGAGAATAACCATTTTGAAATCTTTAATCAGGCTAGCTGATCCAAAAACACTGAAATGGCTGGACTGTTTTCAAATTATACTGGCTAACATATAAAGACTGAAATAGCAAGACTACATAGACATTATACAGGCTGATATATAGATCATCTAAGCTGTTTAGCTGGTTAGTTCTCTTTTTAAAGGAGCTTGCATCTTAGTCGACTATTTTGCTGATGTTTTTCATCTGACAACATAATGCAGCAATTACAGCTACCAATGTTACTAACTGCCAGTGGTGGAAAAAGTACCCAATTGTCATTCTTCAGCAAAAGTAAAGATACATTAATAGAAAATGACTCAAGTAAAACTGAAAGTCACCCAGTAAAATACTACTTGAGTGAAAGTCTAAAAGTATTTGGTTTTAGATMAACTTAAGTATCAAAAGTAAATGTAATTGATAAAATGTACTTAAGTATCAAAAGTAAAAGTATAAATKATTTCAAATTCCCTATATTAAGCAAACCAGACTACACAATTTAAATAAATAAAAAATAATTTACTGATAGTTAGTGGCACACTTCAACACATTTGTGTTTACAGAGACCGCCACATCAGGTAGTAGGGATGGCCAGGGACGTTCTCTTGATGAGTGTGTGAATTTGATTATTTTCCTGTCCTGCTAAGCATTCAAAATGTAACAAGTACTTTTGGGTGTCAGGGAAAATGTATGGYGTAAAAAGTACATTATTTTCTTTAGGAGTGTAGTGAAGTAAAAGTAAAAGTTGTCAAAAATAAAAATTGTAAAGTACAGATACCAAAAKAYAKTACTTAAGTGGTACTTTAAAGTATTTTTACATAAGTACTTTACACCACTGCTAACTGCTTAGCTAGCTATTTTCTCTTGAGCAATGAGCTAATATAGCAAGKTGTATCTTAGCTGGCTGGTTAAATAGAGCTATCTATTCATACAACTAATACAATACAGGCTCCTCTGAGGCTGATCTGAGTAAATAGGGGCCTTACAGGCTAATCGATAATAAAGTTTCCTCTCAGGCGGGTCAGAGTAAATATGGGCCTAACAGGCTGGTCTAATGGTCTATAATAAAGGCTCCCCGGAGGCTGATCAGAGCAAATAGGGGCCTTACAGGCTGGTCTATCATGGTAAAGGTTCATTTCAGGCTTACCAGTTTAAATAGGGGCCTTGCAGATGGATCTATAATAAAGGTTCCTCACAGACAGAACCCATATTTAGAATATTTTGTCAACAATGAACTATCCACTAAAGACAAAGGGTGGGCCTATATTCTACTGGTGAAAAACACATAAAGGCGGAAAACGTGGCAATTGCAATTTTCCTCGGGCGATTGGAACAATTGTTGTCCATATAGACCACCCACACACTGCAAAGTGCCCCGCTATGCCCACAATCAACGTTAAAACAGTAATAGACGACAAGACATTCATTCTCCCGCACCCACAGACCAGTCCATATATATGGAGGACACACATAGCCACTAGGTGTCAGGGCAAACATGAGTAATATCTCCTAAAACACCTCATAACCTTCACATTTCAAATWTGCCAAGAATTTCCACCAGCTTTTGACACTTAGAGAAATGACAGTCTGTTTTAAGCCTACCTTCTGGTCATCTAAAAGTGGACTGGGGCCAAGTTATTAAGGGCCTATAAAAAAGATAAGTTATAATACCTCATAAATCATCAGACTCTGTACACTGCCTTCTGTTTTTACCTTTTGCTGATCATGTTATTTGATCTCCAGCACCTGCTCAGTATTGGATGTGCGTAGGCTATGCAATCTTTTCCTATACTTATCTTATACTTTATCTCAACTATGTGCAGAAAACAGTTTGGTCCCACTGGATAATGATGTCACTTTTTACTGATAAAACCATTCAAGAATCACCACCAAAACATCCCAAAACCATCTCCCRCACTACCAGGGGCTATCAACATTTGTAATTTCGGCAATTTAGCGCCAGTGTTTATCTATGTCAGGAATGGGGATATGTGTCATGATGGAAATTGCTGCTCAGAAGATGAAATGATCAGACCATGATATGGAATGTCGACTGTTCATCCTCCGGCTCAATGAGGTGTCAAATCCTGACACATACTGTAATGTACTCTACACCCTGCATCCGCAAACGGTATGATTTCAATGGTGATAAAGTTGAACACTATTGAAAGAGGAAGGGGGATAGCTCATGATTTGTTTTGAACCTTTGTTAACGCCTGTTTTGTCAGGTTGGTTTGGAAACAGGATTCCTCACCCAAATCAAGTCAGGACAAGACTGCCTATTATTTATGTATACCAAGTACACCACCTTGGCACTTTGGACCTGTAAAACTCGGACTAACCTTTTCCAAATATACGAATAAAGAGGCTTGTAGGTGAATAAGCACCAAAACCTACTTATACATTTACACTGCATTTTACGAGGTAAGGTCAAACGTAATTATCATGTCGCCCTGAGAGTGTGATTATAGGGACTGGACTAATTAAAAAACAAGCTTGTTTTAAACCCTGCTTGTCCTTTGAAGCCCTTAATCCAACCAGGTCCACCTCCGGGATGCTCATTATGATCCAGGTCTCAGGTGGACGCTGTGTAGATGACATCCCAWCATTCCGAAGGGTTGCCCCTGTAGCCCCGTCCTGTTTGGGAGGGTAGCTACTGGCATTAGGATACCAAAGTAACGCGTTAAAGTACTCAGATAACTTTTTGTGGTAACGACTAACCTAACGCATTCGTTTTCAATTTAAGTAATCTGTTACTTAGTTACTTTTTGGGGAAAAAAACAAACGTAGCTAGGTGATCAAGTCAGGCTCAGTTGATAAGAATTGACATTTTTCCAGCTCTGTTTTCTCCATAAACATGAAGGAAAGGGCACTACGATGACACAATGCGATCATATAGTTTTACATAGAATCTCTCTTCCCAGTTTGTATCAGTGTGGAAAAACAGATTGGTAGCCAGWTGTCCTTGTATTTGAGCTCTCCTTTTATGAGTGCCCAGTTMGTTTTATATAMSCKCTATGTATTTACTTACAGAASGTGTAAATAATTCAACAAAATAATTTATTTTAAGTATTGTGAAGGAGATATTGCGTCTGTCATTATTATTTGAGTTGGTACATCCCAGAGTTATAAATCAGCCTAATTGCTGAAATAGGTCAATCAAATCAATAATGAGAGCAAAGTCTGATTAACTGATAATTGACACAGACATGGTGGCGTAGTATGAAGATCTGCATTCCATGAACCAGGAGGTTGTGAGTTCAAATCCCAGGTGAGGACATGTTGAATAACGATTAATGTATAAATTAAAAAGCACAATTTACTCATGTGTGTTAAAAGCACTGTTTGTGTGTGTAACCAGTTGCACAGCCTTTTTTAGTTAAGATGCCCAAATAATATTTCATTGTAGAACGAACACAAGTTGAGCAAACAAATCAAGTTTTCTCAAGTTGGAGCTAAGTTGGTGCCAACAATTTTTTGTTGTTTTGGTAACACTTGGACCAAAAAGTTGAGTAAACAAAAGAAAAAGGCTGTGGAACCAGTTACTTAACAACTCGATTTTTTATTTTACAGTGTGTGCATACGCCATTAGAGGAGCAGCTACCCACTTCTTTGAAGTCTGCTTCTCCAGCAACTGCAGCTTGCGGGTCATTCCACGAAAAGAGTGCCTTTTGCGTCTCTTTGATATTTTAAGTAAAAATTGTGCACCAATATCTTAAAAAGTTATATTGTTATATTAATCTAAGAGATATTTAATATAGACCATATGGAGAATTCAATAAATCAGATTTTTTATATGACACTTGCTAAAGTGCCAAAATTCTGCCTTTTGACATTTCCCTCCTTCAGCCCTGTGTCACTTCTAAGATGTTAACCCACTTAATCCCAACATTTCTCAAAGTATCACCATCATTGTAAAGCCTTTGTCAAAGCAACAAAATAACTAAGTCATTTCTGAAGGTGATTATTTATTTAATGTGATTAGTGATTCATTTACATCTGTCCTTCATTTGAAGGTCAACAGGTTACGTGAACAGAACTCTCCTTTAATAGTCAGATCCTAGTGTAAAAGCAGGTGAGCTGGTTCCACTCTTTTTTGCCACGTTCTGGTGTTTTGTGGTGGAAATCTGAGCGGGTCGAGCATAACACGTCATCCCTGTTACCCATAGATAGACAGGCATTTTTTTTTTTTTTACAATTTCATAATATTTTTGTGAAGCTTACATTCAATTGCCACCCTCTGTTGCACACAGCGAGCTTCCATTCCCCCTGTCACAAGGGGATTTATGGCTGATTTAAGAAAACAGTCAACCCTGTTACTTTATTTGGCACTTAGTTAGCACTTACTATAGTCATTTTTGAGTTTAACCTGCTGAGATGGGAAAAWWWAWTTTTTTATGAAGTTGAACATGTGCTCTTTATGTCAGAATGTTAAAATTAGGTTAAATCAAACATATATTTTTTCCAAATTACACTTCTCAAAAGGCACTGAATTGGTGGAATGACCCTTGTACTTTTCCACTCCTCCCACACACTCCCATAAGGGACACTCCCATAAGGGAGCCAAGGAGAGGATGAGGAAAATCAGCATGTTGGTGTCCAAACACACAGTCACTTCTTCCCCAGGTCCTGATGACCTTTCTGTCTATGTCTGGTATCAAGAGCCATCTGAAGCAGGTGTGAGWGAGCTGTTTCCATTGAGAGTAGAGGACGGGGTCCAGTCTGGCTGGTAGAAGTGGATGTCGAACATCCGAGCCCAGTTGGCGAACACTGTCTTCTCCGTGATGAAGCGATGGTGGCTGCCGCGCCGGTTCCGCTCGTGGGAGAGATACATGGCGCACTCGTCAGGCCCCGAAGGCTCGTAGTAATGATACGGCACCGAGAGATGGGAAGGAGCCCTGGAGAAAGGAGGAAATGAGGGGGAGAGAAGTTTGAGGGGGGAAATGGAAGAGGGGGGAGAGAGAGTGAGATTGGAGAGGAGAGAGATCAACAGAAAAAGAGAGAGAGTGTGTGTGCATGCATGCGAGAGACAGATAGAGAATAGGGAGGGGAGTGGTAGAGAGGGAGGGAGAGAGAGAGGGATTGAAAAATACAGAGAGATGGTGGAGATGCAGTACAGTGCATTCAGAAAGTATTCAGACCCGTTGACTTTTTCCACATTTTGTTACATTACAGCCTTGTTCTAAAATCAATTCAATATTTTATTTTCCTCATCAATCTACACACAATACTCCATAATGACAAAGCGAAAACAGGTTTTTAGAAATTGTTGCAAATTTATAAAACATAAACTGAAATATCTTATTTACATAAGTATTCAGACCCTTTGCTATGAGACTCGAAATTGAGCTCAGGTGCATCCTGTTTCCATTGATCATCCTTGAGATGTTTCTACAATTTGATTGTGGAGTCCACCTGTGGTAAATTCAATTGATTGGACATGATTTGGAAAGGCATACACCTTTCTATATAAGGTCCCACAGTTGACAGTGCATGTCAGAGCAAAAACCAAACCATGAGGTTGAAGGAATTGTGAGCTCCGAGTCAGGATTGTGTCGAGGCACAGATCTGGGGAAGGGTACCAAAACATTTCTGCAGTATTGAAGGTCCCCAAGGACACAGTGGCCTCCATCATTCTTAAATGGAAGAAGTTTGGAACCACCAAGACTCTTCCTAGAGCTGGCCGCTCTGCCAAACTGAGCAATTGGTCACTCTGACATGGCTCCAGTGTTCCTCTGTGGAGATGGGAGAAGCTTCCAGAAGGACAACTATCTCTGCAGCACTCCACCAATCAGGCCTTTATGGTAGAATGGCCAGACGGAAGCCACTCCTCAGTAAAAGGCACATGACAGCCCGCTTGGAGTTTGCCAAAAGGCCCTTAAAGACTCTCAGACCATGAGAAACAAGATTCTCTGGTCTGATGAAACCAAGATTGAACTCTTTGGCCTGAATGCCAAGCGTCACATCTGGAGGAAACCTGGCACCATCCCTACGATGATGCATGGTGGTGGCATCATCATTCTGTGGGGATGTTTTTCAGCGGCAGGAACTGGGAGACTAGTCAGYATCGAGGGAAAGATGAGCGGCGCAAAGTCCAGAGAGATCCTTGATGAAAACCTTCTTCAGAGCGCTCAGGACCTCAGATTGGGGCGAAGGTTCACCTTCCAACAGGACAACAACCCTAAGCACACAGCCAAGACAACGCAGGAGTGGTTTCGGGACAAGTCTCTGAATGTCCTTGAGTGGTCCAGCCAGAGCACAGACTTGCCTATTTAAATAAAGATAACATAAAAAAATAAAATAAAAAGACTTGAACCCGATCAAACATCTCTGTAGACCTGAAAATAGCTGTGCATCAACGCTCCCCATCCAACCTGACAGAGCTTGAGGATCAGCAGAGAAGAATGGGAGAAACTCCAGAAATACAGGTGTGCCAAGCGTGTAGCGTCATACACAAGAAGACTTGAGGCTGTAATCACTGCCAAAGATGCTTCAACAAAGTCCTGAGTAAAGGATCTGAACACTTATGTAAATGTGATATTGTATTTTTAAATAAATATAAACATTTGCAAAAATGTCCAAAAACCTTTTTGCTTTGTCATTATGGAGTATTGTGTTTGGACTGATGAGGGAAAAAACTATTTACTTCATTTTAGAATATGGCTGTAATGTAACAAAATGAGGAAAAAGTTAAGGGCTCTGAATACTTTCCGAATGCCCTGTATATCATATTTCTTAGCCCTGAGATGTGCTTATCAAAGCTACTTCTTTCCCTGTGATAATTCTTCAGTCCTAGACTCAGTAGACTCTAGCCTCAGAGGAGAGTTTGAGCCAGCATGAATAATTCACACAACACAGACATTGGATCTGGTCCCATGGACCTGCCTGTGGATATCAGCTCATTATCTGGAGCACCTGTTATCCTCCATCTATCTATCTTTGTTTTATTCGACCTTCCCCTCTCATGTATTAAGATGCATAGTCAAGATATTTAGAACACAAGCAGGTATCTTTTATTTGCCAGAACAGAAATAATAATAATAATAAAAGTGATAAGTTGCCTATTAGTAATCATTGGGGTAATAATCCCTATGGCATACATGTCATTAAAACTCTCGGGTCCGACAGCACTGTGACCTGTGCCGAACCTAACCCACCTGCAAAAGTCAGGAGCCACCATGCCATAGACATTGATCGTGTCACAGAGTTCCAGGGCAATGGCCATGGTGAACCAGCCAGTGCTCAGCCATGAGTTAGAGGTCTTCCTGGATGACACGGTGAGGGGAAACAAGACACAATATATACTATATGTTCCAACGAAATGTATTGCATGACTCAATAGATTTAAATGAGAGAAATTGTGAGACAGAAAAAAACTGACCATATGTGMTGCTTGCAGCGATATCCATCCTGCCCAAGGCCCTCAAGTTATTGCTTAATTTTTAATACCATAAGATTTCACACTGCCATATTCCTAATTTACATGATTTGACATGAAATCGCAATTTCAATACTGTTAAACAGCCATCAAAGCAGTGCCCCCTGTAAAATGGAGCCCTTTGATCTACTGAACCGTCAAGGCTAGTTTGTCGAGGCTGGACCTGCCAGCCATACCAGCCCCTCACTGGGGGATATCCCAGRTGGCAGCGGTGCCACTTCTGTCTGGGCTCATTCTGTTTACTGTTGGCAGCCTCTGCCAGGGGGGCACGGCGAGAGTACCCAGGGAGAGTGCCAGCCAGTGAAAGTCTGGTAGGACCTGCAATCGGTTTCTGCTCCTAGCTTTGCCTCAGTGACATTATCTTGTGAGGCTGTGCAGCACTTTTGTCACTTCCTGTCAACAGTTAATGAAGACACCAATTATCTCGTATTATCGTAGCATATGTAAATGTCATGTACAGARGTACTATCTTAATTCGATCACTCTGTTGTCAAAGAGATTTTCCTGCGCAGAAACACAGAGACATTTCGTCAACGTTTCTGAGCTTTAACTATTATTAATCGTTAGTTATATTATTAATCATTAGTTATAAAAGAGACATGAGAGGTGCCATAATGAAACTTGGGAGGGGCTGATTGCAGGGAGAACAATCACATGTAGCAGTGCTGATAAAGGGAGGAACCATTTAAGGCCCATATCACTGTCCTACATAACATTGATTTAAYTAGGCAAGTCAGTTAAGAACAAATTCTTACTTACAATGGTGGCTTAGGAACAGTGGGTTAACCGCCTTGTTCAGGGACAGAACAGTAGATTTTTACCTTAACAGCTCGGGGATMTGATCTAGCAACCTTTCGGTTACTGGCCCAATGCTCTAACCACTAGGCTACCTGCCCAGCAATAATGATGCAATGTTTAGCGATAAGGAGGAGACTCCACCCAAAGTGGGGTATGTATACTATCACGGCTGAAACCATGTCTTTGTCTAATTCACCCTCTGGGAAGAATAAACTTGGTTTGAGCGTTCATAGTGTCCGTAGAGTTTTTACTCTGAGAATTAGAACCTAACACTTCGTAATGTAAAATTGGTAGTTGGCATTAGGTTGTCTCAGCGTTATTACACAACGTCTTGTTTCTTCTTCTTCTACCACTTCCATTCACAACATGATCCAGCATTTTGTTTGGGACAGAGTTTCTGTACTTACAGATTGCTAAAATCCCTCTCTAGCTGCATTGTCCCATTCAATGAGATTCTCATACCCCATGGTCTACAACTAATCCTCTTAGTTCCTAACATATATTCAGAGTGCTTTGAACTAAATCCCATTAATGATAGTGTGAGTGGTTGGGTGGTTGTTGGGATTTCTTTCTTATTCTTTTGTTAAAAATGCTCAAAAGCAGCTTTTGAATTAGAATGTGTATGCCCAAGAGCACTGACTACAATGCATTCGACTTCCCTGGCAAATCCTGCTTCAAGTGGCTCAAGTCCTCAAACACACTGACTGTATTTTTCAGAAGTCATTCTTGACCAGAATTGGACAGACAGACAGACTCACAAAGCCAAAACCCAATGGCATCATTGACCCGAGGGTCAAAATGTCAAAACCCTACCTGTCTTTCCCTGTCTCCTTCTTGAAGAGCTCATCGAACTGCGGCATCTTGAGCTGGGAGATGACATAGACCTTGAGCTTGGGCAGCAGCTGGTTGACCATACGCAGGTTGTTGAAGACCAGGCCTTTGCCGTCGCGTCGCATACAGCTGCTGGGTCCCCAGAAGAGGAAGACTGAGTCCTGGCTGGCGTTGAGCAGCTCCTGCCGGCTCCGCAGTACCCTCTGCAGGCTGGAGTGGGCGATGACGCGCAGGCTGGTACGCTGGCCCACGTCCCGCTGGAAACTACCCCCAGTCGGGGCGTCGTTCATGCGGATGACGCACTCGGTGCTGTCGATTTCGTCCCCGCGGTTGCTGCCGGTAAGGTGGCCCGAGCTGGTCACCAGGGCACAGCAGTTACAGTGCATCCTCAGAGGCTCGGGGGGAAAGTCAAGAGGTCAAAGACGGTATAGTAGAGTGAGGTCAGAGGTTACAGGAGTTCAACTGTGGCCATTAAAACAACATAAAAAATGCATGCTTCCTTATTTCCTTGAACTGAAATGATGTACAGGTAACTGCCAAAATAAAGGAAACACTTGAGTTCTGGCGGCTCTGTTATGGTGTGGAGTGCATTTTCCTGGCATGGTTTAAGTCCTCTCAACCCCTTAGATAGCAAGGCAGATTTTTTTTAATTTTTTAAATTTTTTATTTCACCTTTATTTAACCAGGTAGGCTAGTTGAGAACAAGTTCTCATTTGCAACTTCGACCTGGCCAAGATAAAGCATAGCAGTGTGAACAGACAACACAGAGTTACACATGGAGTAAACAATAAACAAGTCAATAACATGGTAGAAAAAAAAGAGAATCTATATACAATGGGGGAAAAGGCATGAGGTAGGCAATAAATCGAATAATTACAATTTAGCAGATTAACACTGGAGTGATAAATCATCAGATGATCATGTGCAAGAAGAGATACTGGTGTGCAAAAGAGCAGAAAAGTAAATAAATAAAAGCAGTATGGGGGGTGAGGTAGGTAAATTGGGTGGGTAGTTTACAGATGGACTATGTACAGCTGCAGCGATCGGTTAGCTGCTCGGATAGCAGATTTTTAAAGTTGTTGAGGGAGATAAAAGTCTCCAACTTCAGAGATTTTTGCAATTCGTTCCAGTCGCAGGCAGCAGAGAACTGGAAGGAAAGGCGTCCAAATGAGGTTTTGGCTTTAGGGATGATCAGTGAGATACACCTGCTGGAGCGCGTGCTGCGGGTGGGTGTAGCCATCGTGACCAGTGAACTGAGATAAGGCGGCACTTTACCTAGCATAGCCTTGTAGATGACCTGGAGCCAGTGGGTCTGACGACGAACATGTAGCGAGGGCCAGCCGACTAGGGCATACAGGTCGCAGTGGTGGGTCGTATAAGGTGCTTTAGTAACAAAACGAATGGCACTGTGATAAACTGCATCCAGTTTGCTGAGTAGAGTATTGGAAGCTATTTTGTAGATGACATCGCCGAAGTTGAGGATCGGTAGGATAGTCAGTTTTACTAGGGTAAGTTTGGCGGCGTGAGTGAAGGAGGCTTTGTTGCGGAATAGAAAGCCGATTCTTGATTTGATTTTGGATTGGAGATGTTTGATATGAGTCTGGAAGGAGAGTTTGCAGTCTAGCCAGACACCTAGGTACTTATAGATGTCCACATATTCTAGGTCGGAACCGTCCAGGGTGGTGATGCTAGTCGGGCGTGCGGGTGCAGGCAGCGAACGGTTGAAAAGCATGCATTTGGTTTTACTAGCATTTAAGAGCAGTTGGAGGCCACGGAAGGAGTGTTGTATGGCATTGAAGCTCGTTTGGAGGTTAGATAGCACAGTGTCCAAGGAAGGGCCGGAAGTATATAGAATGGTGTCGTCTGCGTAGAGGTGGATCAGGGAATCGCCCGCAGCAAGAGCAACATCATTGATGTATACAGAGAAAAGATACCAACAAATACACAGCCATTCTGAGTGATCGCCTTCAACCTATGGAAATCATTTCTATTCTGATGGGAGTGGTCTGTGGTAGAGGTCTTCACAGATCCACCTGTCCGGATCCATAAGTCAAAATAATGTCACAGGTCTGGTCGGATCTGATATTACTGTCAGGGGTCTCAGGTGTGTGRCATTTTAACAGACTTTTCTGGAAGGATCCATACAGATCCGAATGCGARTGCAGTAGAAAGAGAGAGAAAATGTGTAATTTATACTGCTGCTCTTTGCTTTCCACGAGAGTGGCGCACGTAGCTTGTTGCTGATGTTGTTGGCCAATCATAAGTCATCAAAGCGGCAATAAGCTAAAGTCATAGAGCCTCTGTTTGGAGCAAAAAGTTAGGAGATATCTAATCAATGGAATATTTTGAATTAAAATMATGGAATTAAAAGTTAACAACAAGGAAAAGGATAGGTTACAATGGCCAAGAGGCAACAGGTAGGCTGCTACTTTATATTCTGAATGGAATTGTTGTTGTTTGTAACTGTGTAGGACGGGAATGCGCATGCAGCCTTAATTAGCCTAGCTAGCTATCTTAACTAGCTCCTCCCGGTTTGATGCAGTCAAGACAGGTTACCTACGTAATCATATTGGATGATAAATAACCTAGCTATGGCAGCTATTAGTCTACT
The DNA here is from genome assembly GCF_002910315.2 of Salvelinus sp. IW2-2015. Lineage (NCBI taxonomy): Eukaryota > Metazoa > Chordata > Actinopteri > Salmoniformes > Salmonidae > Salvelinus > Salvelinus sp. IW2-2015. Next base: position 6,130,483 of record NC_036856.1, on the reverse strand, counting down.
ATAGCACTTGTCGGCTTAGTTGGTTGCTGTCTCTCATCTCTTCCTCCCACACTCCCTGTTCCGTGTCACTTGCTCACTCACAGTAGCCTACATACACAGCATGGCCTATGCTAGAGCATTACCTCTCTCTACTTCATCTCCCTCGCGCTTTATCAGCTCSAGTTAATAAAGTAGCTTAAAAATGTACTTCTCTGCTGCTTCCCCCACTCGGATTGGATCGGGTCTGGATCCGAACCAGCTCTATACGGAATTGGTCTAGTTGTTCTCGGGTACGTTTGAAACGGATCTCTATATTTAAAAAAAGSCATTTATGCATATRGGGTCCGGATGGGAAAGTCCCAGGTCCATTGCGGAACGGGTCCAACCTTTTGAACCTGTGAAGGCCTCTAGTCTGTGGTCTTTTCCAGGATGGCAATGCCCCCATCCACAGTGCACGAATGATCACTAAATGGTTTTATGAGAAGGAAAACAATGTAAACCATATGCCATAGCCGTCTCAGTCACCAGATCTCAACCCAATGGAACACTTATAGAGCGATGCCTGAGACAGCGTTTTACACCACATCAAACAAAACACCAAATGATGGAATTTCCTGTGGAAGAATGGTGTCGTATCCCTCCAATAGAGTTCAGACACTTGTAGAATCTATGCCAAGGTGCATTGAAGCTGTTCTTGCGGCTTGTGGTGGCCACACCCTATGAACCTTATACTGCAGTGGGCTAAATCAGGTTTGATTCAGGATTTGTGTCCATTTTTTATTAATAATCTTCATTAATAACGAAATAAGGAAAAATATAATAACATTCTACCCATGAGGCCAAAGAGGGTGCTTTTGGTCATTGACTGCAGGAAAGGGCTATGACACTTTAGGTTGGTTATTCCTTATTTTGGCAGTTACCTGTAGCTAACAGCATTGGACACGTGAAACCACGGTACCCACCACATTGCTCAAGCCTATTGGAAGGCAGAAAGAAAGAAGGATGCATGTTTGAAGTTTTCAAACAGAATCTGCCTCTCTGGGCTGACGGGAGCCCAAAGGGTCTTCTACAGGAATCAACGACCCATTATCATTCAATAAAATATGAGACATATGCACATATTCATGTTGGAGTATGTAACGATGCCTGTGGCCCTTTCCTGCAGTCAAATGACCTAGTGCCCTCATGGGTGGAATGTATTAATATTTTGTTTAAGCCATAACCATGTGTGTCAGGTGTATACTTTTGTTTCAACGTTCAAAAACGTTCAAAAAATGTAATCCTCCCCCTCTCTCATCGATGTCAATGGGCGGACGGAGAGTTGAGGTCCATGGCACCAGATTCAGATCTCCCTGCCAAGAGGAAAACTGTGTTCCCCAAAATCCAACAGCATAATCAATACCCGCTACAGCATAAGTAGAAGCCAGGCAAAAGGGCATCTACAGTGGGGAGAACAAGTATTTGATACCACTGCCGATTTTGCAGGTTTTCCTACTTACAAAAGCATGTAGAGGTCTGTAATTTTATCATAGGTACACTTCAACTGTGAGAGACGGAATCTAAAACAAAAATCCAGAAAATCACATTGTATGATTTTTAAGTAATTCATTTGCATTTTATTGCATGACATAAGTATTTGATCACCTACCAACCAGTAAGAATTCCGGCTCTCACAGACCTGTTAGTTTTTCTTTAAGAAGCCTCCTGTTCTCCACTCATTACCTGTATTAACTGCACCTGTTTGAACTCGTTACCTGTATAAAAGACACCTGTCCACACACTCAATCAAACAGACTCCAACCTCTCCACAATGGCCAAGACCAGAGAGCTGTGTAAGGACTCAGGGAAAAATTTGAGACCTGCAACAAGGCTGGGATGGGCTACAGGACAATAGGCAAGCAGCTTTGTGGAGAAGGCAACAACTGTTGGCGCAATTATAGAAAATAGAAGAAAATAGAAGGAAGTTCAAGATGATGGTCAATCACCCTCGGTCTGGGGCTCCATGCAAAGATCTCACCTAGTGGGGCATCAATGATCATGAGGAAGGTGAGGGATCAGCCCAGAACTACACGGCAGGACCTGGGTCAATGACCTGAAGAGAGGCTGGGACCACCTCAGTCTCAAGAGAAAACCATTAGTAACACACTAACGCCGTCATGGATTAAAATCCTGCAGCGCAACACAAGGTCCCCCTGCTCAAGCAGGCGCATGTCCAGGCCCGTCTGAAGTTTGCCAATGACCTATCTGGATGATCCAGAGAGGAATGGGAGAAGGTCAGTGTGTCTGATGATTCAAAAATAGAGCTTTTTGGTCTAAAACTCCACTCGCCGTGTTTGGAGGAAGAAGAAGGATGAGTACAACCCAAGAACACCATCCCAACCGTGAAGCATGGAGGTGGAAAACATCATTCTTTGGGGATGCTTTTCTGCAAATGGGACAGGACGACTGCACCGTATTGAGGGGAGGATGATGGGCCATGTATTGCGAGATCTTAGCCAACAACCTCCTTCCCTCAGTAAGAGCATTGATGAGGGGTCGTGGGCTGGTCTTCCAGCATGAACAACGGACCCGAAAACACCAGCCAGGGCAACTAAGGGAGTGGCTCCGTAAGAAGTATCTCAAGGTCCTGGGAGGCCTAGCCAGTCTCCCAGACCTGAACCCAATAAAAAATCTTTGGAGGAGCTGAAAGTCCGTATTGCCGAGCGACAGCCCCGAACCTGAAGGATCTGGAGAAGTCTGTATGGAGGAGTGGGCCAAAATCCCTGCTGCAGTGTGTGCAAACCTGTCAAGAACTACAGGAAACGTATGATCTCTGTAATTGCAAACAAAGGATTCTGTACCAAATATTAAGTTTCTGCTTTTCTGATGTACAAATACTTATGTCATGCAATAAAATGCTAATTAATTACTTAAAAATCATACAATGTGATTTTCGGGATTTTTGTTTTAGATTTCCGTCTCTCACAGTTGAAGTGTACCTATGATAAAAAAAATTTACAGAACCTCTACATGCTTTGTAAGTAGGAAAATCTGCAAAATCAGCAGTTGTATCAAATACTTGTTCTCCCCACTGTATATCTAATAATGAAAATCCTGAGACCCTCTCATGAATTATTCTAAGGCTTAATGCAGAGGCCCATTGGCATTCAGAGCTGAACTCTTAGCTTCATGCTTGACTGTGGCCCGTGTGGCCTGTGCACACATACATACTGTGCATACGGGTGAGATTACCGACTTCACTGCCTCATGATCCCGCTCTACTGTTCACATGTGTCTTCCTATAATCTCTGTAATTACACATAGATGAATTACCAAGGGAAGCTGCCAGGAAACGGAGAAGGGAATGAGCACGATGTGGGAAGTGTGTGTGATGAGTGATCCGGGTTCTTCTGTCATGGTAACAAGTTGTGAAATTGAATTTCCCGACTTCAAACTACCGCATCTTTCATCGAAATAGTGTGGATATATCGATTGTTCGTGCTAGCCAGACATCCTACAAGTAGACAAGAAAAAAATGACACACCACGTCACACAATTATACACAATCCCCTGCCAGGCTACGAAAATAAACTAGGGAGGACATAAATCGTATTTATTTCTCGTATTCTTTACGTTCTTTACGTATTCTTCTTTACCGCTCTTCTTCCTACTTCCTACTTAATGCAGTTCAATACAAGAAAAGAAAACCGTGCCGGTTTTGTTTCTGCATTTTCTCTATTGGCTGGTCTTCATGCCTGTCTCTTCTAATGAACTGCAGGTGTTTCCTTCCTGAAAGATTGTTCTTTCCTTTCCATCTCTGCTGCTTTCTTACCTGAACTGACTATGTTTGTCTGTGAACATTTTCTCGACACATTCGTTTCTCCTTTAACGAGTCAAGAGATTGATATTTGGAATTGAAAAAATGTTCACGCTCAGGAATATGAGTGCAGCAAAACGCGAACCTAGAACCCAGGCAATAACTTTCAACTTTATTATTGGATCCTCCTTGTGGCCTCGAGCACCAGGGAAATTCTCCCAGTACCAGTAATAAGTGTTTTTGACAGGAAGACTAAATTGTCTTTGACAGAGCCCAGAGCTTCTGTCAGCTCAATGATTCTTTCTAGGCAGAAATAGCAATGACTTATCAACCTTCATTTTGAGGAAAAGGTTGAAACCYAGTCTTTTAGGGGAGAAACCATGTCAAAAACGATTCTCAAATAACACATAATTGAATCACATGTTATTACATAGTCCATCATTATGGAAGCTACCTGCTTGAAAGCAATAATAATTGGGAGGATCCTTATTAGGCCTATGCATTTGGGAGAAGACTGTGGTAGAGGTCTTCATGGATCCARCTGTACCCAAATAGTTTGATAGTTTTACATTTATTGCATTATGAACTCATTTCAATATGAGCACACCTACCTATGCAGTAGGAACTTGACTAATACGACTCACCGTGTCATAAATCATTCATAAACCGAAYATATACATATTCCACTCAAACTGTGCATCCCAAATGGCACCCTACTCCCTATACAGTGCACTACTATTGACCAGGGCCCATAGGGCTCTATGTAGGGAATGCCATTTGGGACGGTGCCATTTGGGACGTAGTCCCAGAGTTACTATAGTAAATGGGGCGAATGCAGGTTCAGACTTCATTGACCTCTAATGTGAAGTAGATTAGATTAGCTGAGCCATGATAAACAGACCACAGAGCTCACAGCACAACACACAGTTATGAGTAGTGCCTCAACCCAGTCAATTACCATCCACACAGCATCTCCAGACGCATCACTATCCTCCTGCTTAGACTCTCCCCAGAGGAAAGCAGGATCGTAATTGCATTGAGAACAACGCCGTCCATTCAGCTTCTCTCTAGCTACCTCCCAGAATACTCACAGCACCCAAGGCGGACAGTAGCCTCGATTTCATGTCTCGCAGTTCTGGTAAATGTAATATTTCAGAAACAATGGTTTGACAGTGAGACCAGGCGCACAGAGCCCTTCCTTTATGATGACTAGAGACAGTAGGCCTACATATCAGAGGAAATGTCAGAATTGAGGGTGTTGAGGCATTTGAGGGACCGGGGGGAATTGTATTGGGGGGTTACTGTATTACAGATGCGGTCAAATATATTGGCACCGTTGCACGATTCACAATTTCTTCTCAAATAAGTAGAAATTGAAATCATCTTTGGTGTTCACACGTGTATTTGTTTGATTTTAAACTGCTTTTTAATGATGAGGGCACCAGCATTCTTCTCACAGCTCTGCGATATTTTCTGTATATATCACTGCCATTTTGTTCTTTAAAAAATGTCAAAGTTCGTCTTTAACAGTGAAATCTAAAAACAGTCAATTCCCACTTAGATCCAAGATGGAGTCAACAGCTGCCTCTTACAAAATGATGATATTCATTGCTTCCTGTCAGCTTTCCTCAAGGCTCTGATTAGCCCTGTCTATCTATCAGTTTATGAGGGAGTAGGTCCTCTTGGATTAATGAGGACTTGGATCCATTTGAAGAAGTTCTCTCAGTGAGGAGGAAGTGCGGCGGGTGCACAGCCAATGGGCTACTTATGTTAATGACATCCAGAGGATGATGTCCAATAAGGTTAGCCGTGGTTCGGTTAAGCTTTGATCTTCTAGTCTCTGTCTAGGCCTATAGGACTGGTGAAGATATCAGATGTTAGGGAGGAATGCACTGATTCTCTTGTTAGGTAGTCGTTTTTTAAGGGATTTCTGGATCCTTTGTCTGGTGTTCTATACAACTGGGATTTGTAAAGGGCATCATTAAGAGGGAGTCTCACAAATAACTKATTTCTGCACTTGTGATTTTTCTCCGGTTATCTACATTTGCATTTCTAGTTCCAACTAATCATCAGCGATTACATCAAAAAGCAAGGCTTTAAAAGCAAAGTGGTAGATTTCAGCACTGGTGCGAACACACACATTCAGTGAGGAGATTCACAGAAAATACATGATTTGTGATTACCATGTGTAAAGGCCAGTGCATATTGATGCTGATAGCCATGTGTTAAAGGTCAACATCTCTTTAATAGGAATCGGTAAAGCATCAGAGGAGGGAGTGTGTGGGGGGGCTGTCACTAACTGTACCTAGTCCACCAGGCGTGTGTGTGTGTGCGTGTGCGTATGCGTGTGTGTGTGTGTGACTGCAGCTGTAATCAGATTGTCAAAAGTGAGAACGCCATGGAGGGACATTCTCAGAAAAGAAACCACCGTGACGGACAGTGGAGAAAGCAACACAAAGGGGGAGACGCARTGATTCATTCTAAATTCTACGATTACATCTCAGATACACATATTTCCTTTTTTTWWWWWWTATATTTCCTTTTATGCTACGTGCATCAGCAACGTTTCAGCTATTATAAATGATTTGTCCTGAAATATTCAAAGGTCTACCAGTTAGGTACTGTATATCTTATGTCTCATCCCAATTCACAAATGCTGAGGTGAAACTAGAAAGAGATAAACGTTTCCAGGTATAGAAGTAGAGAAGGTTTGCGTTGGGTGGCTTGTGAGCAAACTAATAACCTCCTATGGCACGTAGGTGGAGGCAGACCTTTCCTGTGTGTTCTCCATGATTAATGTGTGGCCTTTCTCAGCCCTCAGTGTGAGACAGAAAGCAGCTAGAGGAGTAGTGGTGGTACTCACAGATCCACCACCCAGCTCTGTGGAGTCACGGGCCCGTGAAGAGAAAGTTATGCACATAAGTTAATGAGGGGCATAACCAGAATCCTTCAGGCGCAGTAAATACTGTAAATACGGTGGTGTGTGTGTGTGTGTGGGGGGGGGTGGTGTGTGCATGCATGAATGCTTTGTGTATGTTAAGTGATCAGAGTCAAGAGGCCCCGCAGCTAAAGCCGATACCAACTGACTGGGATGGTCTGTGAATTCAGATAGTCCAGATAGTGATTTACAGGGTGTAGTGGTAGCAACACTACAGCGGTACTTGAGAGTCCCTGCAGTGGAGAGCAGACCTGAGATAGGGCAGTTGGCGATTGATGAAGAAATACGATGGCAGGGAACGACTGGAGGGAGGACTTTTCAATACATAACGAATATCAGACGCAATATCAGGGGATGTGGGGAGAATGGAAATAGAATCCAGATGTGTTCATTGTGCTGCCTTTTCTTGGACTGGGACCAAATAGGACACAAAGAAAGACCTCTTTGTGTCCTGTTTGGTCSGAGCTACTAAGTTCTGTCATCATCACATTCTAGCTGTTGGCTGGAAGGGGACTTCAAATTGCGGCTGAATCTATTGAAAAGTTTGGGCTGGGCAAGAACAAATAACTTCGCTGTGCTGGGCATGTACAGTACAATGGCTAAATATCACACAACTCTCTGACGCTTTTCATAGTCATTAAACAGTGAGCAGTGAACAGAACCGCTCCAGACACAGACCCCGATATAATCCTGTTCTCAACTCCTCTCCGTCGTAGCCTCTCTTGTCCGGTGCCACCTGAGAGACGCAGTGTCCGTCCACGCTGCCGTGTCTCTCTCTAGTCCCGTATCTCTCCCACTCTGGAGCCATGCTGCTAAAGTCAGCCCATACAGAAGCCAGCACGCTGTGTGTATCTCTTATTTAGGAATAACAACCAACAAAAACCCAAAGGTACCAAAACAACTGCTCTCTCTGCTACTGCACGGCAAGCGGTACCAGAGCGCCATGTCTAGGTCCAAGAGGCTTCTAATCAGCTTCTACCCCCAAGCCATAAGACTCCTGAACATCTAATCAAATGGCAACCCAGTCTAATTGCATTGCCCCCACCCCCCCCACACACTGCCTCCTCTCTGTTATTATCTACGCATATCTATGTCACTTTAATAACTCGACCTACATGTACATATTACCTCAATTACCTCGACTAACCGGTGCCCCAGCACATTGACTCCKTACCGTTACCCCCTGTTATTTTACTGCTGCTCTTTCATTATTTGTTACTTTTATTTCATATTTTTTGTTGTTGTTGTTGTTATTTTTCTTAAAACTACATTGTTGGTTAGGGGCTTGTAAGTAAGCATTTCACTGTAAGGTCACCTGTTGTATTCSGAGCATGTGACAAATACAATTTGATTTGAACTACCTATCTCGCTTTCAATCAACTTGCCTGGAACCTCGCTGGCTGCAGTGGTTGGGACGGGAATCAAACATACCGCAGACGGTTGCCAATTTCAAAGTCCCACCCACTCATGTGGTTCCAAGAAGAAATCTCCAAAGCTTTATCAATAAGCCATTTAGAGTGTAGCCTACCTGGGATATTTGTCTGTGAGCCGGCCTGTCAGCTTTACCTGAATGACAGTCTGAATACAGATCAGGAGGCGCAGCTCGTCTTATTCATGCACAACATCACTAGAGCAGACAATGTGCTTCTCAGGTGCTTAATGGCCAACATATTGGCTATGGCCACTGATTACAATTATACTCACAAGACACTGAATCGATTAACCCTCATCTTAGTTCTAAACGATTGAACCTTAAGCGACAGACTGAAGATATGTGGCAACAAAGGCATTGGGTAATTGAAAAGTCTAGTGATAGTGCTCTCGATGGTACTTTGGAATATACTGTAGACTTTGCCGAATACCTACTTACAATTTCAAAATATCTACAAAGCCTTTTGAATAAATATCTACAAAGCCTTTTGAATAAATGACACAGGAAACAACCGCTGTTTGTTGACAGCATTGGTTGTCCATACATGTTTTAAATGTCTTGACACATTTCTACAGATGTTGCGTTCTTATAGTCAGTATACTGCTTACCTTTTGATCGATGACTCCAGTGTAGCCCTGTAGGGTTGATGACAGGGCTCTTCCTGGTTTAGGCTGCGCTTTCCTGGGCTTATCCATTAGCGGCCCAGTAGCAGCAGCATCCGTGTGATACGCTGTCCCTGACGTGTCCGTGAAGCTGTTGTTGTACACAACCATGAGACTGGTACCCATGGTAATAAATATAATGACGATAACCCCATGGCGCTATAATAAGGAGAAAATTGGTAAAATAGGCTACATCATGAGGTATTCAACCGGTTTATTTAAAAAAWATATATATATGCAAAAAACGAAATTAGCTTATCTGCAGTATGCTACAATTACTTATTTATAGCATTTCTATTCTAGAATATAATGACAAATTAGAACTTTAAACTCTGTTAGCAGCTTACAATAATGGTTTCTAGATAACAAATAATATCACATCTCTTCTTTCTGTGATCACACTTCAATTCTCGAATCCGCCACTCAAAACAACCCACTGTGAACAGATGTCAGTTCAGTCTAGTTTTGATTTACATTTGGTTGAGTTGTCAACTAACGTGAATTCAACGTAAAATCAACAAAAAAAATGATTTAGGTTCAAAGTTGGGGGAATTTCTTGGGGGAAATTCTATAGTGCTGATGACTCAGTTTTCCACGTTGATTCAACTTCATCACATATTATTTTTGTTGTTGAAATTACGTGGTAACAACATTGACCCAACCAGTTTTTGCCCTGTGGGAACAGATGCGCTCTATGATTTAAAAAGACTGACAGCTGTGCACTCTTCACGTTATAATCTTTAAATCCATCATCCAACCCATTGTCATAAAGATAGAGTAGACTATTTAAACAGTAGAGTAGAATAGGCAAGGAGCATGATACAGTAGCAGTAGGCGAGATGTCTATTTTCTCCCATAACTTCCATCTTTCCAAAAGAGTTTCAAAAAGCCTACCACCTGAGCCTTCATTTTGTGGATGTCCTCCGTAAAATTCTTCACTTTACATAACGATTTAGAAGCCAGAGCATTCACGTTGCTGAAATCGTCGCAGCCGTGTCTGTTTACGCCAAATAACAACTGACTGACTTTTTGACAAAGAGCGCATCCCTAATGTAGCAGATTAGCACTCGCACTGATACATCAACGATCCACTTCTCTCTCGCAGGATCCAGAGCGCCCAGTATGATAACTCCGCGTGGTCATAATGAACGCCTTTTCAAGGATGGTACAATTTCGCACAATTCAAATTATTGACTGGGGATCTCTTTACTGAGGAATGTAGCCTAACTCTTTCTATTGGATGTGTTTGAAATATTGTATATATATATTTGTATTGTGTTGTATTTGTAAATTGCAGAGCTTCCTTGTAAAAGAGACCTTTGTAAAAAATATCGGTGTTAACAAAGAGTTTACAGGCTGTTAATTACTATTAATAAGCAGTTAATATCAGTGGTGGAAAAAGTACCCAATTGTCATACTTGAGTAAAAGTATAGATACCTTAATAAAAAGTTACTCAAGTAAAAGTGAAAGTCAGCCAGTACAAATCTACTTGAGTAAAAGTCTAGAAGTGTTTGGTTTAAAAATATACTTAAGTATCAAAGGTACATGTAATTGGTTAAATATACTTAAGTATCAAAAGTAAAATTATAAATAATTTCAAATTCCTGCAAAGCAGACAGCACCATTTTCTTGTTTTTAAAATGTATGGATAGCCAGGGTCCCATTCCAACACGCAGACATTATTTACAGAAGATTGTAACGTTTGTCGTCAGAAGGAGACCAAGGTGCAGCGTGGTAGGTGCACATTCTTTTATTTAAATGTTCCACCAAGAAAAACAATCAAAAATATAACGAACAAAAAYCTTCGTCGTGCAAACTACATGAACTCAAACAAAGACAAGATCACACACTGAATGAGGGGAAATGGCTGCCTAAGTATGATCCCCAATCAGAGACAATGAAAGACAGCTGCCTCTGGTTGGGAACCACACTCGACCAAACACCKAAAAAATAGAGAACATAGAATGCCCACCCAAATCACACCCTGACCTAACCAAACATAGAGAATAACAAGGATCTCTAAGGTCAGGGCGTGACAGTACCCACCCCACCAAAGGTGCGGACTCCGGCCGCAAACCTGAACCTATAGGGGAGGATCCGGGTGGGCATCTAATCTCGGTGGCGGCTCCGGGGCGTTTCCCCCGCTCCCTACGCTGATCCCTCCGCTTCTGTGGAACCGGACCGTGGATCGTCGCCGGAGACTCCTGACCGTGAATCGTTGCCGGAGGAACCGGACCGTGGATCATCGCCAGAGGCTCTGAACTGGGAACCKCCGCTGGAGGCTCCGGAATGCAGATCGTCGCCGGAGGCTCTGGACTGGGAACCCCCGCTGGAGGCTCTGGACTGCAGATCGTCGCCGAAGACTCCGGACTGCAGATCGTCGCCGGAGGCTCTGGACTGGGAACCCCCTTCTGGAGGCTCCGGACTGCAGATTGTTGCCGGAGGCTCTGGACTGGGAACCCCCACTGGAGGCTCCGGACTGCAGCTCGTCGCCGGAGGCTCCGGACTGCCGACCGTCGCCGGAGACACCGYACTGCCGACCGTCGCCGGAGGCTCCGGACTGGGGACCATCACTGGAGGCTRCGTACCTGGAGCCGGAACAGGTCTCACCGGACTGAGGAGACGTACTGGCAACCTAGTGAGTGGAGCTGCCACAACACATCCTGGCTGGATACTCACTTTAGCTCGGTGAGTGTGGAGAGCTGGCACGGGACGCACTAGGCTATGACAGCGCACTGGAGGCATAGTGCGTAGCGCCGGCGCAGGATATGCTGGGCCGTGGAGGCGCACTGGAGGTCTGGAGCGCAGAGCTGGCACAACGCATCCTGGCTGAATACCCCCTGTAGCACGGCAAGTGCGGGGAGCTGGCACAGGCCGCACTGGGCTGTGCTGGCGAACTGGGGATACCGTGCGTAGAGCTGGCACAGGATATCCTGGGCCGAAGAGATGCACCGGAGGCCATGAGCGTTGAGCCGGCACAATCCGTCCTGGCTGAATGCCCACTCTAGCACGGCAACTGCGGGGAGCTTGCACAGAGCGCACCGAGCTGTGGCTGCTCACTGGGGACACCGTGAGCATCATCGCATAACATGGTGCCTGACCAGTCACACGCTCCCCACGGTAAGCACGGGGAGTTGGCTCAGGTCTGAACCCTGACTCCACCAATCTCCCCGTGTGCCTCCCCCCCCTATTTTTTTGGGGGGGGGGGGGCTGCCTCTCGTGCTTGCTATGTTGAGCTAACTCCTCGTAATGTCGCCGTTCCGCTTTCTCTGCCTCTATCTCCTCCTTCGGACGGCGATACTCCCCAGCCCTTGTCCAGGGTCCTGCTCCATCCAGGAATTCCTCCCAGGGCCAGTCCTCCTGACCACGCTGCTTGGTCCGTTGGTGGTGGGATCTTCTGTAACGTTTGTCGTCGGAAGGAATAATGTTTATTTAAGTCATTTTAATTTTATATCATAGCCTAATAACCAGATTGTGGGAGAATTTTTCATAATAGGTAGGCTACAGATTAATTTCGACAAGGTATTCTATTTCTTATTTTTCAAATGATGTAAACATAATGCATAAGGGAGTGGAAAAGCACCTGGGGCAGGGCTTGAACCATCAACTCTGCYGTACCACCTGTGTGTGCACTACCACCTACGCCTTAGAGTTCTTGACCTCTAGGCTGTAATCACAAGTGCCGCGTAGCCTCAACYGTAGTACCAAACACATGCCAACAACAGACACTGGTAACCCCAATGCGAAGAGATAGCATATCCTCATCTAAAAATGGCAACCAGAGCAGAGCACCAGCGCTSCTCACGGGAGAGCAGATTTGCTAGAAACTGTAATCTAGTCTGGAGCTGCTGGGAAATGGGAATCGGGCTTTTTTTAGCCGCCCTCTGAGTTGTTGSCTCCCCGACTTTTTATCTCTTATTGACATCGCTGGAAGATGGTTCTCACCAAGACGTTAAAAGATACGGTGTGCGGCAGCTTGAGGGAGATGGTAAACAAAGTCCTTTTAAATCTCAATAGAAAACAATACATTCAGTCAGCCTATGATACTTGAAGTAAAATAGGGTAATATTCAGGTCGTTTCACTCTGGCCTAGATGTACATTTTAATGATACCATTGACCTAATTAGTGAAATTGGCATGGTTTAGGGTAATTCATAATAATCAAAGCCTTATATTCAGATGCTTATGTTCATAATTTTTCTATATTCTCTTTTGATATATCTTAAGACATTTGGGCTGGGAGGGATATGGCGCACAGTATGTTGTACCTGTAGCTAATTCAAACAAGTTTAACACTGCAATAATTCCACTGTGATGAAAGGGAGAATGAGYACACGTGAAAATGACCTGAAAAATAACCTGACAAATAGGACCTGAGAGAGACTGGTGGAGGTTACTAGAGGAGATGTCATGACAYGAAGTGACTAATACTGTTCATTCTTCCTGTGAAAAAGCTGTGGTCATGGCTAACCATTGGCCAGCCAAAGGSGTACTGTCACATCAGAAATCAATGCAAAGACACAATTATTTGAATAGCGGGAATTTACAACTCTTTGAAACTGTTAGGGAGATATTCAATTGGGTGGGAAGAAATTATACCACATCGATTTCAAGGTCCTACAAGGCCAAATAAACGTGCTTCACGTGAGGAAAGCAACCAGAGGAATCCGGGCTTTGGGCTTATTGATCTCTAATGGGTTCCATTCATAGTTCTATTCCACTAGGCTTTCTATCTACATTTCCCTGATGGGGTCATGGGGCAAGAGTAGTGTACTGTACATACAATGGAGTAGAATCTAAAATGCTCTGTCTCTCTTTATCTCAGCCTCGCTCTCTCTCCTCTAATCTCTTTGTCTCTCTCTCTCTCACACACACACACACACACACACACACACACACACACACACACACACACACACACACACTCACACACACACACACACACACACACACACACGTACACATACACTTTGACATACAGTTCTGGTCCAATATAATCAATCTTGTCTCAGAGCGTTTCGTATTATCAAATCAAAGTGTATTTGTCACATGCACCGAATACAACAGGTGTTCACCTTACATAAAATGCTTACTACAAGCCCTTAACCAACAATGCAGTTTTAAGAAAAATAAGTGTTAAGTAAAAAAAATTATATAAGTAAAAAATAAGAAATAAAAGTAACAAATAATTAAAGAGCAGCAGTAAAATAACAATTGCGAGGCTATATACAGGGGTTACCGGTACAGAGTCATTYTGCGGGGGCACCGGTTAGTCGAGGTAATTGAGGTAATCTGTTCATGTAGGTAGATTTAAAGTGACAGCACACARACATACCAATGGATTAATGGACTGRTGAATGTATATTTTTTTCTCTTGCTTTGTTTGCTCTTTTCAGTATTATTGTAACYATCTTCGTTGGGAGAAAGAGWGGAGGACCAAAGCGCAGCGTGGTAAGTGTTCATGATGAATKTTTAATGGAACAAACCTGAACACTGAAATACAAAACAATAAAGTGAACGAACTAAAACCGAAACAGTTCCGTGRGGWACACACAGACACGGAAGACAASCACCCACAAAACACAATAGAAAAACAGGCTCCCTAAATATGGTTCCCAATCAGAGACAACGACAAACACCTGCCTCTGATTGAGAACCATATCAGGCCAAACGAAAAACCCAACATAGAAAAACAAACATAGATAACCCACCCAACTCACGCCCTGACCATACTAAAACAAAGAAAAAATACAAAAGAACTAAGGTCAGAACGTGACAATTATGTCTATCTCTGATAAGCTACCCAGGAAAAGGCTGAAAATAGCCCATATGAATATATGTAGCCTTAGAAATAAGGTTAAGGAAATCAATAACTTGTTAACATCAGATAACATTCATATATTAGCCATTTCTGAGACTCAGATAATTAATTTGATGCGACAGCAGTAGCAATACAAGGACATAACATCTATAGAAGAGACAGAAATGCTTATGGGGGAGGTGTTGCTGTATATATTCAGAGCCATATCCCTGTAATGCTTAGAGAAGATCTTTCGTCAAGTGTTATTGATATCAGAACCAAGGTAAGACCCAGATGCAGACTGTCGAAGTAACAATGTTTAATGTAGCAACAAGGGCAGGCAAAGACAGGTCAAGGCAGGCAGGGATTGATAGTCCAGAAAGGGGCAGAGGTCCAGATCGGCAGGCAGGCTCAGGGTCAGGGACAGGCAGAGTGGTCAGGCAGGTGGGCTCAGAGTCAGGACAGGAAAGGATCAACACCGGCAGGACAAGAAAAGAGAGACTGGGAAAAAGTAGTAGCTGAAAACACAAAACCGCTGGTTGACTCGAACAAACAAGACYAACTGGCACAGACAGACAGATAACACAGGTATACATTCACAGGGAGATAATGGGGACGATGGGCGACACCTGGAGGGGGGTGGAGACAAGCACAAGGACAGGTGAAACAGATCAGGGCGTGAAAATTGAGGTGTTGTGGTTGCAGGTTCACTTGGCACATCTAAAGCCCTTTCTTTTGGGGTGTTGCTATAGGCCACCAAGTGCTAACAGGCAGTGTCTAAATAATATGTGTAAAATGCTTGATAGTGTATGTGATGTAAACAGAGAGGTCTACTTTCTTGGGGACCTGAATATTGACTGGTTTTCATCAAGCTGTCCSCTCAAGAAGAAGCGTCTTACTGTAACCAGTGCCTGTAATCTGGTTCATGTTATTAATCAACCTACCAGGGTGTTTACAAACACTACAGGAACAAGATCATCCACATGTATTGATCACATTTTTACTAATACTGTAGAACTTTGTTCTAAAGCTGTATCTGTACCCATTGGATGCAGTGATCACAATATACTGGCTATATCCAGGAAAGCCAAAGTTCCAACAGCTGGGCCTAAAATAGTGTATAAGAGATCATACAGAAGATTTTCCTGTGACTCTTATGTGGATGATGTTAAAAATATGTGTTGGTCTGATGTGATTAATGAGGAGAATCCAGACGCTGCACTTGATGAATTTATGAAATTGCTTCTTCCAATTATTGATACACATGCACATGTTAAGAAACCAACTGTTAGAGCTGTTAAGGCTCCATGGATTGATAAGGAATTTAAAAAATGTATGGTTGAAAGAGATGGGCCAACAACGAACAGTGAGTAATTGTATTCATGCATAAAAAAACAATAATGAAAGAAAAGCATTGCAAGTTTGAATTTTGTAAAGTTAGTGTGGGAGCGGTGGGGAAAGGATGATTGTTATCAATAAATAATGACAAACCTCGCTGGCATGACAACTTAGATGTCAGTCATATTATTTTTAGATGCTGATATCCTAGAGGAAAGTCTTTGTCCTGCAGGCCTAGGCGGAAGGAATCCAAAGTTAATTCCGCGCTAGGACACACATAAGGACGTTGAGCAATCGAGTTGGTGAAAGCCGGCCTTACTCGATCGGTCTATGACAGACAACCTTAATTAAGTTCTTGCGGGGCCGAGCTCTTAGCAAACTGTTGGAAAAAATTGTGTTTGACTTAATACAATGCTACTTCTCTGTAAACAAATTAACAACAGAATTTCAGCATGCTTATAGAGAAGGGCACTGAACATGTACTGCACTGACACAAATGACTGATGATTGGTTGAAAGAAATTGATAATAAGAAGATTGTGGGAGCTGTACTGTTAGATTTCAGTGCAGCCTTTGATATTATTGACCATAACCTMTTGTTGAGAAACGTATGTGTTATGGCCTTTCAACCTCTGCCATATCTTGGATTCAGAGCTATCTATCTAATGGAACTCGAAGGGTTTTCTTTAATGGAAGCTTCTCTAATGTCAAACATGTGAAGTGTGGTGTACCGCAGGGCAGKTCTCTAGGCCCTCTACTCTTTTCTATTTTTACCAATCACCTGCCACTGGCATTAAACAAAGCACGTGTGTCCATGTATGCTGATGATTCAACCATATACGCATCAGCAACCACAGCTAATGAAGTCACTGAAACCCTTAACAAAGAGCTGCAGTCTGTTTGGAATGGGTGGCTGGTCCTGAACATCTCT
This sequence comes from Salvelinus sp. IW2-2015, assembly GCF_002910315.2. Lineage (NCBI taxonomy): Eukaryota > Metazoa > Chordata > Actinopteri > Salmoniformes > Salmonidae > Salvelinus > Salvelinus sp. IW2-2015. The sequence continues at coordinate 6,113,607 of NC_036856.1, read as the reverse complement.
AAAACTAAGAGCATTGTATTTGGTACAAATCAAGTTCTAAGTTCTAGACCACATCTAAATCTGGTAATGAATGGTGTGGCTGTTGAACAAGTTGAGGAGACTAAATTACTTGGCATTACCTTAGATTGTAAACTGTCATGGTCAAAACATATAGAGTCAATGGRTGTTAARATGGGGAGCAGTCTGGCCGAAATAAAGAGATGCTCTGCTTTTTTGACACCACACTCCAAAAAGCAAGTTCTGCAGGCTATAGTTTTGTCTAATCTTGATTATTGTCCAGTCGTGTGGTCCAGTGCTGCTAGGAAAGAAGCTGCAG
>NC_036856.1:6093727-6113112 GCF_002910315.2 Salvelinus sp. IW2-2015 | reverse complement strand
ATAAATACTATGCATGCCAGTCCCTCTTGGCTAAGAGTTGAGGAYAGYCTGACTGCATCACTTRTTTTTATCAGAAACAATGTGTTGAAAATCCCAAAATGTTTGCATAGTCAACTTACACACAGCTCTGACACACACACTTACCCCACCAGACATGCCACCAGGGGTCTTTTCACAGTCCCCAAATCCAGAACAAATTCAAGAAAGCATACAGTATTATATAGAGCCCTTATTGCATGGAACTTCTTTTCATCTCATATTGCTAAAATAAACAGRAAACCTGGTTTTAAAAACAGATAAAGCAACACCTCGTGGCACAACGCCTCTCCCCTATTTGACGTAGATKATTTGTGTGTATGCATTGATATGTAGGCTACGTGTTCCTTTCAAAAATGTTTTATGAAGTTCTGTCCTTGAGCTGTTCTTGTCTATTGATGTTCTGTATTATGTCATTCTGTATTATGTTTKATGTTTTGTGTGGACCCCAGGAAGAGTAGCTGCTGCTTTTCCAACAGCTAATGGGGATCCTAATAAAATACCAAATACCAAATAATAACAGAGAATAGCAGCAGCGTAAAAGAGGGGGCAATGCAAATAGTCTGGGTAGCCATTTGATTAGCTGTTCAGGTGTCTTATGGCTTGGGGGTAGAAACTGTTGAGAAGCCTTTTGGACCTAGACTTGGCACTCCGGTACCGCTTGCCATGTGGTAGCAGAGAGAGTCTATGACTAGGGTGGCTGGAGTCTTTGACCATTTTTAGGGCCTTCCTCTGACACTGCCTGGTATAGAGGTCCTGGATGGCAGGAAGCTTGACCCCAGTGATGTACTGGGCCGTACGCACTACCCACTGTAGTGCCTTGCGGTGGGTAGTACGTACGGTCTAGTACATCACTGGGGCCATTCAGGAAATTCTGTACGTAAATCTGAGACACTCCATTTAGTGTGATATGTTACATTTTGTATGGTATGTATTAATTTGTGGATGTCCATCACTCATTTCCTATGATACGTTACGAATTACAATTCGTATGATGTGTTACGAATTTGCAAAATGTACAATATGTTACGAATTAGCTAAATGTACTATATGTTACGAATTTGCATAAAGTATGATATGTTACGAATTCTAGCTAGGTGGTTAACGTTAGCTAGGCTAGAGGTTAGGGTTAAGTTTATGTCACGAGAATTATGTTCTCCGTGTTAATAAACCCAATTGAATTAARTACTRAGCCTGAAACCCAGAATTTGTAGGAAACTGGTTGGAATGAATCAGACGGAGGCCCAGTCACAATAGTCAGATKATTTATTCACGAGAGCGCGCTGCCTATCATTTCCTGTACATTGGTCTATATACCTCACATTTCGTCATAAATGTCCCTCCTACTCTCAGATACAATGGCAACATAGTTCACAAGTCTTCCTGTCATACATTGTCTGCCACCTGTTTTACAATCTACTACAAGCCCAGGGTCTCTCCCCTCCCTGGGTGGGGACAGAATGTCCTGTAAGGAACACAGTAGTASAGCTTGTCTGTCGATAGCTCCTCTTATCTCATACATTGTCTCACACTTGCACCCTGCTTACATACTAAAAAGGAACAAAAAGTAATTGTCCTAATTCTGACTAAAACTACACACATCAGATTTATAGAGGTATGATTCTAATAAATGGCATACAATCATACAATTACAGGGTAGTTTTAGTTATAGTTCTACGTTAAATGTATACATCATTTAGTCATTATTCATAAAATACATAACAGTTTAGGAGTTAGGTTTTAAAGGYTTAAAGTTAGGGTTAGGGGAAGGGTTAGCTAAAAGGGTTAAGATTAGGGTTAGGGCAAGGGTTAGCTAACATGCTAAGTAGTTGCAAAGTAGCTAAAAAGTAGTAAGTAGTTGAAAAAGTGCWAATTAGTTAAAATGCTAAAGTTGTCTGTGATGAGATCTAAACTGACAACCTTTGGGTTGCTAGACATTCGCGTTGAACGTCCACCCATCCACCCCGACCAACCACCCTACTTTAAGTAACCATCTGTCTTATGTAATCATACCAAAGTAACATATCATACTAATTTGAGMMTCCCCGATTTACATTTACTATGTTACGTCTAGTCTATGAGACCAGGCTGAATATATTGGCACCCTTGCATGATTCACTATTGCTGCTACATAAAATAAGTTGAAATTGAAAAAACGTTTTGGTGTTCACGTGTATTTGGTTGATTTACAACAGCACAGGACCCCCCAAAAAATTACAGTTTTTCTAAATCACTTTAAAAAAAAATTGGGAACAATGTTGCCTTTTGCAAAATACTAAATGCTTAAAAAAAAAAATGAATTGCCTTCTCAAGTCATAAATACATTCATCAAAAGAGCAAAAAAGATGAACACAACCATACTTATCTCGAGTCCAAGCAGACAAAACAGAAAGTTAGTCTGTCTTTTAAAAATCCCAGTAGATCAACATATTTTCTTTGCAGCCACTTATTCACGATTATCCAAATTGGAAGTACAACTATACAAAGGTGCAGAGTTATAGGCAATTACTCTCCTTTTATTGATATTTCGACAAAACAATTTCATACATCAAACCAAATACTACTCCTGATAATATATATATACATTTTTAATAAGAGTCCCCCACTAGGCAGCGTAGCCTAGTGGTTAGAGCGTTGGACTAGTAACCGAAAGGTTGGAATATCAAATCCTCTGAGCTGACAAGGTACAAATCTGTCGTTCTGCCCCTGAACAAGGCAGTTAACCCATTGTTCCAAGGCCGTCATTGAAAACAAGAAATTGTTCTTAACTGACTTGCCTAGTAAAATAAAGAAAAAATAGACTCATAASTTTAATAAAGTGTAATAATAACAATCAGACTTGATACATATCACTCAAACAAGGATAAACAAGAACATGTTTAATACAATATGCTGAAAAACAAGATATAGATTTATCAATAATGGTTGTTGATATCAAAAAGGCTTTTGACCATCTTGAATGGAATGTTCTAATCAAAACTTTAGAAGCGTTCAACTTTCCAGCTGAAATAATAGATTTAATAACAATATAAACAAATGTCCTAAAGCAAAAATATACACAAATAATGCATTATCTGATGAAATTGCTTTGGAAAGGGTCACAAGTGGCAATTTAATTTTCAATTGGTCAGGTATATTAGGAGATAATCTGCAAATAAGTTTAGTTTATGTTATGTTTACCATTAAATCTGTCTATGTGCCCTTGAGCAAGGCACTTCACCTTAATTGCTCCTGTAAGTCACTCTGGATAACAACAGCGTCTGCTAAATGACAAAKGTTTGTTAAAAAAAACACTTAATCCATCTCTCTGCATATTACAAGACCTGGCATATGAGGGTGCAGTGAGATACCGGATCGGTTAGACAATACTTTTCTCGTCAATCATCTTGACAAAACGTATACTTAAAAACTGGAAAGCAAACAATTCTCCAGCGTTAACACAACGGAAAGGTCAAAATGCTTTATTATCTTAATGTTGAAAGTGTGTGGGCCACGGAGAGAAACAAAATGMTGCAGTTTGAGGCCATGTGGTGAGTGATGCGGGAGATGGGAGTGTGAGCAGGTGGGTTTGGGCAGTGGTGATTTTGTGAATCTTTTGTGTGTGTCTGTATGTTGACGTTTGAATGTGTATGTTTTGTATTGTTTAAATAATAGTACAACAAAAAACAACAAACAAAAAAAGAAGGGTTCTTCGGCTGTCACCATTGGAGAACCCTTTTTGGTTCCAGGTAGAATTCTTTTCGGTTCAATGAAGAACCCTCTGTGTAAAGGGTTCTACCTGGAACCAAAAAGGGCTCTTCAAAGGGTTCTCCTATGGGGAAGATCAAAGAACCCTTTAAAGTTCTACTGTAGACAGCACATTTTTCTCTAGGAGTTTAGGCCTTAATCCACACCAAAGCAAAGCTCTATAATTGAAGGTCACAATGTTGAAGATGATGACTTAGGAGTAACCAAAGGTTACTTAGAAGTAACCCCACTTCATTCTCTGCATGTCCAAAATATTGTAAAAAGTCCTAACAATTAGGAGGTCCCCATTTCCTAGATCTTTAAATACAGTATATTGTACATGGTATGACACTGATGGGGCAATTTAGATTTTTGAGCAGTAGTGTTACCTGATTTCAGAGAAAGTGAACACAATTGCATCACATTTTTCTTCTGTATTCACTGATGTATTTAAAGTTTTGCTAAATGTGTTCTAAGATATGAAAGTCGGGTACTAAGGCAAGAAAATGATCAGAAGTTCTGTAAATGTATTCGAACATTTCATCATTGCTGTTCTGATATAGAAAGGGCGATGTCAGCATGTGGGACATCTGGTGTAGTGGTACATTTGTGTTTGAGGGTACTACTGTACTTTGGTAATTTTGCAACCCAATCACAACAAATGTTATTGGGTTGTTGCTGAATGTGTTCGGTGCATGAAAAAAAATTGTTCTGGTTAGTGGGACATTGTAGTGTGTGTGGTCAGATTTCCTAGATGGGGAGACCCATTAAAACGCATAAAAAACCACAGTACCAATGAAACCTTGCACTAGAATGATAAAGCTTTCATTCTGTCAATTGCAATTCCACAATCTAGCTTTTGGTGTTAACATAACTAGTTATTGGTAYTGTTTTAAAATATAATAACCATTCTTGTAAACAGTTACTATATATTTTATGAAAAACAGATTTATAGAAATGTCCCACTTCCCCTGAATGGTGTTTGAATAGTGGAACAGGGACCTTTTCAGCAATAGAAAATGCACAAATGTCACGTTCTGACCTTAGTTCTTTTGTATTTTCTTTGTTTTAGTATGGTCAGGGCGTGAGTTGGGTGGGTTATCTATGTTTGTGTTTCTATGTTGGGTTTTTCGTTTGGCCTGATATGGTTCTCAATCAGAGGCAGGTGTTAGTCATTGTCTCTGATTGGGAACCATATTGAGGTAGCCTGTTTTCTGTTGTGTTTTGTGGGTGGTTGTCTTCTGTGTCTGTGTGTTCCACACGGAACTGTTTCGGTTTTCAGTAGTTCACTTTATTGTTTTGTATSTCAGTGTTCAGTTTGTTCTATTAAAGATTCATCATGAACACTTACCACGCTGCGCTTTGGTCCTCCWCTCTTTCTCCAGACGAAGATCGTTACAACAAAATTTAACTTGAATCAATTTAAATGTATTTCCTTTCATTAGATATTCTAAAATATATTGAAATATGTTGTTTTATTGTTCTAAACATCTCTGAATCAATTTTAGATGCTATATAGAAAATAAACAGTATAGGATACAGTGAGGTCACTGGCTGGGTAGGAAGATTTACTCACAAATAAACCTTGATGAAGCCCAAGTTTACCATAAAACAGATAGCTCCAACAATCAAATGTAATATCAATTTAGCCAAGATACACACGCGATATGCCGTCAAAATGACACAGTGCTCAACTCAGCTCTGCCATAGACAAATACAGCATACACAGTTAGAACCAATAGGTGGTCTAAAAGACCAGTATATGGACAGTTTTCACCTGAATAGTTTGCAACACAAACTCCATAGCCTTTCACAATGGATTTACAATTCTTCCAATGCGGCGCGCATAAACACACACACACAATAATATTATTATGTGAAATATTAATTCACACACATAAATAATAAATATGGTTCTAACGAAATTCTATATCAACAATTGAAATGACTGAAAAATGCTGTTTAAAACAGTCTATGGCAGACTGCTGTGACTGTTGCTGTATTGAAAAGACCTGCTGTGTGTAGCTGTATAATGGGAAAAACTGTTTTGAACGATCGTCCAACTCGGAATTCAAAGTTGGAAACCCAAGGCAGACTTTCCCGACCTGAATATCACTGACGTCATGATTCAATGTTTTTGTTGTTGTTTGCAGATGTCTTTAAAATGCACCATATTAGTAGCCGCTAGCTAGCTAACACAAGCTAGCTAGCTAACCTTAGCCAGTCACCTCCGTCATAGACAGAGACTAGTTCTCGAGCATGATACCATAATGATTGGTTGTGTGTTGTTTAACTGATCTGTTGATTTCTGAATTGTATTGCTTGAGCTTTTACACCATTTGTTTGGGTGTACCTTTTATTCTACTCTAAAGACATCTATTTTTTAATCTTACTGAATTAAGCCTGAAGGTAATTTGTTCTGTCCAAGAATCATTKATTCTCCAAAGGGACAGATCACAATTTACTGGGGGGGAGGGGTGGTCCAAATAGGGGAATGTTGTCAAACTTWTTTTGTGCTTTGGGAAGGGTTTATCTGCTACCGCACGGCAAGCAGTACCAGAGCGCCAAGTCTAGGTCCAAGAGGCTTCTAAACAGCTTCTACCCCCAAGCCATAAGACTCCTGAACATCTAATCAAATGGCTACCCAGACTATTTGCATTGCCCCCCCCCCCCCTCGTTTACACCGCTGCTACTCTTATCATCTACGCATAGTCACTTTAATAACTCTACCCAGGGTTAAGGCTGTCTCTTATACACATCTAGATGTGTATAAGAGACAGCTTTAATAACTCTACCTACATGTACATATTACCTCAACCCCCGCACATTGACTCTGTACCAGAACCCCCCTGTATATAGTCTCGCTATTGTTATTTTACTGCTGATCTTTAATTACGTGTTACTTTTATTTCTTATTCTTATCCGTATTTTTTTAAACTGCATTGTTGGTTAGGGGCTCGTAAGTAAGCATTTCATTGTAAGGTCTACACCTGTTGTATTCGACGCATGTGACTAATACAATTTGATTTGATTTGAACTACCTATCAATCTATCAATCAGCTTGGTTTTGTGTTTTTGTATTGGACAGTGTGTTTTTTCCCTGATTTACATTCACTCTTTTGCAGGTTTTACTATATCATTTTTTCCATCCTAGCCAAATGTCCTCAACTGCTTGCATGCACTTCCCCTATATCAAGCTGTTTTTGTACTGCCCTTACTCACTACACTTTTCAATGTACTAACTTTTATGATAAACTGGGTGGTTTGAGCCCTGAATGCTGATTGGCTYWCAGCCGTGGTATATCAGACCYTATACCACGGGTATGACAAAGCATTTGTTTTTACTACTCTAATTTACGTTCGTAACTAGTTTATAATAGCAATAAGGAACCTCTGGGGTTTGTGATATACAGTGGCAAGAAAAAGTATGTGAACCCTTTGGAATTACCTGGATTTCTGCATAAATTGGTAATAAAATGTGATCTTATCTTCATATAAGTCACAACAATAAACAAACAGTCTGCTTAAACTAATAACACACCAAAAAGTATACGTTTTCATGTCTTTATTGAACACACTGTGTAAAAATTCACACTGCAGGGTGAAAAAAGTATGTGAWCCCTTGGATTTAATAACTGGTTGACCATCATTTGGCAGCAATAACCTCAACCAAACCTTTTCTATAGTTGTGGATCAGACCTGCACAACGGTCAGGAGGAATTTTGGACCATTCCTCTTTACAAAACTGTTTCAGTTCAGCAATATTCTTGGGATGTCTGTTGTGAACCACTCTCTTGAGGTCATGCCACAGCATCTCAATCCAGTGGAGGTCAGGACTCTGACTGGGCCACTCCAGAAGGCGTATTTTCTTCTGTAGAAGCCATTTTGTTGTTGATTTACTTCTGTGTTTTGGGTCGTTGTCCTGTTGCATCACCCAACTTCTGTTGATRTTCAATTGGCGGACAGATAGCCTTACATTCTTCTGCAAAATGTATTGATAAACTTGGTCATTCATTTTTCCGTCGAGGATAGCAAGCTGTCCAGGCCCTGAGGCAGCAAAGCAGCCCCAAACTATGATGCTCCCTCCACCATACTTTACAGTTGGGATGAGGTTTTGATGTTGGTGTGCTGTTCCTTTTTTTCTCCACACATAGTGTTGTGTGTTCCTTCCTTCCAAACAACTCAACTTTAGTTTCATCTGTCCACATATTTTGCCAGTAGCGCTGTGGAACATCCAGGTGCTCTTTTGCAAACTTCAGACGTGCAGCAATGTTTTTTTGGACAGCAGTGGCTTCTTCCGTGGTGTCCTCCCATGAACACCATTCTTGTTTAGTGTTTTACGTGTCATAGACTCATCAACAGAGATGTTAGTATGTTAGATTTCTGTAAGTCTTTAGCTGACACTCTAGGATTCTTCTTAACCTCATTGAGCATTCTGCACTGCTCTTGCAGTCATCTTTGCAGGACGGCCACTCCTAGGGAGAGTAGCAACAGTACTGAACTTTCTCCATTTAAAGACAATTTGTCTTACCGTGGACTGATGAACATCAAGGCTTTTAGAGATACTTTTGTGACCCTTTCCAGCTTTATACAAGTGAACAATTCTTAAGCTTAGGTCTTCTGAGATCTCTTTGGTTTGATGCATGGTTCACATCAGGCAATGCTTRTKGTGAATAGCAAACTCAAATTTTGTGAGTGTTTTTTATAGTGCAAGGCAGCCCTAACCAACATCTCCAATRTCGTCTCATTGATTGGACTCCAGGTTAGATGAKTCCTGACTCCAATTAGCTTTTGGAGAAGTCATTAGCCGAYGGGTTCACATATTTTTTCCAACCTACACTAGGAATGTTTAAATTATGTATTCAATATAGGCAAGAAAAATACAATAATTTGTGTGTTATTAGTTTAAGCACACTGTGTTTGCCTATTGTTGTGACTMAGARGAAGATCAGATTAAATTTGATGACCAATTTATGCAGAAATACAGGTAATTKCAAAGGGCTCACATCCTTTTTCTTGCCACTGTATGGCCAATATACCATGGCTAAGGGCTGTGTCCAGGTACTCCACGTTGCGTCGTGCWTAAGAACCGCCCTTAGCCGTGGTATATTGGCCATATACCACACCTCCTCGGGCATTATTGCTTAACTATACCGCAGGTCAATATACAGTGCATTCAGAAAGTATTCAGACCCRTTCACCTTTTCCAAATMTTGTTACGTTACAGCCTTATTCCAAAATTMATTAAATACACATTTTTCCTCATCAATCTACACACGGTACCCCATAATGACAAAGCGAAAACAGGTTTTCTATTTTTTTGCTAATTTATTTACACAAGTATTCAGACCCTTTGCATTGAAGGTCCRCAAYAAAACAGTGGCCTCAATCATTCTTAAAATAAGAAGTTTGGAACCACTAASACTCTTGCTAGAGCTGGCCGCCTGTACAAACTGAGCAATCGGGGGAGAAGGGCCAAGAACCCGATGGCCACTTTGACAGAGCTCCAGTGTTCCTCTGTGGAGTTGGGAGAACCTTCCAGAAGGACAACCATCTCTYCAGCACTCCACCAATCAGGCCTTTATGGTAGAGTGGCCAGATGGAAGCCACTCCTCAGTAAAAGGCACATGACAGCCCACTTGCAGTTCGCTAAAAGGCATGTAAAGGACTCTCAGACCATGAGAAACAAGATTATCTGGTCTGATGAAAACAAGATTGAACTCTTTGGCCTGAATGCCAAGCGTCACGTCTGGAGGAATCCTGGCACCATCCCTACGGTGAAGCATGTGGTGGCGGTATAAATGCTGTGGGGACGTTTTTCAGCTGCAGGGACTGGGAGAGCCAGTCAGGATCGAGGGAAAGATGAACGGAGCAGTACAGAGAGCTCCTTGATGAAAACCTGCTCCAGGCGCTCCTAGGACCTCAGACTGGGGTGAAATTTCCCCTTCCCAACAGGACAACGACCCTAAGCAGCCATCAGCCAAGACAAACGCAGGAGTGGCTTTCGGGGCATTTCTCTGATATCCTTGAGTGGCCCAGTCCAGAAGTTTCGGACTTGAACCCGATCGAACATTCTGGAGAGACCCTGAAAGTAAGCAGAGCTTGAGAGAATCTGCAAGAGAAAGACTGGAAAAACGTCCCCAAATACAGGTGTGCCAAGCTTGAAAGTGTAATACCCAAGAAGACTCGAGGCTGTAATCGCTGCCAAAGTTGCTTCCACCAAGTATAGAGTAAAGGGTCTGAATACTTATGTAAAGTGATTAAAATTAATAAATAAAATAATTGGTTACAAATCAAATCAAATCAAATGTATTTATATAAACCCTTTCCTTAAGACATCAGCTTGAATCTCAAAGTGCTGTAAGGAAACCCAGAACCTAAAACCCCAAACAACAAGCAATTAATGCAGGTGTAGAAGCACGGAGTGGTATGAGAAAAACTCCCTAGAAAAGGCAAAAACCCTAGGAAGAAACCTGCAGAGGAACCAGGCTATGAGGGGTGCCAGTCCTCTTTCTGGCTGTGCGGGTGAGATTTATAACAGAACATGGCCCAAGATGTTCAAATGTTATGAAATGACCAGCCATGGTCAAATAATAATAATCACAGTAAGTTGGTGAGGGTGCAACAGGTCCAGTACCTCAGGAGTAAATGTCAATTGGCTTTTCATAGCCGATCATTGAAAGTATCTCTACCGCTCCTGCTGTCTCTAGAGAGTTGAAAACAGCAGGTCTGGGACAGGCAGCACGTCCGGTGAACAGGTCAGGGTTGCACAGCCGCAGGCAGAACAGTTGAAACTGGAGCAGCAGCAGGTGGACTGGGGACAGCAAGGAGTCATCATGCCAGGTAGTCCTGAGGCATGGTCCTAGGGCTTAGGTCCTCCGAGAGAGAGAAAGAAAGAAAGAGAGAATTAGAGAGAGCATTCTTAAATTCACACAGGACACCGGATAAGACAGGAGAAATACTGATATAACAGACTGACCATGGCCCCCCGACACATAAACTACTGCAGCATAAATACTAGAGGCTGAGACAGGAGGGGTCAGGAGACACTGTGGCCCCATCCGATGATACCCCCGGACAGGTCCAAACAGACAGGATATAACCCCACCCACTTTGCCAAAGCACAGCCCCCACACCACTAGAGGGATATCTTCAACCACCAACTTACCATCCTGAGACAAGGCCGAGTATAGCCCACAAAGATCTCCGCCACGGCACAACCCAAGGGGGGCGCCAACCCAGACAGGAAGACCACGTCAGTGACTCAACCCACTCAAGTGACGCATCCCTCCTAGGGACGGCATGGAAGAGCACCAGTAAGCCAGTGACTCAGCCCCTGTAATAGGTTTAGAGGCAGAGAATCRCAGTGGAGAGAGGGGAGGCAGGCAGAAACACCAAGGGCGGTTCGTTGCTTCAGTGCCTTTCCGTTCACCTTTACACTRCTGGGCCAGACTACACTCAATCATAGGACCTACTGAAMAGATGAGTCTTCAATAAAGACTTAAAGGTTGAGACCGAGTCTATGTCTCTCACATGGGTAGGCAGACCATTCCATAAAAATGGAGCTCTATAGGAGAAAGCCCTGCCTCCAGCTGTTTGCTTAGAAATTCTAGGGACAATTAGGAGGCCTGCYTCTTGTGACCGTAGCGTACGTGTAGGTATGTACGGCAGGACCAAATCGGAAAGATAGGTAGGAGCAAGCCCATGTAATGCTTTGTAGGTTAGCAGTAAAACCTTGAAATCAGCCCTTGKCTTAACAGGAAGCCAGTGTAGGGAGGCTAGCACTGGAGTAATATGATCCATTTTTTTGGTTCTAGTCAGGATTCTAGTTACAATGTTCTGCATGTGTTTCACATCGAAACACAGGGAATAGTTTTTTTGTAATTTGCTATAGGCTGTTTTCAAGGACATGTAAATGTGGCTCATTTGGCCAATATCCCTAGTTTATTGATGGAACTGGCTGCGCCAAGTCGGATCTGAATGCAAATGGATGTCCGGTAAATTCAAATCWTCCCAGTCATGTTGTCCCGCGCCAAATTTTCCTACAGGAAACCCAGAAATGCYCATATTGTTTTTTTGCAGGTTTGATTTTTCGCATGAAAATCTGTCGCCAATTGGATGTAAACCTATAGACACCCTAAAGACTCTGGCAAGTGCGCTAGTCCACTGTCACTTTGATTATGTCWGCACATCATGGTTCAGAAGCAGCCCCAAACATCTAAATAATTAGCTACAGACTAGGGTTGAATATTTTCCAGGTGTTTTACAAATGTTCCATCCTGAGAATAACCCAGCTTTGATTGGCTTGAAAATTAATGTCTGATGCTACCTGAGCCTGTTGAGGTACCATACATTAAATACATTTTATGAGCCCTACATTAAATACCTTTTATGAGCCTTACATTAAAGACATTTTATGACCACAAGCCCGAAAAGGCCCAAACGATTGTGTCCTTATCCAAAACAGCCTATGAAAAAAATAAGTTGACCCCCGAAAGCCAGATGGAGATGTGTAAATTAGACACGCTTTCAGTCCTTATACTACTGTAGCATATGCCCCAGCAAATGTAGGGACCACAATGGAAATAAGTCCGACTTTATTGTGCAATCCCGGTCACGTAATTTTTTTTTTTTTTTTTAAGTAAATCAATAGAACAATCAATCAACCCAAATTGTGCAGAGGCAATTTGATGAATGGAAAGAGACATCTGTTACAAAACACCAAAAAAGTGAATGKCATTCAGGGATTGTCAAGCCAAACTTTCGATACTGATTAAGCCAACAAGGTAGGGAGGGATGTGTTTTCTGTTTGTCAAGATTGACATAGTCTATTTATTATGGTGTTGAAKATTCAAACCATGTRGGTATGTTTTGTTTATTGGTTGTGTGTTACATTGGCACAGAAACCTGTTGGTGGAAAATTCTTAGCATATATTTTAGATAATTGTTAATATGGCATCAAAATGTTGAAAATCTAATTTCCCCKTTGTCTGCAACCGGCTCTGATCGTGAAGTAATGAAGCAGGCAGGGAGAGTGAGCTCCTGTGTGGTAGTCGACGATCCCTGAGCCTTCTGACCGGTAGCCCTGTGTGGATGGGTAGGGGGGTGCATTTTCTATGACACCTTGAGTTGGACCAGCATTGTTTACATAGCAGGAGGCAAACTGTCTGCCTAGGGAGACTAACTAACAACAGGTGTTTCACAGGGCAGTTTCAAAATGTGCAGTAGAACCAAGGCCGATGAGTTTGTTACTGAAGTGAAAGACCATGCTTGGATGGATTAGCTGGCTATTCCCTAGTTTCCCACAAGCAGTATATGTGTTTAATTAGATAGCTCCCTGAGGTATTATGCATCTCAGAGATGAGCTTAAGGGGGACCACAGTGACATAAAGAAAGCAAATGCTGTCTGTGGAACAACATTTTTTAAATTTATTAAATAGGCTGTCTTTTACAGTAAAATGGCAGATGGCCGGCTCGCCCAAGCACGATGCAGGAGTGGAATAAGCAGCTCTGCCCCCATCTGTTTGATATTCCACACGCTTTTTGTCACTCACTCCATAGTCCAGCTCTGTGAAGTGTCATCTATGTGATAATGATTATGGGCAATCCCATTTTGGCTTTGTATATTAGATGTACTTACTGGATAACTTTCAGACAAACTTATTCAATGTGAATTGTATATTCTATTATCTTGTATTTGATAGGAATACATATTGGTGAGCAAATAAGCATAGGAGGTAGTGTATGGATAGATAGCCACACAAACTAAAAGGAGCTATACGGAAGGCAGTGCAGTGGACATTACACAATCTGCAACAGATAATAGCAGGTCAGAGGTGGACAAAGCTGCTGAATGTTAATGTATTCTGGACAGATGCTGGGTGGGAGCTTTGACTCTGCGGTCCCCGGGGGGGGGTGTCTAAGAGCAGTTTCTGAGTACATGACTCAGACGGTTCCAACTGCCAAGAGACTCCACATATCAACAGCTACCAGTGAATGGATATCCGACAGAACATACTACTACCGAAGTTGATTGTCCAGTTCTCTAATGCCCAGTGTACACCACACAGGCCTATATTTCAAGCCGGAGAGTCACTTCATCTTTAAGGAAACTGGCGGTGTACCAGTGCAATAACCATCATACCAATTATGGATTAAATTTCCTCTTACAGATATAGACCTTATCTTTTACAGCATAATACTCTCAGGTTTGTTTTGTTATTGGGATAATTTTCCTTTGCTTTGTTGTTTTTGTTTGTTTTCGAGAGCAATAGCAGAGAGAACTCTATTGAATCACTTCCCTTTTCACTTCATGGGTTTCAATTATAGGGAGTCACTGGGGTCGATTGCAACTGCAGTTCCTTATTATCCACTGAGTTGAAACAGAGATAGTCTAGATAAGCATTACTCTGCCCTGTCCGCTCTGATTATGAACTCACTTCAGCTCAAAAATTGCAAATGGAAAATTGCATTGGGTTAAATTACCCGTTGTGTCTGCAAATAGTACAGCAACAGCAAGTAATCAAGTTTGAAACAAAATGGAAACATTACAGATGATGTCATTATCAAGCTGTTGCTTTCCCCTCATTTCCAATGGCTGTAGATCAGATGGTGTGACAGGCAGCTTTTTGGCTACTCCGGGACATTTTAGGGATTTTTGTTAATCAGGCTGTTTAATATGCTTAATGCAACTTTAATGTCTGTGCAAATGATTACGTGTTATAGCTAAACACAATTAATGAGGGGGAAAATCCTTATCACTCATGATCCAGAGGTCAAATTGGACTTGCTTCTGATGTTAGATGAACACGGATGAATATTAAACATGCTCCAGACTATGTGTATGATATATTATGTACTATATAATACATGCATGATTCATTTATGACATTATTAATACAGACATGCAAGGAATAACATTGGGAAGCTTATGTGATAGCATATGTTAGAGACATTATGCATGTGAAAGTAAAAACATTGAAAATATTCTTTAGCCTGCTAGATAGGCGGCGTGTTAAGATACAGTTTTCAATCTTTCTTTTAATTATTTTAACGTTCTTTATACTGTTTCATTTCATCCTTTTTATCTTGATAGTTTTTGTACCTTTTACCAATATTAAATGTTAATTGGAACCTGTCTAAGCACACTTTGCATGTTGTTGTTTTTTTTTCTGGGGGGGGGGGGTCATTTAGCAGACACTCCTATCCAGAGCAACTTATAGCCAGTGCATGCAATTTAGGTAGATAAACAACAATATATCACAGTCATAACAAGAAAAATATATTTCTGTAACCGGTACTGAGAATGTTACTGCAGTTGAAGTGGTCTGTTGATTTATCCTGTAGGTTAGACTACTTTGATTATCATCGCTGCCAGTTTAAAATACGTTTTTAAAGCTTACATACTGTAGTACATGTGACAGATGGGAGAAATAATAAATATTCTATGTTGKAATCTTCAGCAGCTCCTCTTTCCTATATTCAATTGATTTGGGAATATTATTGTGATATGAAGCATACTTCATTGAGAATGTATGCACAGTTGAAATTTGGCCATAAAATCAATGACAAAAAATATGATTTCAACGTCCGAAAAAAGCGGATTTTCAACTTCAGATAAGTGAAACAGTCCTACTGGGTACATACGTCAATGAAATGTCTATTTCACGTCGGTTCAACGTAATTTATTTAAGATGACATGGAAACAACTTTGAGTCAACCAGTGTGGGCCCAGTGAAGTATCATTGAAAGTGGAATGGAATCATTCGCTAGGATTGCAATGAAGGAGTGAAGCCTCAAGCCTCGTTTTTTAAATATATTTTTTGGGGGGGATATTTTTTTTAAAATATAATATTGTAGCGACCCGCACAGACAGCTGTGTGTTATGTGTTAGGCTAGGAGGTGGTTGTGTTGTACTGACCAGTACCCGGTGTTCGCGGGGTCCGACATGTCAATCAACCTGCTATCTGCCAATCACGGGAATGCCTGGAATGTTCTGATGCCGGGCATCCTGGTGGTTGGCGGAGTGGCGTGGAGGGGGGTTGGGCAGGGGGGTGGAGCATTGGAAGTTAAGACCAGGTTCAGCCTTTGTTCTCTCTCTCTTACGTCTGGGCTTCACAAGAGAAGGTCACGATTGGCTTGTGGGTTATCTGTCATCTATTTGGCGTGTGCTCGGCCAACAGTAGCCTGTGTAAAGTTGGTTTAATAAACCGTCAATTCGCAAACCTCAAGCTCCTGTCTGGACAATTGTTCATTTATGATCTAGTCAGGTCATTACAATATATATTTTTAATTCAAAATAAGATCAACACTTTACATTTTTGCTCAAGCCTCATTCAAATGACGCATAAGCACTGCATTACATTGAGCTGATGTCATGCATTTCGATGGGAACATCCACAACGGATTGGAAATGCAATGCCCCCTTTCGTTGAAGGGACGCCGCAAACTTTTACATTTTTCAAACTGTGCGTTGTCCTCGTCTCCAGCCAGAGTCGCGAAAACAGGAAGTTACCAAACCACAGAAGAAAATTAAAATATGAGTTTTGGTGATGTTTTTATGGGATAACTAACATCTTGTAAACAATTACCATTCACCTTATTAAGAACCCGGATACAAAACAATGTCCGAACGTTCTGTTGTGGAGGGCTTCCGTTGTGGCGTTTTTGCCGTTTGCGAACGTAGCTAGCTAGCTCAAAATGTCGCGGGACTATAATAAGAAAACCTTCGAATGGCAAATCTGTGCCACATCCGGATTTATCAAGAGTGGGGGACGATATGAAAAAATGCCACATGGACCTATGAGAATCTTCAATTATTTCGTCTCGTCTCTCGGTGTGGATGGGTCAGAGATGAGGAGCTACAAAACAGAGGCATATCAATACCTCCACAGCAGCAAAGTTGAGCGGGTGCTTATACCGAGGTAAAYACAGTTTCAGTTTGGATATTCGCCTGTAGTTTTCCTTACGTCCACCAACAGCAGTTAGGGACCGTCAACATAGTGACAAATCAACATTTTCAAATTTCAATAGCTCTTTAACCATTACTTCTAAAACTTTCAAAACTGATTGTAGCTAACCCGATGGCATAGACACACATTGCACACACTTTTTTTGTTGATTTACATCTCACACTATTTTAAATGATTTATTTACATTTTTGAATTTCAATAGCGCATTGGTCATATGACCTAGTGACTTCAAACAAGGTTCAGAATGTCCACTGCCTACCCTTCTATATTGCACACCCTTAAGTTTGTCCATTTTCATCTCACACGTTTTTACATGAATTTTTCCAAATTTCAATAGCTCCTTGGTCATGTGACCTCGTGACTTCAAACAAGGTTCAGAATGTCCACTCAGTGGGCCTACACATTGCACACCCTTTAGTTTGTCCATTTTCATCTCACATGATTTTACATGAATTTTTCCAAATGTCAATAGCTCCTTGGTCATGTGACCTAGTGACTTCAAACATGGTGCAGGATGTCCACTGACTACCCTTCTATATTGCACACTCTTGTTTGTGTACTGTAAAATCATGCGGTGTAACGTACATTTTTCATAGTTTTAKATTTAAATAGCTCCTTGGTCATGTCAATTACACACCTAAGAAGCGTGCAGTGGATATACACCCATATTGCATAACCTCTAGTCATGTCTCTTCTACATTGTTTTACATTAATATTAGTTTGACAATTAGCGGGTTCAGTTCATTGTTGTGTTAACCCTTTAATATTTATCTATAATAATTGGTAGTTCTAAGTACTTATTTTCCCTGTTTTRCCCCCCCATAGTTTTTAACAGCGGTGCTCAATAGGAGAGAGACAGATAATATCTCCTTTTGTCGTTAATATCAACCATAAAGGAAAAGGGCGAAGTACGAGAGTCATGTTATTAATTGTCCAAAGCAGGGATGGAGAGTGAGCTGGTGAGGTAGCCTGCAGTGGGTTTGCTGGTCAATACATATACTGAACATGTAACCACAGTAATGGTGGCCAGTAAATCAATGAATAAAAATGTTATGTTGACAAATGAAACAGAAATGTAATCTTTTTTTTCTTTTCCAACTTGTCAACAGACACTTAACTTCAAATAAGTATGAAACATTTCAGAGTGTTAACTTTCTCTTTATCCCTGGTTGATGTACATTTCAGAGCCTCTTCAGTGTGGATGGGGAATAGCATACATTTTCAACAACAGTCTGCACTTCCAGTTTGTGTTCTTCACTCTGTTGAACTCTTTTGTCTTCATTCCTAGGCACAGCGCATYGAACCACCGTTGGGATGCAAAACATTCAATCTAAAACAAAATCAAACATAACACGTTATAAATTATCAATGCAGTATGACGAATTAGCCATCCATTGTGTTATATCATAAATTGTCTTACATGCCGTCACTGTTGTCAAAAGATTATAAACATGTTAAATAAAGTTACTAACCCAGTCAGTCTTTGGGTCACATCCAGGTTCTTTATCAGTGGCCCACATGAAGCAGTTGTTGGCTTTGTTGAACTCTGAAATCATAGACATGAACTGAACATATTGCTGTCCCACACAACTACATAAAAATAAAGAATTAACATTTACTTTGAATTAAATGTCATTACATACCAGACATTTTTAGTATATCCTCAGCCATTTCTTTTRGCAGTTGTTCCATGTGTTTTCGAAGGTTCCATATCAATTTGGGAGGGGATGTTGGTCGAAGTWCTGTGCAACTTCCTTGGCCATCTACACCAAAAAATAAAATTGAGTTTTTGACCTAATTGTCACATAACAGCTAACCATTCATTATTGAAAATATAACTATCAAACCTGCATTACAAAGACCACGCAGCTGAAGGTGTCCTGCTGCATGGTGGGAGTTATTTCCCCTCCTTTCCACTTTATGTCCACCCAGTCGTCTTTTCCATGGCAGGATCTTCTCATTTCGAAGTATTCTCTTTTTTATGTAAACATAATGGAATTCTGATGAGTTGTTGAGTACACAAGCCACATTTGTATGCTGTTTTCCTTATCACTATAATCTAGTAGTAATTTAGTAGTAGAGGTAATTTCCTTTATGCCCCATTCTACACACAGCCTAAATTATAGGCACTGAACCATTTACAGGACAATAATAAAAGTAGCATATAGGATCCAACCCTATCACAGAGTGAATAAATGTAGAGCTTTTGTAGACTTTAAGAAAKAAATATTAAGTGACAGTTTCATCAGTACGTGCTTAAAGAAAGTCATATCACAAAGATCACAGATGACAGTGCCCACCAAATCTATGACAATAGAGAATGAATTGTAAGCACCAAAGTGTGTGTCAAAATAATATCTGAAAATGTCAGTTGTTGAACATAATTCTTCAATTTGCAATAGCAATTTATGATATATGCAGTTGAGGAATATCCCATGCACCAACACTACTTGTAGGACAGACATTCCCACATACAGTATTTTTTTATTTCACCTTTATTTAACCAGGTAGGCCAGTTGAGAACAAGTTCTCATTTACAACTGCGACCTGGCCAAGGTAAAGCAAAGCAGTGTGACACAAACAACAACACAGAGTTACACATGGAATAAACAAACGTACAGTCAATAACACAGTAGAAAAGTCTATATACAG
>NC_036856.1:6088900-6091067 GCF_002910315.2 Salvelinus sp. IW2-2015 | reverse complement strand
TCTGTAACAAGCGGCAACAGTGAGAGACTTATTTCTGGAAAGGTGGATTTTTAAAAGTAGAAGCTCGAACTGTTTGGGCACAGACCTGGATAGTATGACAGAACTTTGCAGGCTGTCTCTGCAGTAGATTGCAACTCCACCCCCTTTGGCAGCTCTGTCTTGGCGGAAAATGTATACACATACATAGAGGCATTTTTTAGCTATGATTTTAGCACTCAGAATCCAGAATGGATATTACAATGGGGGCAGCACAGGATGTAATACACCCTTACAACCATCTACTTTTTGATCTTCTTGACTTCTTATCTGCTAAACTGCTACTGTTTGTCAAGAAAAGAGCCCCAATTAGGGGTTAGTGCACTCCAGTAAAAAAGGTCTGGTTTAGATTAAAAACTATTGCCATGTGTCCCCGTTCATAGAGGCATGAGAGACTAGTCAGTGGTAGAATTGAGTTGGCACTTTATTGGCCCAAACACCCACAGACCCACAAGGTTGTGGTTACTCATGGACAGTAATTAGTAATTTAGATTTTTTTTTGCATTGATGCATTGTGTCTTCTAACTGTCCCAAGAATAGGATCCAAAGTTTTAGGAAATATTTGTTCCCATAAATATAAAGGAGGATGTCTCTCCTCATACCTCTGGCACTTTAGTCAGACTGCCAGACTGTGCACCAGAGCCAATCAGGAGAGAATACATACAGGTCAAGGGTGCCAATTGAAAGTCAAGGGGTGTGTCTGTGCCTTTTGGATTACTCTCTCTTTACAGAGAACCCCTGTGGTTCAAGTCAAGAGCTACCCTTCCCTTTTCAGTCTGCTCTGCGCATGTCTGAAAGTGACAGAGCCAGCAGCCAAGAGAGTTTCACATTATGTCATACAAAATTATTACACTTGTGAATGTATGTCAAATGCTAATATGTATTAGATCCAGTACAATGGAATAACTAAGACCTGAATTTGAATGCAGCGTGTTCCGATTCCTCCTTCTCTTTCTGTCCAGCAGGGTCAACCAAAAACYCTTGGCCTGATGGTTCATGCAGATACTGGGGAAGCAATATAGAAATGTATTGATCCCTTAAATGATTTTACTATTAAATGACCCATATCACAACCCTCATACCTCTCCACAAAAATGTACCTAAATCAATTTTGGAAAAAGGATTTTACTCACAAAACACGTAGGAATTTATTTCCCCAGTTAGAAATAGTAGGCCATGCATCAAATAACTATTTATCAGAAAAACGAACCCTCAAATGCACTATTGCATTTTGTAAGTTGTCTGCAGCTGGCTTGTTGTGAATGCACTCAAATACCAAGTCATTATCAGGTTATGTAAACTGCGTTCTAACACTCAACGTAGGAGGATTTGTCTTAATGTACAGTACATGAAAGTGATGCTATGAAAAGGATTCTTTCACGTTATCAAGCTCACTCTGACTGACAAATCCCTGCCTATTACTGTGATTAAAAAGAGCATATGAAATTGTTTTTGGTTTTTCATGAGGCTTACCTGTGCGCCTTCCTTTAAGAACCTCTGTTTGAACACCTCTCCTGTCCTTGATCCACACCACATACAGCCATTTGTGGATCTTTTCAGTGTCCATGTGAAAGATAGTTATTGCGAGGATGGAACATTTGTTAACTTCAAAATTTGTTTTTAACACCCATGTAAAATGAAGGCCTGCAAAGCTTACAGATTTAAGTCTAATAGCATGAGATGAAAGTAGACAAACATCAGAGTGTACGATATGAAGGTGTAGTCAGTGGACATTCTGAACCTTGTTTGAGGTCCGTTGGTCACATGACCAAGGAGCTATTGAAATTCTAAATGTTTAAAAATGAATGTAAAATCATGTGAGATGAAAATGGATGAACTAAATGGTGTGCAATATAGAAGGGTAGTCAGTGGACATACTGAACCTTGTTTGAAGTCATTAGGTCACATGACCAAGGAGCTATTGAAATGATTTGTTTTGACAAATTTATGTAAAAACGTGTGAGATGAAAATGGACAAACTAAATGGTGTGCAATATAGAAGGGTAGTCAGTGGACATTCTTAGCCTTGTTTGAAATCACTAGGTCACATGACCAAGGAGCTATTGAAATTTGAATGTAAATAAAGTTTGTACTTTGTTTACACTCCCTAACTAATTCAACTAGGAATAAA
>NC_036856.1:6086972-6088161 GCF_002910315.2 Salvelinus sp. IW2-2015 | reverse complement strand
CAAAGCGTTCTTAGTGTCCAACAAGCTTTCTCTGCCTATAACCTTGTTCTTAACACCTCCAAAACAAAGGTCATGTGGTTTGGTAAGAAGAACGCCCCTCTCCCCACCGGTGTGATTACTACCTCTGAGGGTTAAGAGCTTGATATAGTCACCTCATACAAGTATTTGGGAGTATGGCTAGATTGTACACTGTCCTTCTKTCAGCACATATCAAAGCTGCAGGCTAAGGTTAAATCTAGACTTGGTTTCTTCTATTGTAATTGCTCCTCTTTCACCTCAGCTGACAAAATAACCCTGATTCAGATGACCATCCTGYCCATGCTAGACTACAGAGACGTAATTTATAGATCGGCAGGTAAGGGTGCTCTCGAGCGGCTAGATGTTCTTTACCATCCGTCCATCAGATTTGCCACCAATGCTCCTTATAGGACACATCACTGCACTCTATACTACTCCGTAAACTGGTCAACTCTGTATTACCGTCGCAAGASCCACTGGTTGATGCTTATTTATAAAACCCTCTTAGGCCTCACATCCCCCTATCTGAGATACCTACTGCAGCCCTCATCCTCCACATACAACACCCGTTCTGCCAGTCACATTCTGCTAAAGGTCCCCAAAGCACACACATTCCTGGGTCGCTCCTCTTTTCAGTTCGCTGTAGCTAGCAACTGGAACGAGCTGCAAAAAAAACACTGAAACTGGGTCTTTTTATCTCGATCTCTTCATTCAAAGACTCAATAATGGACACTCTTACTGACAGTTGTGGCTGCTTCACGTGATGTATAGTTGTCTCAACCTTCTTGCCCTTTGTGCTGTTGTCTGTGTCCAATAATGTTTGTACCATGTTTTGTGCTGCTACCATGTTGTGCTGCTACCATGTTGTGCTGCTGCCATGTTATTTTGCTACCATGTTGTTGTCATGTTGTGTTGCTACCATGTCGTTGTCATGTTGTGTTGCTGCCATGCTGTGTTTTCATGTGTTGCTGCAATGCMATGTTGTTGTCGTAAGTCTCTCTTTATGTAGTGTTGTGGTGTCTCTTGACGTGAAAGTGTTTTGACCTATTTTTATTAACATTTTTATTTTTAATCCCAGCCCCCGTCCCTGCAGGAGGCCTTTTACCTTTTAGTAGGCCATCATTGTAACTATGAATTTGTTCTTAACCGACTTGCTTAGTTAAATAAAGAT
>NC_036856.1:6082828-6085947 GCF_002910315.2 Salvelinus sp. IW2-2015 | reverse complement strand
GTGCAAATGGTGATGTTCTGCACAGGACTGGAGAGATGCAAACTGCTTGCCTGGGCTCCATCCGAGAAGATTGTTATTCATGTGCCTTTTGAAGTGAAGTGTTCTGTGCTGATSTTATCTCTAAACTGAAGGCATTYTATTTCACACATATACTGCCAAGGACAGTAGATGAGTTCCTGTCAGGCAGACTAACTCTGTGCTCCAAATATGTTAATCTATGTGGTATCTAGATGCCTAATACTTCAGTGTTTTTAAATAGTTCCTATATTTTGTGCCTTGTAAAGCTCTCTGTCAGCTCTACCTTATTATCTAAGCATAGCTCTTGATTGGTGTTTTTTTAGTCTTGCACAGTTCTTTTCATATGCACATTTACCTGATTATATTTGCATAATTCTTGTTGTTTAAAAAAAATGATTTCCTTGTACAGCTCTCTTCATACATGTTTATCTAACTCCTTATGATTTATTAATATTTGTATTGTACCTTGTGTAGCTTTTTTCATATGGCACTTCYTGAACTTATCTAAGCATACCATAAATTCATCTTGCACTTGGCAAATTGTGGTGTTAATAAAAACACTGTGAAATTCAACTTTGTTGACATTTTCTTTGATACTTAACATTTTGAAATGAAGGACGAGGAGGCATGTCTAAAGGTTTCAAATTGTGTTTTCAGTTTGATTCTGGGTTTTGGTTTTCAAGGGCACAAATTTCGAAAACAGTGTCTTCCCTGTTCCCTGAAAGCAGTTGTCTTCACTGTTGGTCTGTTAGAGACATTTTGGTGTTGAAGAAAATGTATTTGAAATAGATTGAAGAAGGCATGATAACAGCACCTATTGGATGCCTGTAAATGATCAGGAACAGGCAAAGTTACAGTGCATTTCTAATGTAGGAACATTACAAATGATTCACATTAAATAGGAATCTATATATACACACAGTATCTCATGTGGATAAAATCATAGTGTATAGAGTTACATTTCATATGTGTCAACATTATCACTGCTCACTCGGCATCCTCATGGATGATCTCACCATGCATGTTAACAAGTGCTGCACAGATTCTATGGACGTTGTCCATTTTGTGTGTCAGGTTGATGGGAACAGTCTGGGAGAGGATTTTGAAACCCTTTGGGTCATCTGATAACTCTCTCAACATGTATACGTACATTAGCTATTCTTCTCGTGCTTGTGACATCCTCGTCAGACAGCTGCTCTCCTTTCTGAGTGAAGGCTGGTATGGCAAGGTTTTACCTTCCTCTCATACAGCAGATCTCGGATGGTGAAGCCCCTGTCTGCCATAACGTCATCMCCAGGCCTAAGGTATTCCAGGAAGCCAGAGTTTTGGGTGATGAACTTGTCACTGCATCTGCCCCCACATGGAGCAATGGCAACCAAATACTGTAGAGTATTGCTGGAATAATAGTGGCTGTATGACTCCCCTCTGGAATCGAGATTGTGTGCTTTCTGATGAGTGGTTTCAGAGCTGTCAATGATGCAAGTGGTGTTGGGGAACATNGGATGGTGAAGCCCCTGTCTGCCATAACGTCATCGCCAGGCCTAAGGTATTCCAGGAAGCCAGAGTTTTGGGTGATGAACTTGTCACTGCATCTGCCCCCACATGGAGCAATGGCAACCAAATACTGTAGAGTATTGCTGGAATAATAGTGGCTGTATGACTCCCCTCTGGAATCGAGATTGTGTGCTTTCTGATGAGTGGTTTCAGAGCTGTCAATGATGCAAGTGGTGTTGGGGAACATCTCTTTAAAGCACTGAAGCATTGTGTTCTGGATCGTCTCCCTCGGCAGCCATGGAATGTAGTTCCTCATGTGCTRCTCCATTGTGTCAATCCAGTAGGAAAGGATTCTGCTCAATACTCCCTGGGACACAGCYAAGCGTTCAACAAGATCAGCCTGGAGTAGATTCAGATTCATCAAGGTTATCAGTATTTGATCAGTGATATGCATTTTGAAGTTAGCCGTGTAGAACTGCTGCAGAAACGCTACATGGTCAAAGAAAACACTAAGAAGAAGGCCAGTATACAACTCTGAGCTAGTGTCATTCTTCAGGATGGTGTGGGTCAAAGGCTCTGCACCACCACATTGGGTTTGTTTGRTGACTGGTTCTCTTGACACGTAGCTGTGATCAGTCAGTGCTGGAACCTCCCATTAAGTATCAGCARCTTTATGCTGCGGTGGCATTGGCACACAGATCAGACTCTGCATCCCCACAGACTACCTGGCCTGATGACAACAGTCTTCATCTGTCAAACAAACACAACACAACACAAAAACACAATAAAATACACAGACAAAGAAAAAAGAAAATAGTTGAACGTTTAATAATTTAGCTAGTTAGACATGTCATGAGCATCGCCAGTGGCATGCCAGCAATGATGGGGATACTCATGGCATGGGGGTGACATTGTCAGACAGAAGTTGTTTGATAGCTAACAATGTAGGGACTAACTAGCTAGGCTGGAGCATCATAGCCCAGCCACTCCTCAGGGAAAGTCATTGCTCTTTTCAGTCGCGCCTCTTGTCCACCAAAGTGATAGGAACACACATTAGGTCGGTTTGTTGGTTGTCTGTTTTAATTACATACAATGGTGAGGTGTGTTATTGTTGTTTAACCATGGCTTGCCAGTAGCTGTGATAATTGTGTAAAACAATGAATTGAAGATTATCTGCACTGTTTGTTTATGTTAGCTAGCTAGCAGCCAGTTTTAGGAAGAATGATTCCATACCATTTTTTCTAAATAATGGCCAATGTGCCAAACATTGGGGGCGTAGAGAGAGGAATAAAGTGAGAAAGATAGGATTGAAATGAGACGGGAGAAAGAGAGTGGAAGAGAGTTGGAAGACTGACAGAGAGAGGAGAAGGAGAGAGAGAGAAACAGAGAGAGAAAGATAGCAGTGCAAAGTTAACTTAAGACTTGAGTATTCAACAACTCTTCTCTTTCCCAACTTGTTAGGCAAATCATATACCTACATGGGAGGATGGCCAGCCACACAGGAGGGGTGATTTTACTAAGGAGGAGAAAGAGGCCGTGGCTGACCGAGATGCATAGCTGGGCATTTCGGAGGAAGCGCATGGCATTGCCCAAAGTTCAACCATACC
>NC_036856.1:6071601-6082659 GCF_002910315.2 Salvelinus sp. IW2-2015 | reverse complement strand
AAAGTTAGCAAACAAACACTTAATACGATATAGAATGGGTCTGTCCTCAATGCTAGCCAAGCATAAGTGAGTAAAGCTAGGCAACAGGTTAGCTACCTACGCTTCTTTTGACGGGGAATTGTCAAGGAGGTGGACAGCTGGGCAAGTGAAATAACCTTTTGGTTATCAATCACATTCTATTATATCTGAAATTATTAGGTTTTCAATGAATGTCAATCAATGTTTCAATTTGTCACTTTTTGCTTAAAAGGTCAGCAGCCTGTCTAGCCTGCCAGAATTTTGAGAGGGCGAAGACTGTGGCGCCGGAGTTGAAGCCSATCAAAGTTGTTTCACGATGGRACATGATCGGTAAGTGTCCCAATTAAATTTTTTGTTGTTGTAATGGTCGCTTCATTTGACCACAGCAGAGTTCAATATTATAGAATGTGTGTGTCAGAATCCTTAGAAATATGAAAATGTGCATACTGTATGACACAGATAGGGGTAAGAATAAAGTAATCTCTCTAACACTCTAAATGTTAGGGGTGGACCTCATCTGACCCTTCACTAAATCCAGGAATGGCAACAGCTGGTGTCTGACGGCGACCAATCACTTTACCAAGTGGATGGAGGCAATACACATTAAGGTCAATAAAGGAAGAGTACGTGGTTAACTCTAAATTCCCTTCTATAACCCATWAAAAAGGGTGCTTGGAACCAGAAATTGATTTTCGTTTTGTATGATACCCATCAAGGACAAGAGTGGCGAGGCCATCTCCAAGGCGATGATGGACATCTTCAACACCCATGGTTCTCCTGAGGTCCATCTTGAGTGACCGAGGTCATGGATGCTGGAACAAGGTACGGATGTTATAGGTTATATTCTGTCACCAATGGTTTGTTTMATTTATTTTTTACAATTTGTTTTAGTTTTTCTGTGGTACATAAAGCAGACATATTTAAATATTTTACATTGTCAATAGATATCGCTTTCCTAACCCTTCCTCTAGGTTTGGTGATGGACCAACCAGACTCTCAAGACTGCCATGGGCCAGTCCCTTGATTGGTATCAGGAAGGTTGGGAGAACAACCTGAAGGTAATTCTCTTTGCACACAACACAAAATGTCCTGAAGCTAGTTTTAGTTTCCCTAACACTGATATTTTTGACTTTGTCTTCCTAGAGTTACCTCGGTGGAAGCCAACAATCTTCTCCAGTTGGAGCAGTTGGACGGTCGATCACTGAAAGCACTGACGCCCTACACTTCAGGGAAGCCCAATAGACAAAGTGTGTTAAGCTTTGGTTGACATTTGAGAAAGCAAGAAATGGTAGTTCTGCTGAGCTTGTAAAAATGTACCTCTWCAATTTATCTRTCCAAATGACTTTAGGARCACACTGTCCGAGCCCCCCAGGAGGTATCCCACCCACCAGTGAGTTTGGATCAGTCTGATTCTCTGTGCTCTGAGTCGGAGGGGGACCAGCTTGAGGTAGGCAATATCTTCCAAAAGTGTTGAAAAGTACATATCTCCCATTTATAACACTGCACTAATCCATCAAATTTTCTCTTAGTAAAGTGTAATCTGTGTTTGCTTGTTTACGTCTCTGTCTCCTCCCCTGATCCATTTAACTCTGCTCCTGTTCTCCAGGACCTCGGGGTTCTGCCCAACACTCAGACGTGGATCCATCTGATGTCCTCCATTCCCAACCACCCTCCAACCTTTCATTACATCCTCTACAGCTACTGTTGTTGTCATGTTGTCATTATCTGCTAAGAAGGTTTTCTTGCTCTATCATATCGGGCTCATAATATGTGAGATACACAGATGAACTAAAAACACTAGCACTGCAAACACTCAAAACAAAGAGAGTACAGGTGGCCTGGACTTTGCAAGTTCTCCTCTTCAAGTCCCCACTGTCCTGCAAGACGGGCCTGCCTTTGAGAACAAGTGACAGTGGCAAGAAGAACTCACCGGCAGCACAGCAACCTACCTCCTCTAATATTCCGACACACCATAAGTTCAGTATTTTTAGACTTTGAATTGTGTAACAAAAAACTCTGTGAAAATAGATATGTAATATGACATTAACTGTAAGCCAAAATTTTTTAATATATTATATTGGCGCAGTTGGTTTTATCACTGCTCCGTATCCTACATGACATTCTTATTATTTTTGCTATCCTAGGAGCCTACAATAGTAAGAGACTATATAATCAACCAACAAGTGTACTAATGAGCTATGCCGAGTATAGAAAGAAAAAATCAATCATAACTCAATCAAGAGGCCTGCTGAAATTATATTATTTCAGTGTAATAAGTGGAATGGGAGTTAAAAATAAAAACATGACAGCCAGACAAGCCAGTGTAGACTTTTTACAGATGCACATCGAGGAGCACCACTGTCGGGCTGTATCACCCAGCCCTGGTACGGCAACTGCAAACAGCCCGCAAAGCCGAAGGCTCTCCAAGAGGTGGGGTTGCGGTCTGCCCAACGCATTACCGGGGCCAAACTACCCCCCCTCCAGGACTACCTACACCACCCGACGTCACCAGGAAGGCCAAAAAGATCATCAAGGACATACAACCACCTGAGCCACTGCCTGTCAAACCACGCTATACCATCCAGAAGCGAGGTACAGGTGCGTCAAAGCTGGACTGTGAGACTAAAAAACAGCTTCTATCTTCAAAGGCCATCAGACTGCTACAACAGCAATCACTAACTTAGAGAGGCTGCTGTCCCTAACAAAGGACTCATATCACTGGCCACTTTAATAAATGGATCACTTTAAACAATGCCACTTTAATAATGTTTAACAGTATCTTACATTACTCATCTCATATGTCATACCTGTACCTTAGACGGCAGTGTAGCCAGTGGTTAGACGCGTTGGACTAGTAATTGAAAGGTACTGCAAAATCAAATCCCTGAGCTGACAAGGTAAAAATCTGTCGTTCTTCCCTCCTGCGAACAAGGCAGTTCAGGGGCAAGGCCGTCACTCGAAAATAAGAATCTGTTCTTAAACTGACTTGCCTAGATAAATAAAAACAAATGCCCATCTATTGCACCTTGCCTATGTTGCTCGGCCACGCTCATCCTATATATTTATACTGTACATATTGTTTTATTCCATCCCTTTAGACTTTGTGTGTCATTAGTAGTTGTTGGGAATTGTTAGATAACTTCATTACTGCACTGCCCGGAACTAGAAGCCACAAGCATTTCGCTACACTCACATTAACATCTGCTAAACCACGTGTATGTATCAATCAAAATTTTGATTTGATTTGATGCAGAAGCTCGGTGGCTAGGGAAAAACTCCCTAGAAAGGCAGGAACCTAGGAATAAACCTAGAGAGGAACCAGGCTCTGATGGGGGACCAGTCCTCTTCTGGCTGTGCCGGGTGGAGATTATAACGGAACATGGCCAAGATGTTCCAATGTTCATAGATGACCAGTAGCGTCAAATAATAATAGTCACAGTGGTTGTAGAGGGTGCAACAGGTSAGCACCTCAGGACTAAAAGTAAGTTGACTTTTCATAGCGGTGCATTCAGAGTTCGAGACAGCAGGTGCGGTAGAGAGAGTAGAAAACCGCAGGTCTGGGACCAGGTAGCACATCCGGTGAACAGGTCAGGGTTCCATAGCCGCAGGCYGAACAGTTGAAATTGGAGCAGCAGCACGACCAGGTGGACTGGGAACAGCAAAGAGTCATCAGGCCAGGTAGTCCTGAGGCATGGTCCTAGGGCTCAGATCCTCCGGGAGGGGAGGGAGAGGACAAACCTGTTCCGGTCTAACCAGTCTTCTCTTTCAGCCCAAGCACACATACAGTATATTCATACCCATCACCCGTTACATGAAGACCATCACATAAATACACAAAGAAAGGGGAAACCTAGTCAGTTGCACAACTGAATGCATTCAACCCAACCCCTCTGAATCAGAGAAGTGTAGGGGGTTGCCTTAATCAACATCATCGGCGCCCAGGGAGCAGTTGTTAGGGTTAACTGCATTGCTCAAGTACAGAACAGCAGATTTTTCCACCTTGCCGGGCTCAGGGATTCAAACCAGTGATTTTCAGCTACTGGCCCAATGCTCTTAACCGTTAGGCTACCTGCCAAAGAACATACCTTCGTTCATGAAGATCCGACATTACACGTGTGACACAGTAAAAATGTCGTTTTGATCAACCTTGCTCGAGCTGCGGAAAATGTAGATATCAAAGAACACTGCTGTTCACTTCAGAAAAAGGTGTGATGTTAAAGTTTTCTTTCATTATGTGTTGTCGAATTCATAAAAATATTTGCTGCCATTGTAGTAAGGTTGGCAATGCGAGAGGTCTTCGGACTTAACATTTTTGTAATATTTTCCTTGAAAGAACAACTAGTGGGTTTTGAGTGCTTCTCCCCTATTTGGAAAGTTGGTCTGTCTGCTCTTCAGTCAGAGAGATATTCTGAGAGCAGGTTTGTGTCTCCTTCTTCTGTATAGAAAAACTGTTGACAACTCTATAACAAAGTAGTGTCTTTGGAAAACTGGTTCATATATCCCAAAGTCAATAACGAATGTGACTATGTATATATTTATGTTGCGTTAATGTATTTAAAGCCTATTTTGGCAAGTTAACCAAGTGTTTGCTGGCTTAGCTAGCCATGTTAATGACGAGTTAACTAGCACCGTCTGTTACGGCTCTCGTTTGTGGAATGACCGGACCAAGGTGCAGCGTGGTAGGCGTACATCGTTCTCTTTATTGATGACACCAAAAGCAAAATAACAACGACAAAAACGAAAGCGCACAGTTCTGTAAGGCAAAATAAACTATACAGAAAACAAGATCCCACAAAACCCAAAAGGAAAATGACYACTTATATATGATCCCCAATCAGAGACAACGATAGACAGCTGCCTCTGATTGGGAACCATACTCAGCCAAAAACACAAAAACATAGATTTTCCCACCCGAGTCACACCCTGACCTAACCAAACATAGAGAATAATAAGGATCTCTAAGGTCAGGGCGTGACACCGTTAGTCAGTGCACTGTAATGTCACGCTAGCTKTTGCTWGCAGGTGATTTATTCGTAATTCAAGARTTCTTTWTTGAAATATTAAGTGAATGTTTATTTTCTTACTACCTTWAAAGGTTTATATAAAAAGGGTTGTGCTCGGTATTTATGGATTAATATCACTTCACATTGAGGGCATGTATCATTACTGTTGCTCCTATCTAAAATATATATTGTGTCCTACCTAACAAGTGAAGGTGTGGCTGTGATCGTCCTGTCAATGCCTGTTATCACTGTTTAAATATTTTACTGCAGGTATGCTTTTCTGTATTTTTGTTATACTTTTTTTTAAATAATACATACTATACGATCACTTTGTGGATTGAGTCTGAGAGAGATATTCTGAGATCAGTGAACGTGTGGCTGTAACCGTCTTTTCAATGCCTGTCATTAGTTTGATGTCTTTTACTGCAGATAAAAACCAAGTCAACCTGAAGTGTGGGTGTCCGTGTGCCTTTCTTCTGGTTGGCTATATGAAGTTGGTTAACATGCACACATGAAGACTCACTCAAGGACCCAAGTATTGTGCATTGTATAGTAATTTTCTTTGGACTGTACTGAAATTGTTATTGTTTAGCTTCATGGCTGTCACAATAATGGGGGTGGTGTGTTAGAGCGATTTTGCATGTGGAAGAAGATGTATTGATGAGATTTTTTATTTTTTTTCCTACTGTGTTATTGACTTGTTTATTGTTTACTCCATGTGTAACTCTGTGTTGTTGTCTGTTCACACTGCTTTGCTTTATCTTGGCCAGGTTGCAGTTGTAAATGAGAACTTGTTCTCAACTAGCCTACCTGGTTAAATAAAGGTGAAAAAAAGAAGAAGAAAAAAAAAAAGAAAAATTGGTTTATTTATTGTGGTATAGAAATTGTATGAAAACTGTTTATTTATGTGGAATATCCCTTTATTTTCTGTAGTGAAACCTAGTGCTCCTAGAATTTTATTTAAAGGGTGAGATGGCATCAGAGAACCTTGATTTGAACAGGTGTATGGAGCCTGCTAGATAAACCACTCAGTGGCACTGTCATTCAGGGCAGGTGGGACAGAGCCCCACCTGTTTTGATCCCCATATTTTTGGGGGGGCTTGCCTGTTTTGCATGTTATTTTGGCATTAATACGTGTCACATATCAGTTTGCAAACAATGTAAAAATATATATAGTTGAAGTCGGAAGTTTACATACACCTTAGCCTAATATATTTACACTCAGTTTTCACAATCCTGACATTTAATCCTAGTAAAAATCCCTGTCTTAGGTCAGTTAGGATCACCACTTTATTTTAAGAATGTGAAATGTCAGAATAATAGTAGAGTGATTTATTTCAGCTTTTATTTCTTTTCCACATTCCCAGTGGGTCAGAAGTTTACATATGTAACAGTATATTTCCGTCCCTCTCCTCTGCACCTGGGCTCCTCTGCACACACAACAACTGACACCACAAAGCATCGTTACCCATCGCTCCACAAAAGCCGGGCCCTTGCAGAGCAAGGCAACAACTACTTCAAGGTCTCAGAGCGAGTGACGTCACCGATTGAAACACTTAGCGCACACCGCTAACTAGCTAGCCATTTCACATCGCGTTACACATACACTCAATTAGTATTTGGTAGCATTGCCTTTAAATTGTTTAACTTGGGTCAAACGTTTCTGGTAGCCTTCCACAAGATTCCCAAAATAAGTTGGGTGAATTTTGGCCCATTCCTCCTGACAGAGCTGGTGTAACTGAGTCAGGTTTGTAGGCCTTGCTCACACACGTTTTTTCAGTTCTACCCACACATTTTCTATAGGTTGAGGTCAGGGCTTTGTGATGGCCACTCCAATACCTTGACTGTGTTGTCCTTAAGAAATCTTGCCACAACTTTGGAAGTATGCTTGATCATTGTCCATTTGAAGACCCATTTGAGACCAAGCTCTAACTTCCTGACTGATGTCTTGAGATGTTGCTTCAATATATCCACATACATTTTCCTACCTCAATGATGCCATCTATTTTGGGAAGTGCACCAGACCCTCCTGCAGCAAAGCACCCCCACAACATGATGCTGCCACCCCCGTGCTTCACGGTTGGGATGTGTTCTTCGGCTTGCAAGCTTCTGAGCGGCCTTTCAGGTTATGTCGATATAGGACTCGTTTTTAATGTGGATATAGATTATTTTGTACCTGTTTCCTCCAGCATCTTCACAAGGTCCTTTGCTGTTGTTCTGGGATTGATTTGCACTTCTCACACCAAAGTAATTATCTCTAGGAGACAGAACGCGTCTCCTTCTGAGCGGTATGATGACTGCGTGGTCCCATGGTTTTATACTTGCATACTATTGTTTGTACAGATGAACGTGGTACCTTCATGCGTTTGGAAATTGCTCCCAAGGATGAACCAGACTTGTGAAGGTCTACAATTCTTTTTCTGGCGACTTGGCTGATTTCTTAGATTTTCCCATAATGCCAAAACAAGAGGCACTGAATTTGAGGTAGGCCTTGAATACATCCACAGGTACACCTCCAATTGACTCAAATGATGTCAATTAGCCTATCAGAAGATTCTAAAGCCATGACATAATTTTCTGGAATTTTCCAAGCTGTTTAAAGGCACAGTCAACTTATGTGATGTAAACTTCTGACCCCACTGGAATTGTGATACAGTGAATTATAAGGAAATAATCTGTCTGTAAACAATTGTTGAAACATTACTTGTGTCAATCACAAAGTAGAGTCCTAACCGACTTGCCAAAACTATAGCTTGTTAACAAGAAATGACGTCAAATAAATTATATGTACAGTAGCTTTGATTGGACTGATCATGTCAACATCATACTTTCAAAATCTTAGCTAGTAGTCATCTTGAATCAAGTCTACAATCTACTGCAAATCCTTTTTAATCCTTGTCATATGAAGAGAAATAATGAAGAGAAATTATAGATAAAATGTATCGGTGCTCATTGGCCGTTGGACATAAATATTACACAACAAGTTTGAAATCTCAAATTCAACAATGAGTGGTTTGGAAGGAATCAGTGACAGTGGCTAACGTTAACTGCAGCATTGCAAAGCAATCACTAGCCTGCTATTCAGTGGAGTGTATCAGGAATCGAGAAGACCCAGATGCAGACACGTCTAATTGACAATGGTTTAATATTCCAACAGGGCAGGCAATAGACAGGTCAAGGAAGGCAGGGGTCAGTAAACCAGAGGTGGGCAACGGTACCGGACGGCAGGCAGGCTCAGAGGCCTAGAGGTCAACAATCCAGAGGTGGGGCAAAGGTACAGGTCGGCAGGCAGGTCAGGGGGCAGCAAGTGGTCAGGCAGCGGGCTCAGAGTCAGGACAGGCAAGGTTCAAACCAGGAGGGCGAGAAAAAGAGTGATTCCAGGTGACTACCTTATGAAGCTGGTTGAGAGAATGCCAAGACTGTGCAAAGCTGTCATCAAGGCAAAGGGTGGSTACTTTGAAGAATCTAAAATGTACAATATACTTTGATTTGTTTAACACTTTTTTGTTTACTACATGATTCCATATGTYTTATTTCATAGTTTTGATGTCTTCACTATTATTCTACAATGTGGAAAATAGTTCAAATGAACAAAAACCCTTGAATGAGTAGGTATGTCCAAACGTTTGACTGGTACTCTATATTTATACATATACATTATTTTTTTACTAAACAGGTGGTGCTCAAAACACCTGCCCTGAATGACGAMTCACCACTGATAATACCAGAGATGTATTTTCGGAGGGATTTGAATATCTTCAAATCCATTGAATGCATTCTGATATCCAGGACTAATCAGGATGTAGATGAAAGTTTCTTCAAAGCAGAATAAAGCAACTCCTCGTTTCAGTGCAGCAAATCAGTAAATCACCATATAATCTGCCTGGGGGAAATCAATCTCTTTTTATTGATTGCTTTTCTGAAACTTTAGTACTTTAAATGGGTCTCATCGACGGCAGCATTAGAGAGAGACAGAAGCAGTCTTTGGTCAAGGTATAACAGCAATCCATGCTTTGGTTTTGTTTCCATGGCACATTTTAGCATTTGTGGCACAAATCCCATTCAAGTTATCGTACCGATATTAGKATTTTTCGCTAGTATCCAAATCATTCGAAAGTGTCTCAAATTTATTGTGAAGCTCAACAAACTGACTCATACATGATTTGAACATAATGCGCTTTAATGGGATTTGTGACACAAATGCTAAAACGTTAGCATGTGGGAACATTGCCAGGGAAACTAAACCAAAACATGGATTGCTGTCATACCTTGTCCATAGACTGCTTATAGGGTAAGGAAAACAATATGTAATCTTGTAATTTGGATAAACCATCCCTTTAAAACAGATTCTGCGATGTGAACCAGGGTATGGTTGTAAAATAATGATAAAGAAGTTGTATATTCAGTACAAATAGGCAGATATGCACATTACATCCTGCCAGTACCAAACTACAGTATGTTTATGGATTTTTCTACCCTCTGCTGCCACTTTCTGGTCATGCTCATCTACTGTTTTTTGTGTGTGTGTGTGTGTGTGTGTGTGTGTGTGTGTGTGTGGTGTGTGTGTTGTGGTGTTGGTGTGTGTGTTGTGTGTGTGTGTGTGTGTGTGTGTGTGTGTGACGTTCCAAAGAATTTGAGCAATGGTAAGAGTCACTCGATAATTAACTTGTCATACGCGATGGACACTCTCAGCTCAACACCACTTTTCTCCACTGGATGTCACATGCTTAAAGGAGCTCTATGTGAGGACTATCTCAAACCACTCTTAACTGGTTAGGGTACAGACTTTGTGTCATTCAAGACTAGTAATGCTAATTGGATACTTTGCTTGAGCTTAACACTTATAGCCATTGCTTTGCCTTGACCTTAACATGACATTTCTCCCAAATACTGTCAGGCAGAGATGGGATCTGTGCTGCCACAAGAAGCCCTGCAGAGGACAGTGTGTGTGTGTGTGTGTGTGTGTGTGTGTGTGTGTGTGTGTGTGTGTGTGTGTGTGTGTGTGTGTGTGTGTGTGTGTGACGTTCCCAAAGAATTTGAGCAATGGTAAGAGTCACTCGATAATTAACTTGTCACACTGCGATGGACACTCTCAGCTCAACACCACTTTTCTCCACTGGATGTCACATGCTTAAAGGAGCTCTATGTGAGGACTATCTCAAACCACTCTTAACTGGTTAGGGGTACAGACTTTGTGTCATTCAAGACTYGTAATGTTAATTGGATACTTTYCTTGAGCTTAACACTTATAGCCATTGCTTTGCCTTGACCTTAACATGACATTTCTCCCAAATACTGGCAGGCAGAGATGGGATCTGTGCTGCCACAAGAATCCCTGCAGAGGACAGTGAATCTCCACAAAGGGTCCATGTCAAAGTCAAGGGATGCTGCACAGTGAAATAGTGAAAGTTGTCTGAGAGAAAGCTCTAAGTATAGGCCACAGAATTAGGTTATATGCTATCAATCCATTCTAACTTCTGGTGGATATTAGCAATAGAGCTGACTGGATATGGACCTACTATATCAGTCAACCTATAGCTAGCTATAGATTTCATCAAAGAAATTATATTTTTTAAAGTGTTCTCGTATCACTCACTCAAAAAAAAGCCAACTGACATTTACTCCTGAGGTGCTGACCTGTTGCACCCACTACAACCACTGTCATTATTATTATTTGGCCCTGCTGGTCATCTATGAACATTTGAACATCTTGGCCATGTTCTGTTATAATCTCCACCCAGCACAGCCAGAAGAGGACTGGCCACCCCTCATAGTCTGGTTCCTCTCTAGGTTTCTTCCTAGGTCCCGGCCTTTCTAGGGAGTTTTTCCTAGCCACCGTGCTTCTACACCTGCATTGCTTGCTGTTTGGGGGTTTAGGCTGGGTTTCTGTACAGCACTTTGTGACATCAGTTGATGAAGAAGGGCTTTATAAATACATTTGATTGATACATTTGCTTTCCAATTTTACTAATACATTCACAATATAGATAATGGTGACTGTGTCAAGTGTGAATCAGGGCTATATCGAGATCATGGT
>NC_036856.1:6052485-6071576 GCF_002910315.2 Salvelinus sp. IW2-2015 | reverse complement strand
CCAGGTCCGGGCCAGGCAGCGTTCAGGGGCAGGCAGATGTCAGGAGGCGGCGGCCAGAGTCAGGACAGGCAAGGCGTCAAAACCAAGGAGGCGAGAAAAAGAGTGATATCCAGTGACTAGCCTTATGAAGCATGGGTTGAG
Organism: Salvelinus sp. IW2-2015; assembly: GCF_002910315.2. Classification (NCBI taxonomy): domain Eukaryota; kingdom Metazoa; phylum Chordata; class Actinopteri; order Salmoniformes; family Salmonidae; genus Salvelinus; species Salvelinus sp. IW2-2015. The sequence goes on along the minus strand of NC_036856.1, from coordinate 6,071,435 downwards.
AGAATGCCAAGATCGGTGCAAAGCTGTCATCAAGGAAAAGGTGGCGTGGCTACTTTGAAGAATCTAAAATGTTACAACTATACCTTGATTTGTTTAAACTTTTTTGTTTACTACATGATTCCATAGTGATTTATTATAGTTTGATGTCTTCACTATAATATTCTCCACACATTGGAAAATAGTAAATCAAATGAACAAAAAACCCGTTGAATGAGTAGGTATGTCCAAACGTTTGACTGGATACTCTATATTTATAACAGTATACAAATTATTTTTACTAAACAGGTTGTTGCTCAAAACACCTGCCCTGAATGACGATGGTCACCACTGATAATACAGAGATGTTATTTTTTTATTTGTTCGGTGGAGGATTTGAAATTCTTCAATCCGATTGATGCATTCTGATATCCAGGATAATCAGGATGTTAGAGTGAAAGTGTCTTCAAAGAGAATAAAGCAACTCCCGTTTCAGTGCCAGCAGAATCAGAAAATCACCATATAATCTGCCTGGGGGAGAATCAAGTCTCTTTTTATTGATTGCTTTTCTGAAAACTTTAGTCGTCACTTTAAATCGGTGCTCATCGACAAGGCAGCATTAGAGAGAACAGAACAGTCTTTGTCAGAGGTATAACAGCAATCCATGCTTTGTTTGTTTCCATGGCACATTTTAGCATTGTTGCACAAATCCCATTCAAGTGTATCGTACCGATATTAGACATTTTTTCGCTAGTATCCAGAATAGTCGAAAGTGTCTCAAATTTTGTGAAAGCTCAACAACTGACTCATACATGATTTGAACATAATGCGCTTTAATGGGATTTGTGACACAAATGCTAAAACGTTAGCATGTGGGAACATTGCCAGGGAACTAAACCAAAACATGGATTGCTGTCATACCTTGTCCATAGACTGCTTATAGGGTAAGGAACAATATGTAATCTTGAATTTGGATAAACCATCCCTTTAAAACAGATTCTCATTTGAACACAGGGTATGGTTGTAAAATAATGATAAAGAAGTTGTATATTCAGTACAAATAGGCAGATATGCACATTACATCCTGCCAGTACCAAACCTACAGTATGTTTATGGATTTTTCTACCCTCTGCTGCCACTTCTGGTCATGCTCATCTACTGTTTTTGTGTGTGTGTGTGTGTGTGTGTGTGTGTGTGTGTGTGTGGTGGTGTGTGTGTGTGGTGTTGGTGGTGTTGTGTGTGTGTGTGTGTGTGTGTGTGTGTGTGACGTTCCCAAAGAATTTGAGCAATGGTAAGAGTCACTCGATAATTAACTTGTCATACTGCGATGGACACTCTCAGCTCAACACCACTTTTCTCCACTGGATGTCACATGCTTAAAGGAGCTCTATGTGAGGACTATCTCAAACCACTCTTAACTGGTTAGGGGTACAGACTTTGTGTCATTCAAGACTAGTAATGCTAATTGGATACTTTGCTTGAGCTTAACACTTATAGCCATTGCTTTGCCTTGACCTTAACATGACATTTCTCCCAAATACTGTCAGGCAGAGATGGGATCTGTGCTGCCACAAGAAGCCCTGCAGAGGACAGTGTGTGTGTGTGTGTGTGTGTGTGTGTGTGTGTGTGTGTGTGTTGTGTGTGTGTGGTGTTGTGTGTGTGTGTGTGTGTGTGTGTGTGTGTTGTGTGTGTGTGTGTGTGTTGTGTGTGACGTTCCCAAAGAATTTGAGCAATGGAGAGTCACTCGATAATTAACTTGTCACACTGCGATGGACACTCTCAGCTCAACACCACTTTTCTCCACTGGATGTCACATGCTTAAAGGAGCTCTATGTGAGGACTATCTCAAACCACTCTTAACTGTTAGGGGTACAGACTTTGTGTCATTCAAGACTGGTAATTGTAATTGGATACTTTACTTGAGCTTAACACTTATAGCCATTGCTTTGCCTTGACCCTAACATGACATTTCTCCCAAATACTGGCAGGCAGAGATGGGATCTGTGCTGCCACAAGAATCCCTGCAGAGGACAGTGAATCTCCACAAAGGGTCCATGTCAAAGTCAAGGGATGCTGCACAGTAAATAGTGAAAGTTTCTGAGAGAAAGCTCTAAGTATAGGCCACAGAATTAGGTTATATGCTATCAATCCATTCAACTTCTGGTGGATATTAGCAATAGAGCTGACTGGATATGGACCTACTATATCAGTCAACCTATAGCTAGCTATAGATTTCATCAAATAAATTATCTTTTTAAATTTTTCTCGTATCACTCACTCAAAAAAAAAGCCAACTGACATTTACTCCTGAGGTGCTGACCTGTTGCACCCACTACAACCACTGTCATTATTATTATTTGGCCCTGCTGGTCATCTATGAACATTTGAACATCTTGGCCATGTTCTGTTATAATCTCCACCCAGCACAGCCAGAAGAGGACTGGCCACCCCTCATAGTCTGGTTCCTCTCTAGGTTTCTTCCTAGGTCCCGGCCTTTCTAGGGAGTTTTCCTAGCCACCGTGCTTCTACACCTGCATTGCTTGCTGTTTGGGGGTTTAGGCTGGGTTTCTGTACAGCACTTTGTGACATCAGTGATGAAGAAGGGCTTTATAAATACATTTGATTGATACATTTGCTTTCCAATTTTACTAATACATTCACAATATAGATTATGGTGACTGTGTCAAGTGTGAATCAGGGCTATATCGAGGATTTCAGTGTCTAACGATTTTTATTTGCATCAGTGTGGCCTACCTTGGTGCCAGTCTCTGTATGCGTCTCCTTTAAGAGTGTTTTATCACACGGTTGATGACGCTCTCTCGTGCTGTAAACACGGCTCGCTCAGCTGCGTGGCGGAGACAGCTCATACCAAGGGCTCGAGGTAGGCTACTGTATTTACGTAGACTGGGCCATTAAAACGCTATTCACATCCTCATATGATATCTGCAGAATCTCCTGTCTGAGGTGCAATGGCTAGGAAGACGGACATTCCTCCMTCATACTATGGTGAGTCGCCACCTTCGTCTTTGTTTAATGTCGGCAACCGTTCTTTCTTCAAGACATGACAAAGGATAGCCTACAACAGTATGCTTCGAACGCTATTCTGACTTTTGTTATTGGGTCGCTTCTGGCGCTAGCACAGATTTTCTAAATGTAACATTGAAGCAAGATACAATACAATATTATGCAAATGTAACGCTCATATAAAGCGATACTTTGTTACAAAACTGGATGCCGAATTAACCATGAGTGAAGGCTACAAAAAAATATATATTTTAATTTCGAAAGTAGGCCTACTGGATATAATAATGCCATGATATTGTTTAATTCACMCCAGTCATGAAATATAACACAAGTGAAACTTTCTATTATAGTTTGCTATGGAACTCTGCTTTTGTTGATCACAGAACACAGTGCACCCTCTTGGGGATTAACACTTGGCGTGCAGTGTACACAAACATATTGGTACAAAGGTTATTGTTACAGTTTTAAACACATACTCTAGTTAAATTCAAATGATTATTGAAACTTTCCATTTTCCTGTTCAACGATTGACAATAGATGACTTAAATGTATTGCTTTCATTAAGAAAACAAGTGAATTGCATCTGAAAGCCAAGATAAACAATGCTCATAAACAATGTCCATTGTTATTTGGCAAATAGGCAAACAGTGTAAAGACAATATATGTTTCCCTTTGTCCCTAAGTGACAGTTTTCTGAATGGTTGGCATATGGATATTCAATCTCTGGGCAGATTTACTGTCCATTAGCTGGTCCCCTTTGTTAGGTTGTTTATGAAAACGATATAATCCTGGACTCGTGCCAGATGCCATAGAAGCCAGATAACTACAGTATTTCAAGTGTGAAATGACAGCTTTTATGAGCAGTAATACGGTAATAACACAGTTTACCGCAGATTATTAGACAAAGGAGCACTGCTACAGTATTGCAGGCAGAGATATGTAAGCTCTAGCTGTGGCTTATGTAATTACAGAGTAATAGTCAATACACTGAAGGCTATTTTACTCATGTCTGTTGTTATTACAGAAAGTACATGTCACAACATCTTATAAGTAGTGATTTTACAGTCATGATTTATAGGATGGCTTGACCCTCATTATAATCAATCATTACTGTGCATGGTCAATCATTATCATTGGGTCATCCATATAATAGCTGAATGAGTCACAAGACCAGTGTGTGAGCCAGCCCAGTCCAAGCAGCTTATCTGAACACATACAGTATCRTATCGACAATGTAGTCTTTGAGACAACAGGCAAAGGTAGGCTAGACTTCCCTCGTATTTATTTGGACAGTGAAGCAATTTTTTTTATTTGGCTCTATACATTTCCCTACATTTCTGCAGGGATATGCTTCCATTCAGCCACYAGAGCATTAGTGAGGTCGGGCACTGATGTTGGGCGATTAGGCCTGGCTCACAGTCGGTGTCCTAATTCATCCCAAAGGTGTTCGATGAGGTTGAGTTCAAGGCTCTGTGCAAGCCAGTCACGTTCTTCCACACCGATCTCGACTAACCATTTCTGTATGGACCTCGCTTTGTGCACGGGGGCTTTGTCATGCTGAAACAGGAAAGGTCCTTCCCCAAACTGTTGCCACCGGTACCCTCTGTATATAGCCTTGCTATTGTTATTTTACTGCTGGTCTTTAATTATTTGTTACTTTTATTTCTTATTCTTATTTTTTTAATACATTTTTGAAACTGCATTGTTGTTAGGGCTTGTAAGTAAGCATTTCACCTGTTGTATTCGGCGCATGTGACAAATAACATTTGATTTGAAGTTGGAAGCACAGAATCGTTTAGAATGTCATTGTATGCTGTAGCATTAAGATTTCCCTTCACTGGAACTAAGGGGCCTAGGCCGAACCATGAAAAACATCCCCAGACCATTATTCCTCCTCCACCAAACGTTACAGTTAGCACTATGCATTCGGGCAGGTAGCGTTCTCCTGGCATCCGCCAAACCCAGGTTTGTACGTCGGACTGCCATATGGTGAAGCCTGATTCATTACTCCAGAGAACGCGTTTCCACTGCTCCAGAGTCCAATGGCGGCGAGCTTTACACAACACCAGCCGACGCTTGGCATTGCGCATGGTGATCTTAGGCTTGTGTGCGGCTGCTCGGCCATGGAGAGCCATTTCATGAAGCWCCAGACGAACAGTTCTTGTGCTGACGTTGCTTCCAGAGGCAGTTTGGAAATTGGTAGTGAGTGTTGCAACCGAGGACAGATGGAGGTTCCGTTCTGTGAGRTTGTGTGGCCTACCACTTCGCGGCTGAGCTGTTGTTGCTCCTAGACGTTTCCACTTCACAAAAACAGCACTTCCAGTTGACCAGGGCAGCTCTAGCAGGGCAGAAATGTTATGAACTGACTTGTTGGAAAGGTGGCATCTTATGATGGTGCCATGTTGAAAGTCACTGAGCTCTTCAGTAAGGCCATTCTACTGCCGATGTTTGTCTATGGACATTGCTTGACTGTGTGCTCAATTTTTGTAAATAACAGCTGGTGCACAATATCTAAGGAAGTCTCAAGGTTTTGCTCGCCTGAGGTAGAGTATCTCATGATAAGCTGTAGACTACACTATCTACCTAGAMTGTTTACATCTGTATTTTTCGTAGCTGTCTACATACCACCACAGACTGATGCTGGCACTAAGACCACACTGAATGAGCAGTATTCCGCCATAAGCAAACAAGAAAACGCTCACCCAGAGGCGGRGCTCCTAGTAGCCCGGGGACTTTAATGCAGGCAAACTTAAATCAGTTTTACCAAATTTCTATCAGCATGTTAAACATGAAACCAGAGGGGAAAAAAACTCTGGGCCACCTTTACTCCACACACAGAGACGCATACAAATCTTTCCCTCACCCTCCATTTGGCAAATCTGACCATAATTCTATCTTCATGATTCCTGCTTACAAGCAAAATTTCAAGCAGGAAGCACCAGCGACTCGATCAATAAAAAAGTGGTCAGATAAAGCAGATGCTAAGCAACAGGACTGTTTTGCTAGCACAGGCTGGAATATGTTCTGGGATTCCTCCGATGGCATTGAGGAGTACACCACATCAGTCATTGGCTTCATCAATAAGTGCATCGATGACATAGTCCCCAAAGTGACTGTACGTACATACCCCAACCGGAAGCCATGGATTACAGGCAACATCCACACTGACCTAAAGGCTAGACCTGCCGCTTTCAAGGAGCAGGACTCTAACCCGGAAGCTTATAAGAAATCCCGCTATGCCCTCTGACAAACCATCAAACAGGCAAAGCGTCAATACAGGACAAAGATCGAATCGTACTACATCGGCTCTGACTCTCATCGGATGTGGCAGGGCTTGCAAGCCATTACAGACTACAAAGGGAAGCACAGCCGGGAGCTGCCCAGTGACACGAGGCAAATAACACTGAAACATGCATGAGAGGACCAGCTGTTCCGMAAYACTTTGTGATCACGCTCTACGCAGCCGATGTGAGTAAGACTTTTAAACAGGTCAACATTCACAAGGCCGCAGGGCCAGACGGATTACCAGGACGTGTACTGCGCTGCATGCGCTGACCAACTGCAAGTTGAGAGCTTCAATTCCTTAGTGGCACCCAGACTATAACCATTGCCCCCCCCCCCCCCCTTTTACACTTCTGCTACTCTCTGTTGTATTCTATGCATAGTCACTTTAATGAATAACTCTACCTACATGTGCATATTACCTCAACTAAACGGTCTCCCACACATTGACTCTGTACCGGTACCCCCCTGTATATTGTCTCGCTATTTGTATTTTACTGCTGCTCTTTAATTACTTGTTACTTTTATTCTTATTTGCATTTTTGCAATTTTTTTAAATTCCATTGTTGATTAGAGCTCGCAATAAGCATTCACTGTAAGGTCTACACCTGGTATCCGGCGCATTGTACTAATACAATTTGATTTGATTGCTTTGAATGAAAAGATTGAGTGTTGTTGCAGCTTCGTTCCAGTCGCTCGCAACCCAGGGATGTGTCGTGTGTCCAAACTTTTGACTGTACTGCACATATTCTATTCTTTATTAACATTAAAAGTGACTCCAATATGTCACAATACCTTATTTACCATTCATTTCTATTGGGCACAACATCATCCGGAACACAACCAAAACAACTGCAAATGCATCCAACGAGTTTTTATCAGAAGCTGGGATGTCATTGCATGCTATGAGTAGACCCAAATACTAAACTTGTACTAAATTGAAAACACTGTAAGTGAATGTGTGTATATACAGTGGCAAGAAAAAGTAGTGAACCCATTGGAAATACCTGATTTCTGGATAAATTGGTCATAAAATGTGATCTGATCTTCATCTAATTCACAAACAAAGACAAAACAGTCTGATTAAACTAATAACACACTAACAATTATAAGTTTATTCTATTAGAACACACCGTGTAGACATTCACAGTGCAGGTGGGAAAAGTATGTGAACCCTGATTTAATAACTGTTAACCCTCCTTTGCCACTCCAGAAGCATATTTCTTTTGTTGAAGCGTATTTTTCTTGTTTGATTTACTTCTCGTGTTTGGGTCGTTGTCCTGTTGCATCACCCAACTTCTGTTGAGCTTCAATTGGCGACAGATAGCCTCCTGCAAAATCTTTATAAACTTGAATACATTTTGTTGTCATGATAGCAAGCTCCAGGCCTGAGCAGCAAAGCATCTCCAAACCATGACGCTCCCTCCACCATACTTTACAGTTGGGATGAGGTTTTGAGTTTGGTGCTGTGCCTTTTTTTCTCCACACATATTGTTGTGTGTTCCTTCCAACAACTAACAAACTGTAGTTTCATCTGTCCACAGAACAATTTTTCCAGTAGCGCTGTGGAACATCCAGGTGCACTTTTGCAAACTTCAGAACTGCAGCATTTTTTGGACAGCAGTGGCTCTTCCGTGTGTCTCCATGAACACCATTCTTGTTTAGTGTTTACGTATCGTAGACCGTCAACAGAGATTGACCTGTTCCAGAATTTTGTTAGTCTTAGCTGACACTCTAGGATTCTTCTTAACCTCATTGAGCATTCTGCGCGTGCTCTTGCAGTCATCTTTGCAAGACGCCACTCCTAGGGCGAAGTAGCAACAGTTTGAACTTTCTCCAATATTAGAACAATTTGTCTTACCGTGTACTGATGAACATCAAGGCTTTAGAGATACTTTTGCAACCCTTTCCAGCTTTATGCAAGTCAACAATTTTAATCTTAGGTCTTCTGAGATCTCTTTTGTTCGAGGCATGGTTCACATCAGGCAATGCTTCTGTGAATAGCAAACTCAAATTTTGTTATAGGGCAAGCAGCTCTAACCAAACATCTCAATCTCGTCTCATGATGGACTCCAGGTTAGCTGACTCCTGACTCCAATTAGCTTTTGAGAAGTCATTAGCCAAGGGTTCACAACTTTCCAACCTACACTGTGAAATGTTTAAATATGTATTCAATATAGACAAGAACAATACAATAATTTGTGTGTTATTAGCTTAAGCAGACTGTGTTTGTCTGTTGTTGTGAATTAGATGAAGATCAGATCAAATTTGATGACCAATTACAGCAGAAATCCAAGTAAATCCAAAGGTTCACATACACTATTCAGTCGCAAGAAAAAGTATCTAGTCCCCCCATTTGAATGTGTCATATAGTGTATTCAATTGAATCAAAAATTTAGTATTGGCCCATATTCAGAGCAGCAATGACTACAACAAGCTGTGACTCTATAAACATTAGGATGCATTTGCAGTTGTTTTGGTTGTGTTTCGGATTATGTTTGCCCAATAGAAATGAATGGTAAATAATGTATTGTGTCATAGAGCCACTCTTTTATTGTTAATAAGAATAGAATATGTTTCTGAACTCTTTCTAGTTAGCCTTGGCTGCCCAACTAACCTCTAACGTGATTTAGACTGGACGCAGAAACATTAACAATGGTATCCACGAGTTCATCTGACTCTGGTGTAGGAGACAAAGGGCTTCATTGCCAAAATCCTGAAGTATKCCTTTAATGTGGATGCTACCATCATTYKAGATAATCATGAATMAATTGAGAATAATGATGAGTGAGAAAGTTATAGATGCAGAAAGGTCATGCCCCATAACATGCTAACCTATCACCATTACCACCAACTGGAGAGGTTAGGATTTTCTTGGTTGTATGATATTTATGCATCTGCTACTTTCTCACTCATCATTATTCACGATTCTTTCAGGATTTTCCTTAATCATAGCAGCATCCACGTTAATGTAGAAGTCTTCAGAAACATATTCTATTCTTATTTACAATAAAAGTGACTCCAAAATGACACAATACATTATTTGCCATTCATTTCTATTGGGCATAGCATCATCTGAAGCACAACCAAAACAAACTGCAAATCCATCCAACAAGTTGGTCGAGTCACAAGCTTGATGTCGTCATTGTGTGCTAGGAATATGGGACCAAATACTAGACGTTTGACTAAGTGTAATACACGATAAGTGAATTTGTCCAAATACTTGTGACACCTTCAAATGGAAGGACTAGATACTTAATTTGCTTTCATTTCTAAATGGTAAAAAAGATACTGTATGTATGAAAATATCCTCAAATAAAAGGTGACATTATGTACTGCTACCTCATGAAACAAAATGCTGGAGTTATAGAGCCAAAGTATAGAGCCAAATTCTAAATAAATACGTAGGGGAGTGTATATAGTAGACCTAATTGTTGTTGTTTGTGAGTGACATGGTCGGTGTACTCAGTATGACTTCATGGGAAAGCTGCAGTGTCTGTCATCTCTCTCCACACTAACCCTGTGTGTCACTCGGTTCCCATGACTCCAGGCCCCTGCCAATCATGTCAGCTGGAGTTTGACCTCTTACCCCAAACTCAGGATTCAGCCCACACTTTAACGGGATAAGTCGGGATTTTGGCAATGAAGCCCTTTATCCGCTTCCCCAGAGTCAGATGAACTTATGGTACCATTTTTATGTCTCTGCGTCCARTGCTAACTAGTGTTAGCGCTATSTTAGCGCAAAGACTGGATGTCTTCGGGAAAAGCTAGCATGTCTTTGTGCTAAGCTAGTTAACGCTGTCTCGCAAAACTACCTCCAAATTCCTTCATACTGGACGCAGAAACATAAAAATGGTATCCACAAGTTCATCTGACTCTGGGGAAGTAGATAAAGGGCTTCACACAAAATCCTGAACTATCCCTTTAACACAGTGGTGAAGCAGAGCTAGAGAGAAAGCTTTACTACAACAATCTGAACAAAGTTTCAACATTTGATTGTACTTTTGTATGCTTATGGTGTAAACTACCTGATCACTCGAGTGCCAATGCAACATGTTGCTGTAATTTATCAAAKGGATTGGAATAAGCTCCTCCATCTGAGAAGGGAATTGAGGCTCTGCGTCTTTAAATGCAGCCTGGGCAGTTGGAGACTTAGTCAGTGGAGCATGGGATGGAGTTGTGCTGACTCCCCATGTTTAGGTCAGCTGCTCTGTCCAAATGGCCTCTCTCTGGTGCTGTTGCTCAGTCAGCCAGCCTGTCCAAATGGTCTTTCACAGGCAGAGAGGGATACTAGGGGTAAAAAGTCTATCATCCTCACCAACCTGCCTCTAGCAAAATGGAAATGGATGAGATGGCGACACACACACACCCACACACACACCCACACACACACACTAGGCAAGCAAGCAACAATACACATTGATTCGATACACACTTGCAGACATGCTCAGTTTGTGCACATTCTATCACACACCAACTTTCACACTTCCAGTGCTTTTTCACAGACAATCAGAAACGGTTATTAAGTGACTATTTAGATAGAGTAGCGTTCACCGTCAAAAAATGATGAGCTGGGCACCTTGATAATTAACACATTTCTCGCATGATCAGCTTGCCTGAGTGTGGCATTTTTACACCCATGATTGGCTTTTAAGTGCCTCAGCTCTCTGCTACCACTCACTCAATATGAAGACTGATGGTATCACAGTGTGGTACTCCTACACACCTTCATTTACTCTTTATGGTGCTCYTACTCATTATTTTGACCAAGGTTATGTTCTTCCCCTGTGAAATGCCTCAGCACTTTTCTCAGACTATAACAGTGGATCTTATCACGGTTGCCTGACGTTTTGGAGATGATGACAGACTTGAGTCGGTTAAAAACTTCCACAAACTCACGTTGTATCAAGTCAGGCGAACATGAACTGCCTTTTCTTGACCCTGCGCAAATTGAACAGAGTTGGCTCTAAATGGACAACTATGTCTCTTTGTTTCAGGCAACGCTATGCACACAGGCGTTGCTTCAATATCCAATTTGCAGCACGGATACAGTCCCTCTCTGTGTTGGACTGCTGGGCTAACTTACAATGACAGTGATTTATTAAGCACAACCCAAAGACCGAGTGAATGAGACGGCTGCAATCACAGCATGCAAACAGCTTCAGGTCTTTGTTTGAGTCTGTGATACTGTGAGGTCGGTGGTGATGATGACTGGGGTGGAGCATGCACTGTGTCGAATGATTCAGGTCTATCGACAGATTCCGCACACAGCTGGATCATTATCCTGAGATGAAAGTCAGCGATTGCTGCTCCCGTGCTATTTATTCTSTATGTGGGGCTGCAGAGGTGAGGGCCTTATGTAAAACACTTCAGGGATATGCTATTATACCGGGTTCTCAGCCAACTCCACACTGATGTGAATTAGAAAATGACTGAGAGAGAGGAGAGCGAGAAAGGAAAAAGCGCTAGAGGCATAGGCTTACTAGAATCCCTTAGCCTGAGGATAAGCACCAAGAGGTTCTTATTAACATTAACCACATTAAGAGGCTGGCCCTCCCTCAAGGCCCCAAAATCAATTCTTACTGTCACTTAATCAATTAGGTTAACTAAGTGATTGTTTTGGGTACTGGCTGTAACGCCACATGCAGCTTTAGTCAAATTGGCAACAGACTGATATTAGAGAGTTGTTGTGCACGTCATTGAAGTGTCACATTTGATTAGATGGTCAGGAGTCTTATGGCTTGGGGGTAGAAGATGTTTAGAAGCCTCTTGGACCTAGACTTGGCGCTCTGGTACCGCTTGCCGTMTGTATTGCTGTGAATTGTTAGATACTACTGRACTGTTGGAGCTAGGAACACAAGTATTTCGCTACACCRGCAAAAACATCTGCTAAATACGTGTATGTGACCAATRACATATGATTTGATCACTGTATTAGGGAGAGGATTTAGTCTGTAATGCAATATGTAGTGTTAATAGCAATAAAGGAAGAACATTGCATGCGTGTGTGTGTACTTGATCTAGCGTTTAAGCTGTGGTGCCTCTCCCCAAACCTACATATTACACAAGCCGCCGAAGGTGAATCGGGATAAATAAACAGACGTCGTTCCCGCGTCTCACCCCTAAAATCCATATAAACCCAAACCAAAGCCAGTTGAGCCTGTCACTGGTCCAGCATGAGACTCATTTCACAGGAAAACAGGGCTGCTACTGACATGCCTGGGMACCTAGCTTTTTCCCCCCTCCCATCACACCCTGCTACATCAAACAAGTAGCCAAGGTCACAGTCCCCCAAACACACTGCCTGCTTGCCTCTCTTCCTCTCTACTCTGGCTCTGTCTGCTGCAGGCTAGCTGTCAGAGGCCGACACTGAAATGCTAACCCTAACCCCCTGGGGGAGCCCGCCCTGTGCKCTGCTGCCTCTCTCCCCCTACAGAGTGGATGTCAGTGTGGTGGCTTACTGTTTTGGAACAGCGGGCTGTTTAAATATTGCTCATATGTTGATGTACTCACTCATATCTGGAGTCCACTCCAGATATGCCAGCCACAGTGCATCTGTGGTTCTGGTGGCTCAGTTGGTTGGAGCATGGTGGTTGTTAAGCCAGAGTTGTGGATTTGATTCCTGCATAGGCAGAGGATCTATTGGGGGAATTGAGTTAAGCTGAGTGAGGACTCAGGAGTCTGTGATATAAGTGCAGACATTTGGGAGTTGTAGTTTGTTAAAGGAGTAGATACACCTTGAAAAGTCTGTGACATTAGTGAGAGAGAGAGGGAACAGTGCTGTGAGAGAGAGGGCGGTTGTGTATGCATGTCCTAATAAACTGAAATATAATACAGCCCTCTAGAGTGTTTAGACTGCTTTGATTTCTTCTGTGAGGGATTCCAAATCCTTTATTTAGGTTGGGCCATAGCAGGGAGAGTGGGTAGTGTGATCAGCATGCTGCACCCAATGTGAGGCTCAGTGTGCTTTTATGTTAAGGCCATTCTCACTGTGTGTGTGTGTGCGTGCTCGCACGTTCGGTGGGGTTTACTAATATCTAATATACTAATAGCACTTTGAAGCCGAAGGTCTGCCCTAAAAATCCGCTCTCTTGACCCTTGGTGTCGCAAGCTTGTGATAAGTTAGGTTTGGTGGAGTGTTATGACAGAACACAGACAGACCGGGTCGATACAGTATACAGGCCAGAGAGAAGAAGATGAGCCTCAAAGAACTGCTACTGTTTTCAAATCAAATCAAGTGGAATTGTATTTGTCACGTGCACCGAACACAACAGGTACAGGTAGACCTTACCGTGAAATGCTTACTGACAAGCCCTTAACCAACAATGCAGTTTTAAGYAAAATAAGAGTTAAGAAAATATTTACTAAATAACCTAAAGTTTAAAGAAGTAACACAATAATGAGGCTATATACACAGGATGTACCGGTACCGGGTGTATTGTAATATGTACATGTAGGTAGGGGTAAAGTGACTATGCATAGATAATAAACCGTGAGTAGCAGCAGCGTAAAAAAGGGGAGGGGGGGGTCAATGCAAATAGTCCGGGTAGGCATTTGATTAGCTGTTCACCCATCTTATGGCTTGAGGGAAGAAGCTGTTGAGGGGCCTTTTGGACCTAGACTTGATGCTCCGGTASCGTTTGCTGTGCGGTAGCAGYGAGAACAGTGTATTGCTAGAGTGGCTGGATTCTTTGGCAATTTTTAGGGTCTTCCTCTGACACTGCCTGGTATAGAGGTCCTAGATGGCAGGAAACTTGGCCCCGGTGACGTAATGGGCCGTACGCACTACCCTCTGTAGCGCTTTGCAGGATAGAATTATGGTAAGATTTGCCAAATGGAGGGKAACGGAGAGCTTTGTACATGTCTCTGTGTGTGGTGTAAAGGTGGTCTAGAGTTTTTTTTTTTTTTTTTCATTGGTTGCTGGTAGAAATGAGGTAAAACGGATTTAAGTTTTCCTGCATTAAAGTTCCCGGTCACTAGGAGCGCCGCCTCTGAGCATTTTCTAGTTTTGCTTATACAGCTTGTTGAGTGCAGTCTTAGTGTCTACATTGGTTTGTGGTGGTAAATAGACAGCTACAAAAAATATACAGTGCCTTCGGAAAGTATTCAATCCCCCTGACTTTTTCCACATTTTGTTACGTTACAGCCTTCTAAAATGGATTAAATAAAACAAATTCCTCAGCAATCTACACACAATACCCCATAATGACTAAGCAAAAACAGGTTTAGAACATTTTTGAAATGTATTAAAAATAAAAACATAAATACCTTATTTACATGAGTATTCAGACCCTTTGCTATGAGACTTGAAATTGAGCTCAGGTGCATCCTGTTTKCCTTGATGATCCTTGAGATGTTTCTACAACTTGATTGGAGTCCACCTGTGGTAAATTCAATTGATTGGACATGATTTGGAAAAGCACACACCTGTTTAAGGTCCCACAGTTGACAGTGCTTGTCAGAGTAAAAAAGAAGGTAACCAAGAACCCGATGGTCACTTTGACAGCGCTCTAGAGTTCTTCTGTGGATATGGGAGACCCTTCCAGAAGGACAACCATCTCTGCAGCACTCCACCAATCAATCAATCCATCAATRACATTTATTTATAAAGCCCTTCTTACATCAGCTGATGTCACAAAGTTCTGTACAGAAACCCAGCCTAAAACCCCAAACAGCAAGCAATGCAGGTGTAGAGGCACGGTGGCTAGGAAACACTCCCTAGAAAGGCCAGAACCTAGGAAGAAACCTAGAGAGGAACCAGGCTATGAGGGGTGGCCAGTCCTCCTCTGGCTGTGCCGGGTGGAGATTATAACAGAACATGGCCAAGATGTTCATAGATGACCAGCAGGGTCAAATAATAATAATCAGTGTTTGTCGAGGGTGCAACAGGTCAGCACCTCAGGAGTAATTGTCAGTTGGCTTGTCATAGCCGATCATTAAGAGTATCTCTACCGCTCCTGCTGTCTCTAGAGAGTTGAAAACAGCATGTCTGGGACAGGTAGCACGTCCGGTGAACAGGTCAGTGTTCCATAGCCGCAAGCAGAACAGTTGAAACGAGCAGCAGCACGACCAGGTGGACTGGGGACAGCAAGGAGTCATCAGGCCAGGTTGTCCTGAGGCATGGTCCTAGGGCTCAGGTCCTCCGAGAGAGAAAGAAAGAGAGAATTAGAGAGAGTATACTTAAATTCACACAGGACACCGGATAAGACAGGAGAAATACTCCAGATATAATAGACTGACCCTAGCCCCCGACACAAACTACTGCAGCATAAATACTGGAGGCTGAGACAGGAGGGGTCGGGAGACACTGTGGSCCAGTCCAACGATACCCCCGGACAGGGCCAAACAGGCAGGATATAACCCCACCCACTTTGCCAAAGCTCAGCCCCCACACCACTAGAGGGATATCTTCAACCACCAACTTACCATCCTGAGACAAGGCAGAGTATAGCCCACAAAGATCTCCCCCACGGCACAACCCAAGGGGGAGGGGGCGCCAACCCGGACAGGTAGATCACTTCAGTGACTTAACCCACTCAWGTGACGCACCCCTCCTAGGGACAGCATGGAAGAGCACCAGTAAGCCAGTGACTCAGCCCCTGTAACAAGGTTAGAGGCAGAGAATCCCAGTGGAGAGAGGGGAACCGGCCAGGCAGAGACAGCAAGGGTGGTTCGTTGCTCCAGTGCCTTTCCGTTCAKCTTCACACTCCTGGGCCAGACTACACTCAATCATAGGACTTCAATAAAATAAAGACTTAAAGGTTGAGACCGAGTCTGCGTCTCTCACATGGATAGGCAGACCATTCCATAAAAATTGAGCTCTATAGGAGAAAGCCCTGCCTCCAGCTGTATGCTTAGAAATTCTAGGGACAGTAAGGAGGCCTGCGTCTTATGACCGTAGTGTACGTGTAGGTATGTACGYCAGGACCAAATCAAAAAGATTAGGCCTTTATGTTAGGCCTTTATGGTAGAGTGGCCGGACGGAAGCCACTCCTCAGTAAAAGGCTCATGACAGCACGCTTGGAGTTTGCCAAAAGTCACCTAAAGACCCTCAGACCATGAGAAACAAGATTATCTGGTCTGATGAAACCAAGATTGAGCTGGAGGAAACAGCTGGAGGAAACATAGCACCAMCCCTACGGTGAAGCATGGTAGGGGCAGCATCATGCTGTGGGGATGTTTTTCAGCGGCAGGGACTGGGAGACTAGTCCGGATCGAGGCATAGATGAACYGAGCAAACTGAAGAGAGATCCTTGATGAAAACCTGCTTCAGAGCACTGAAGACCTCAGACTGGGGTGAAGGTTCACCTTCCAACAGGACAACGACCCTAAGCGCACAGCCAAGACAACAAGGCAGGAGTGGTTTCGGGACAAGTCTCTGAATGTCCTTGAGTGGCCCAGCCAGAGCCCAGACTTGAACCCGATCGAACATCTCTGGAGACCTGAAAATAACTGTGCAGCAACGCTCCCCATCCAACCTGACAGAGCTTGAGAGGATCTGCAGAGAAGAATGGGAGAAACTGAAAAAGACTCAATGCTGTAATCGCTGCCAAAGGTGCTTCAACAAAGTACTCAGTAATGAGTCTGAATACTTATTTAAAAGTTATATTTCAAATTTCTTAAAACCTGTTTTTGCTTTGTCAATATGTGGCATTGTGTGTAGATTGATGAGGAATAAAAAAAAAAATCTATTTTAGAATAAGGCTGAAACGTCGAGACTCCTATGGATCTGCTGAGGGCTTTGCCTCATCAAATATGAATGAAAAGAGACGTTCTCTCAAACCTGCACGCTGTGCTTGCTTTGCTAAGTTGTTGATATTTGCAATGCAGAACGTTGAAGATTTTTTTCTGCATGACACCATGCTGAAAGAAGGGTGAAAGGGGTTGAGGAACACCCGACCCTCGAAGATGAGAAACACCCGACATTCTGCAGCCAGTCACTCCCTGTCTAATTATGTTCATGAATGGGCAGAATGGAAAAGGCCAACTGAAAGGCGTCTCAGCTCCAACCCAGGCGCTGCACCTGCAGTGGTGGAGCCGTTTGCCTGGCCACCCTATGAAAGAAGCCTGTGTTACATAGTGGAACATGAGGACACTGGTGCCTGTGTCCGCCTGTGTTGTTGTGTCTGTGTACTGGATGTGTTTATGGGGAAAGGCTGAGAAAGTCGGAGGAAGAGGGGAGAGAGATGAGYGTGAGCAGGGGGAAACAGTGCCATACTGTACTTGTGTTGACATTGACAACAGTGTATATAAGGACAACCAAAAATACAAAAGCCCAATATATCTCCATAAAGAWGCATTTAATCAAGGAATATACTGCTGTTTTTGTGGCCTTAACTCATCCCCGAATAATGATTTTATAACAGACACYAATACATTCAGTCTGGCATCCCTTTCTAGCCTTTTACAAAGCCTCTTCAGCCCTATCACAGTCCTCTACCAAGGACATCCAGTCCTACCAAGGATAATGACACAATTCAGTTCAGTAAAAGGTCACATTTACAGTGATTTTGAAAAGATCTTTGCCCAGTAGTTTTTTTCCCAGTAATAAGATACATTTTTGTTTCTGCTATATCTACATTGCTCTCACATGGAACTAGACCAAGAACTGACTGAATTAATTGATAAATCATGCAGAATCAGACAGACTATTTGCCTGGTGAATCAGTTTGGGCACTAACTGTCTCCATAAGTCTACACTATTACAACCAGCCCCATCAGGAGGGCTCCAGTAGAGGGATAACAGCATTATTTTCTCTTCCACCAAAAAAACTTGAAATA
This sequence comes from Salvelinus sp. IW2-2015, assembly GCF_002910315.2. Classification (NCBI taxonomy): domain Eukaryota; kingdom Metazoa; phylum Chordata; class Actinopteri; order Salmoniformes; family Salmonidae; genus Salvelinus; species Salvelinus sp. IW2-2015. Next base: position 6,053,372 of record NC_036856.1, on the reverse strand, counting down.
CAACATGATGAAAAACACCCTCAAATTATTTTCACTGAAGCGCTGAGCTTTATCACTCCACGCCGGGCTGTTACGTTTGGAAAGGCTCCAGCACAAGCATTTTGAAGTTGCTTCCCACCACTCAGCTTACTTTAGCACTGTTTGGAATCGGCCTGACTGAAATGAAGACTGTCTAGTTGAGGCTCTCCTATAATACTCACCGGCCAATTTCTTTAGGTACACCACCCCGTTTAGGAAAATGGTTGTGYCTTGTTATATAAAGCAGGCAGACAGGCATTGAGGCATTCAGTTACTGTTCGATTGAATGTTAAAATGGGCAAAACAAGTCACCTAAGTAACTGTAGTATCCTTAAAGGCTTCTTAGAGTTATGACTCATGAGACTTAAGTACAGTTTAGTATTTAATTGTAACTTAGAATTACGTTCTCTAATGCACCTGGCTTAAGCTACCTGAAGCTTTCTTAAATCATAGTTATATAGGAAATAGCTACGGATAGCGGGAAGCAAACCCCRGTCTTGAGTCAATACTGCCATCTATTGGTAAACATAAATATACCAAGTTACTACATTCCCCCCCTTTAAAGCTAATAACCCAATTTAATTCCTTTCTGAGCTATGCTATTTTCTTATTTACATTTTTTCAAAAATGATCTCCTTTAGGATCTAAAAAAGTCTGGCGGARGTCTCTCTCTAATAGAGTGTCTCAGAGGTGGTGTAGCTGGTGCCACCAGATCTTCACCCCTTGATGGTGAAACAAAGTCCTTTTGTGGAGACTTCACAGGAGGAGGTCGTCCCGGACTGGTGGTCTCAGGAAGTAGAGCATTGTTGGTCTCAGGTGATTTGTCCAACTGCAACTCTGGGGAACGTTCCAATGTCTTGTCCTGCTCG
>NC_036856.1:5998294-6050687 GCF_002910315.2 Salvelinus sp. IW2-2015 | reverse complement strand
TTGATGTAGAGGAGCTACGAGGGTAGAGAGGTTCGGGAGGAAGCGATTATAATAATTCAGTAAGCCTAGATAGGCTTTCAGCTCTGTAKCGTTTGTCGGAGCTGGAGCTTCCACAACAGCCCTCACTTTAGCTTTGACAGTGTGTAAGCCCTTGGCATCCACCTTGTGACCCAGGTACTGCACTTCATCAGCTAGCAGTGTACTCTTGCTCCTCTTCAGCCGGAGATCGGCGTCCTCCATCCTCCTCAAAACTTCACCTAAGTTTGAGATGTTCCTCCTTCGTGACTCCCGTGACAAGAATGTCGTCGAGGTAAATCGCTACCTTGGGTATCCCCTGCAGAATTCCCTCCATAGTTCTTTGGAAGATAGCTGGTGCAGAAGACACCCCGAAAGGTAAGCYTTTATAGGTAAACATCCCTCTGTGGGTGTTTATGGTCAGGTACTTCTGTGAAGCTTTATCCATTAGCACTTGCTGATATGCYTGACTCATGTCCAGTTTTGTAAACTGTTGCCCTCCGGTTAATGTTGAAAGCAAATCCTCCACTTTGGGTATGGGGTACTGCTCCAGAGAGGAAACTCTATTTACAGTCAGCTTATAGTCACTGCATAATCTGATTGAACCATCTGGTTTTAGTATGGGAACAACTGGTSRTGCCCACTCAGAAAACTTGACAGGTACAATTATATCCTCTGCTAAGAGTCTGTCAATTTCCACATCCACTTTAGGCTTCATGGCATATGGAACTGATCTTGGCCTATAGAATCTGGGAGTAGCATCAGCAGCAACATGAATGGTAGCTTGGACCCCTTTTAATGTCCCTAGCTCTTCTTTGAGAACACCCTCATGCTTTGAAAGCACCTGCTGTAGTGTCTCTGTGGTGACATGTTTGATTTCATCCCAGTTCAATTTTATTTCCTCCAACCACCCTCTCCCTAGTAAGCTGGGGCCAGTACCTTCCACTACTAAGAGAGGCAGACTTTTCTTTTGTCCATGATATTCCACTTGAACATCAGCAAATCCAATCACAGTGATCTTCTCCCCTGTGTACGTTTTGAGTTTAATGGGGMTGTCTCTCAGTTTAGGCACTTCAACGGTTTTCCACTTCCTGTAGAATTGGGACCTGTTCATCAGTGTGACACTACATCCTGTGTCTAGTTCAAACGGTACCTTAAATCCATTTATTCCCATTTCCACAATGAAAGGCGTCACCTTCTTGATATTCGCCCCCTGTACACTGTACATTGAGAATGCTTGCTCTGCGTCTGCACACTCACTTTCACTTTCTATTAGAGCTGTAGCTAGAGCATCTGGAAGTATTCGGTTTTCTGTCCGTTCTCTTTTCTGCAGCCCGTGGCTTTTTTTTATTGCGGCACGCCCTCGCAATGTGGCCTATTATCGCACATGAATAACACTTTTTGTGTTTGAATTTACAGTCAAACGCTGCGTGTTTGCCTTTGCAACGATAACAGTCTCTATTGGCTGCTGCACCACGGCTTTCCGTTCTTTGAAATTCTACYCGCTCAGCGCTGCTCTCTTTTACTGTATGGCACGCAGTTGCGKCCCTTGCCTYCAAATCCAGTGCATTTCTATTTGCGGACTCCATGGCCTGGGCCAGTTTGAGTGCATTCTCAAACGTGAGATTAGGCTCTGATAACAATCGTATTCTGTCATCATTAATCCCACACACCAGCCGATCGCGTAGCATTTGCGATAATGTATTCCCATAGTTACAATCCAATGCTAGTTTTCTCAACTCAGCCACATATTCCCCCACTGATTCGATAGGTTTTCTCATGCGTGAATCAAACTTGAATCTTTGTACTATCTCACTYAGTTTGGGGTTGAAGTGATTTCTTAATAGCTCGACTAAATCTATGAATGACTTTTCTCCTGGTTTATCTGGGCTCAACAGGTTTCTCATTAACTTCTCTGGGATATGTGGGACGGTAGCGTCCCACTTGGCCAAAAGCCAGAAAAAATGTAGCGCGCCAAATTKAAATATATTACTATAAAAATCTATCTTTCATGAAATCACACATGAAAGACACCAAATTAAAGCTACACATGTTGTGAATCCAGCCAACATGTCTMATTTCGGCGAAAGCACACCAAATGATTATGTTAGCTCAGTACATAGCCACAGAAAAACACAGCCATTTTCCCAGCCAAAGATAGTAGTCACAAAAAGCAGAAATAGAGATAAAATGAATCACTAACCTTTGGTGATCTTCATCAGATGACACTCATAGGACATCATGTTACACAATACATTTATGTTTTGTTCGATAATGTGCATATTTATATCCACAAATCTCGGTTTACATTGGCGCCATGTTCAGAAATGCCTCCAAAATATCCGGAGAAATTGCAGAGAGCCACGTCAAATAACAGAAATACTCATCATAAACTTTGATGAAAGATACATGTTTTACATAGAATTAAAGATACACTTGTTCTTAATGCAACCGCTGTGTCAGATTTTACGGAAAAAGCTCACCATGCAATAATCTGAGACAGCGCTCAGATATAACAAAATTTCTCCGCAATGTTGGAGTCAACAGAAATACGAAATTACATCATAAATATTCCCTTACCTTTGATGATCTTCATCAGATTGCACTCCCAGGAATCCTAGTTCCACAATAAATCGTTGTTTTGTTCGATAATGTCCATTACTTATGTCTAAGTAGCTACTTTTGCTAGCATGTTTAATGTCCAAACGCTCGCGCAGATGCAGGCGAACTCGGACGAAAACTTAAAAGTTATATAACAGGTCGAATAAACTGGTCAAACTAAGTAGAGAATCAATCTTCAGGATGTTGTTATCATAACTATCCAATAACYTTCCAACCGGAGAATTCCTTTGTGTRTCTAGAAGTTATGGAAAGCAAGACGATATCGTTTGGAAGGCGCGTGACCAGGAACTGGCATTCTGCCAGACCAATGACTGAAACACCTCCCATCCGGCTCAACGTCACAGTAGAGGCTTCATTCCACGTTCTACAGACTGTTGACATCTAGTGGAAGGCGTAGGACATGCAAACAGATCCATATCTTACAGGGAATTGAATAGGCGATGAGTTGAACATCGACCAGCCTCAGAATTCTCACTTCCTGTTTGGATTTTTCCTCAGGTTTTTGGCTGCCATATGAGTTCTGTTATACTCACAGACATCATTCAAACAGTTTCAGAAACTTCAGAGTGTTTTATATCCAATAGTAATAATAATATGCATATATTAGCATCTGGGACAGAGTAGGAGGCAGTTCACTATGGGCACGCAATTCATCCAAAAGTGAAAATGCTGCCCCCTATCACAAAAGTTTTAAGCTGTACGTCTGTGCACCGACAACGCTTATGAGTATGGATTTTTGTATCGTGGCATCAGTTATTTCATTAGCAGCAAAGAAATGTTCCATTATTTCACAGTACTCCTCCCATTCCTGATTTTTAGGATCAAATGGTGGTAGCGAGCATATTGTTGCCAGAGCCATCTTTTCCGATTCTTTCTCCCCTCACACAGTCAATAATTTGTCCTACCCGTATCCAGGGAATCAATCCTTCAGAATCTTCCACCGCTCACTTGAGTCTCACCTCCCGCGTCGCYCGCCAAACACTCCGTTAAATTCGTGGCAAAAAAATCCAARGCAGTTCTCCATAGTTATCCTCATCGCCAAATATGTAGTATCCTTCAAGGCTTCTTAGAGTTATAACTCATGAGACTTAAGTAAGGTTTAGTATTTAATTGTAACTTAGAATTACATTCTCTAATGCACCTGGCTTAAGCTACCTGAAGCTTTCTTAATCATAGTTGTATAGGCAGACATAGGAAATAGCTACGGATAGCGGGAAGCAAACCCCCGTGGTGAGTCAATACTGCCATCTAWTGGTTTAACATAAATATACCAGGTTACTACAGTAACTTTGAGCGTGGTATGATCGTCAGTATGATTGTCGGATCCAGTATCTCAGAAACGGCCGCCCTCCTGGGCTTTTCACGCACGACAGTGTCTAGGGTTTACCGAGAAGGGAGCGATAAACAATAAACATCCAGTTAGCGGCAGTCCTGTGGGCGAAAACAGCTTGTTGATGTTGTAGGTCGAAAGAAAAATGGCAAGAATCGTGCAAGCTAACAGGCGAGACACAAACAGACACAAACAGACAAATAACGGCGCAGTACAACAGTCGTGTGCAGAACGGCCTCTCGGAATTCACAACTTGTCAATCCTTGTCACAGATGGGCTGTTGCAGCAGACGACCACACCGGGTTCCACTTATATCAGCTAAAAACAACAAGAAGCGGCTCCAGTGGGCACGCGATCACCAACACTGAACAATTGTGGAGTGTGAAAACATAGCCTGGAACATGACAGTGAGTGGCCTGCGAAGTCCCCAGACCTCAACCCAATAGAGTGCCTTTGGGATGAGATGGAACGGGCTGTTCGCAGCATGAATGTACCACCGTCCAATCTGCAGCAACTGCATGATGCCATCGCGTCAGCATGGACCAACATCCCTGTGGAACATTTCTGACACCTTGTAGAATGTCCTGAAGAATTCAGGCTGTTCTGGAGGCAAAGGGGGGTCTGACCTGGTACTAGATGGGTGTACCTAATAAACTGTCCGGTGAGTGTATATCTTCAAGGACATCCATTGATTAACAACTGAATGATTGGAATTGGAATGTGGAATTTGAGGGGKGTGACACAACTTTGTTAAACCATCAATGATTGCAGGTCAATGCTGTGGTGTAGATTGACCCATAATCTGTTGCTTTGGCAYACAGAGGATGCAACTGAGATTGGAGTACAAATGATTTGTGATATGTAATTCTATACCCAGTCTGCTCTCAATGCCCCAGAGAGTAGCTATAATGACCAGTTCATTTGCGGMGGATGATGAAATCCTATTGTTTTTCTCCTACAGAAATGGCAAACATTAGACATGAGAGATTTGCTGAGGCTTGTTATTTGCCCGGACAAATAATGGCCATGTTAACCCCTCACTAGCCTRGATATCTAGACTACGGCATCTGGCTTCGCAAGACTAAACCCCTCACTACAGCACACATCACACATACTTGCAAACTGTACATTGCATTTGTGTATACATATTGRTAACATCCTCATTCTGTATCTAAACACTGTAAACACAAACCAACTACAGACACATACCAACTACAGACAACATATTTGTCTGTGCCCTACGTGCACAACATGCACCATCATCCCTAATTTCATACGTAAAGTCTCAATGTGAGATAGACTAACACAGTGTCAGTAGAGGGGCCTAGCAGACACCAGTCGCCCTTACAAGAAAAATAGATTTAAACATATTTTTGGATGGGTTACAAAATATTATGAATTGACCAAATCATATATTTATCAAAAATGTATTTAATACATTGAAATACATCTGGACATTATAAACACCTGCTCCTTCCCTGACATAGACTGACCAGGTGAATCCAAGTGAAAGCTATGATCCCTTATTGATGTTAAATCCACTTCAATCGGTGTAGATGAAGGGGAGGAGACATGTTAAAGAAGGATTTTGAAGCCTTGAGACAATTGCATTTAAAAATGTTTCTGATAAATGTATGAAATATATTTTAGAAAAATATATGATTTGGCCAAATCTTTATATTATCTCATGTATTGTGGAAATGCATCTAGAAATATATGTATTTTAAATGTAACATAAAATAAACACACTGAATTAAATATTTTATTTAAAACAGTTCTAGAACTGAATATGGGTTGTTGATTGCCTTTGGTGGGTTTTTTCATCTGATAGCTGTAAAGAAAAAGGAAATGTTGAATCAGATTGAGAAATAAAATCATGTATATTGCTTGAGCGTTTATTGAACAGATATTCAATTTAAGTTCAATCTTACCATCAAATATGATGCTGCTATCATAAAGACATCAGGCAGGCACCATCAGTTTGCACCATCAATGTGTTGGGTAGATTTTTAGGGGGTGGAACTGCTTTAATATTGCAGACAGATTGTGGCTTCTGTCAATGTAATTATCTGCATCATATTATTTTTTGGTAAATATTTATTTTAATATATTTTCCTTCTTTCTTATTTTACCCTAACCCTATCATCCCTCCCCCAATTTGAGTAAACTAATGGACAACAAGACTTAGGCTTCTACTTCCAGCTTATACATACTATATACATTTTACAGACACATATTTTACATTAGTTATGTTTTTTGTTACATTTGTTATTTTTAGTCTYACCCTTCAGCTTCTATTAGCCATATATTTTTCAACTGTGCTGTGATGTTTCACAAAAGTCTTGCACCTTTCTATTCACATAGTTTCTACAGATTGTAAATTAAAGATACAATGTTTTGATAAGAGTATTACATTATTGATTGATTGATTATGTCTTTTCAAATCACCTAGCAGTGRTATTTGCAGAGTTAGCTAAATCTTCCGCCATTCATGAACCTGCGACCAAAAACCATCAATGTTGGCGTGGACAGTGGAATTAGTAATTAGGTGTATTCATTGCAGAACAGCAATTTCTAATTTAAAATGATGTGCATTGTCCTGAAAAAGGATTGCAGCGTGTCTAACATTTTTCTTTCACATTTAGTCCATTCCCTTCGACAGAATTCTTAGCATTGACTCACAATTCCAAGCCTTATTCATCTCTGCTTAGTGCTTACACATACAGTATGATCTTCAGGGCTGAACAGACATTCTCCATTAACTTCAGCCTTTGGAAACAAAATGGGACGGGCACATTTTGAAGACATTTCTTGAAGTAATTAGTTAGAAACATGACAGTCAAAGCTTAGAAAATCATGCAGTTATAAATACTGGTGAATCAAATTTGAAATAAATATATATTACTTGACTGTTTATTGAACACCTTTTTAGCAGAAGTTCAATATTTACCTTCAAAAATGATGCTGCTATCTTTAGGGCATCAGGCACCATCAGTTTGCACCCTCCATGTTGCTGTGCACGGGTTCAACAGAGCCAACACAATGATGTTATCTAACTGCCACAATATGCCTCGCAGGCATTTTCCAAATGTTGTTGACTATAGCCCTTCGTTCATCCTGACCCCAGCAAACACATCACACGTCAACTACTCTCTTTGCACTGGCTAAGTCTAAGGACAGTCATCAACCAAGGCCAAGTATACTGGTGGTTCAGTGTTGCTGATGAATGTCAGGCCCCCCGGTAATGTATAATGGGACTATAGTCAGTGTTGTGAACCAGAGTAAAGCTCAGAYGCCTTCTGAGAGGAGGAAACGCCAGGCTACTGTGGTGAGRACACCAATGAAGCTAAGCGCTCAGGATTCACAGGTTGAGCCCATTTTAAGCAAATCCTGGTTTAGTGTGTTTGTACTGATGAGAATCTAGTGAATTTCAGCCACTCATGTTGTTGATTAATGTTGTAAGAGTGCTCTGGAAACTTGCATTTAGGTATTTACTTCTGTGAGTATATGCACCCAATAGTATGGTGACATTGATCGCCAAGCTGGTGACCYCTTTTTACACGCTAACAAGAGGCTYATGCCCACGGTTCCCCAGTAGAACACACTGGCAGGCCTTTGCATGGACTTACTGAGTGTTCATCACTGACAGAGAGACAGAGCGATATCTCAGGCTCTCCCAAGACTTTCCTCCTGCCCCTTGCTGTTGCGCAATCTGTCCTCTTGCCGTTGGCTTCCCTTCATCTCTGTATGAATTCACATCCTCAATCCTCCACTTGATACCGACCAGTCTGTTTTCACCACGATGGCTGACAAACACCAGGGAGCACTCAGTCGCTTGGAATATTCACACACCATTGACAGAAAACATTTTTTTTATTGATATTGCTATTTGCATTCTGCTTGGTTGCTTGAGTCCCCGTCCAACAGATAGCCAGCTCACAACCCCCGGCAGCTGGAGCTCTAATTAGCTCTGATATGAGTTAATGTGATGCAACCGGCCAGCCGCCGGTTTGTAAGAACATCCACCGGGATATAAAAGCAACTTAAGGCAACTAATGATGCATCACAGAGAGGTAGCAAGTTTCTATTAGTATCATACGCCATGCGGAAGTGCTGACACAGATCCAACCAATCTCCTACTGCACAGAACCCACTTTCAATATCTACTCTGAAGCCATATACTGTAGGAATTGTCAATGGTGAATCTGTTTGGCCAATAGTCATTGCCAGTTACTTGAACTGGCTGTGAAAGTTCTGTTGGAAGTGTCTATAGCAGGGGATTTCAAYCRTTTCTTGCCCAGGGACCCCCCACACAGGCAAACCGGCAACCCCGGGACCCCCATCATGTTATCAACAAAATAAAGTCACTTCTTGTCTTGTCATGAAGTGAATGTTAATGGCAAATAAGTAATCAACATTTCAAATGAATAGATTTGGTAGACAGTGTCATTATTTTGACCTCCGCACAGTTCATTGGAAGAGGAAGTATAAACTAACATCTAAGTCMATTAGCTAGAAAGGTATCTTGGCGGTGTAGAGAAAATGTTGCTGTTGTAAAGATCATTTCCAGTAATTCTAAACAGTTTGGCATGGAGCTGAGAGACAATTTTGCAGTTTTAAAGCTCATTTCCTGCAATTCTATGCATTTTGCCATGGCTAATGCTATGTTCCGCCGCTTTTGATTCTCCCTGAGTGTCTAGCTTTTATTTGACTGTAAAGCCTTGTTCTTATTGGCAGTTTGAAGTGACTCAAATCATATWAAAAAAAAATKATATTCAATTCAAAACTGTTCTTTTTCTTGAAGTCTGAACAGCCAAAAAGCACATGGAATCTGATATTTTAAGCCACATTTTAAAACCAACTTCATAGGTTGTTTGAAGTCAGAMACAAATCTGATTCCTGGCCAATCGGATATATTTGTCCCTCAAGTGGTTTTTAGACTGTTATTTGGAATATCTTGTTGCTTGCTAGCTACTCTGTTGACAGTTTGACGAGGACATGTGGTAGTTAACTAGCTTGTTAATTGTTCACAAACAAATAGGGAATGTGCTAGAAAGCTAAGCATCTACCCAGCTAGCTAGTTGACTGCTGTGGCTAGCCAAAAAGGACTTGTTTCGTAAGTCAGATCATTATCACACTATGATTTTAAACCTTCAAAGCAACTGGGAAATGTCCATGACAGGCATTGTTGTCACCTTAGCTTGCTACATAACRTCTGAGTGATAGGAAGCACGAGCACCACCATAAATCAGCCTACACCACTGTGCACGGACCCATCGTTACCATGACAACTAGCATAGCCATGTCAGCAAAGGACTGCTGTCAGAACACACACATACGATTTGGTCACTTCTAAGAAAAAGGATTTGAGAAGGAAAACTGATTTGACCATTAAGGCCTGCAGTGTGAACGAGGCTTTAGTTTTCAAAGATAGTAAGATAGACAGATTTTCCATCCTTTAAAAGGAACACTTGGACGACCTGCCTAAGAATTTTCTGTACAAAAAAAAAACTTTGCTCCAATGACTGTAATTTCCTGGATGCAGAGACATAAAAAGGCTATCCACGAAGGTATTCTGTTGCAGCTAGTGATGGTCATAAAATAATAATGTCCACATACAAAATCCCCCCCCCAAATAATATCGTGGGCCCCCTGCAGTACCTCGTCTGCGGATCCCAGTTTGAAAACCCCAGGTCTATAGCATCATGCTGGTGCAGGTGTCCTGGGTCCCATTCCTACATCTTGCACTGATGTAATGCAMAGTTTTTTTTGCTGCTTTTGCCTGAGGAAATAGATGGTGTTGCTGTCATGACCTTCAGGTCTTGGAACATGGCAGGCTAAAGCATACTGCCATAGTACATCRGTGTCTCAATCATATCGATGTAGTTTGCCAATTAAAATAAGTAAATGTGCTCTATAAGGCGGTAACACATTAGCCTGGTCCCAGATCTGTTTGGGCTGTCTTGCAAACTCCTGTGGTCATTGTCATGCAAAACATGACCAGGCTATTAACACACGTCAACTACGACTGCACCTGGTCCTGTGTCTACGTGTCCTTGGCTGAGAGATGCAGATTTATCCAAGAAATCCTCCAAGGTCCCATCTTTTATTTAGAATCAAAACACAACAGCAGTGCATAACTCTAGAGCAGTACAGAACAATAGGCTGCATACTCAGTGGTTTGGATTATAGTGTTTCTCTCGCACGGGTTATGGGTTCAATCCCCTTGGATCTGATACTTTACATTCTGTACATCGCTTCGGATTAAAGCATCTGCTAAATAACTAATGGCTCTTCCGAATGTTATGCTAATTAACTAATGACTCTTCCGAATGTTATCCCTGAATATCCTAACAGTGCTGCTGAGAGAATGTCTTAAACCAGAAATGATGAACATCACAGCCATGGGATTGATCATCAACGTAAGAGCAATTCCATGCGTCTTTCTCACTCTCTCTCCGTCTCAGCCAATGACATCCAGTGATTAATGAGTGCTCAGTTAGGAGGGCAAGTGCATAGTACAGTATCCATGGTGCTGGGTTCTGCCAAGTGAGCTGTATCTCTCAGAGCAGAAGCAAGTCTTCAGAGACAGGCAGATGGGAGATAAGCCCACTCATGCTGCTCTGAGAAATTACACTCTGTGTGATGATGAATGTGCTCACAGGAACCGTTCATACTGCAACTCCATGGGGGCACTAGCAAACATATGCATTATGCATACACACACACGTGTGGGCATACACGTCGACACACACACGTGTGGGCATACACGTCGACACACACACTCGTATACACGCAACAGGCACACACGTGCGCATGCACACACACACACACACAACCAGATTTTTAGGAGGGCTACGTGGGGTGGTGTATAGTGGGTTTAAAGTGGGACTGATAACATTTACAGGGTCAAGTGGAGATTCCTGTGCAGTGACCCAGATATGCCTTCTGTGCTTCTGTGCAGTAAAATTAGATGATTTATAAACCCCCAAAGGCTCTGTGTGAAACACAGAACTTTCTGTTATCTGTAGCAGTGGTTCCCAAACTGTGGGGTGGGACTCAGTCCGTCTTTCAACTTACTCTTGAAAGGTGTAATCGTAGAATGCACAAGGTGCAATTTTGAAATTGGGTAATGCATCATCAGTTTTCCTCTTGTCGTGTCAGTCATTGCATACCTTAGAGAGCTATTTATAACTTGTCAGAAATGTCCAGAACAACTAGCCTATGTCAGCTAATGTTTTTTAAGTCCATAMATTTTGTTGTAATGTTTGAGTCACTCAAATATCACATGAATACACGTACGACATGGCAAAATGCAAGACAATTAGCTTTAAAACMGCAAAATGTTCTGTTCACCCTATGACYAAATGTGTAGGATTGCAGGAAATAAGCCTTCCACCAACAAGAGGCTTGTGTGCAGAGTATTAGACAGAAATAGACGTGGGATGTTCCCCAGTGCTGAGTTTGGGAACCCCTGATCTATAGTAGCTTGGCATCATGTTAGCACCTCAGTACAGCTACAGAGGCTGTGTCCCAAAATGGCACCCTATTCCCGACATAGTCCACTGCTTTTAACCAGAGCCCTATGGGTCCTGGTAAAAAAAAAGTGGTGCACTATATAGGGAATAGGGTGCCATTTTGGACACAGTACACAGAGAGGAGCTGTGAACTGACCTAGTTAGTGCCCTCCCAGGCAGTTGCATGTTATGTTTATTGCAGGACAGGACCAGACACAATGTTATGACTACAGGTAGATGTGCTGTTGTTTTACTCTCTCATTGATCACCATGAGCATTCCTGTCAGTAATGACATGTGCAGTTATCGTATGTTTCTCGAGGACAGTTTCTGCTCTATAGTCTGAGTCTACATGCAACAACTTATCATTTGCTCTCTTACATGACGTCACTTGTCTGGTTATTGGAGATTTACTCTGGATGTTCCTGTTTCTAAGCCTAGTTGTTCACCAAGGGGGCACAGTTGTTTTGCATGTTAGAGGCTAACCGTGCAATGATCTGCTTCGCCTACAGGTGAGCCGCGCAAGTTTGACCCGGGCTTCAGAGGACCTATCCATAACAGGTACTGTATCCTCTGGTCTCCTCCAACTTCCCTTGCATGAGGAAGCAATAGAAACATGTTCAGTAATACGCTTGTGATTGACTCCATGATGGACGTTCAACCGCGTATTGCTAGTTATTCCCCAAAGTTTTTATCTCTCTCTCTCTCTTTTTGATTTGCGCCAAAGATAGGCCTATAGTCATCTTCTCAATCTGCCATAGAATTGAATTGTGCACTCCATCAAAACCACGACACATCTTATATTATTCTTTTTTCCCCCCCAAATGAAAATATGGACCTTATTGTTTCATAAGCTTTTTTTGCACGTKACTCACTGTTGACGGATTGATAATTTGTCAGGCACTGTTAACAGAGAGGGAGGCTGAGTGCTGGCAGCTGTCTTCGCTACATCACACAGATCAATAGCTGTTAGTCACACGATCGGCTGGCGTTAGCCCAATGACACGCATTGTTAACCAGCCTGGGAGACCGGWGGAACACAAACTCATATATCACAGGGAAGCAGCCAATTAAGTACTTCTTTCCACATATACCATTCACGTATAACCTGGCTACGTCCTTTTTATTTGAATGCCTGGCTTTATCTCGTACATATACCAATGTCCTGTTGCTGTGTCTTGTTTACATTTGTTTGGATTGTCATTGGCTCTCACTTGAGTCTGCCATCCCACAAGACAACATGGTAAACAAGATTGCTCAATTACCAATTTAGGATGCAGCTGTGTATGTCTTATAGCCTTTCCACTTCGTGGTTTTACTCTTTACACCACTAATATCTGCCCTGAAGCGTATCATTACTTCATACTGCGTAGAATAGACATATTCAAGACCAGCTTCATACACTGGTGGGGAAAGCATGTTCCGGTCCCCCCCCCCCCCCCCCCGCCTTTATCTCACCCTCTCCAGCTCGTTTTTCTCCTACAGCTGTGGACTAAAGTGAAGACACTTTGATGTTTATTTGGCTTAGAGGTGTTTTTAAATGAGAACTGAGAGAGAACTGACTCTCCTCCGGTTGTCTTTTTGTCTCAGAAGCTCACTGCCTAAATTAAGTCTGTATCTGTGGTTATTGAACAGTCCTCCAAAGAGTAGAGAAAATGGAGATGCATTGTAGCTCTGAATAATTCCGGCTTCCATTATGCTGCGGTACGGGTGATAAATCAATCCATAAAGTACATCTGAATAATGTATGAATTGAATAATGCCATTGACTAGGGCCGGCACGATACCAGTATCAGGATTCCCATTAGTATCGTGGCAAGGAAACAAAATGCGAAGCAGATTTAAATTCTTGAGGAAAACAGCCTTAATGTTGGAAACCAACATCATTATGTTGTCATCCAGAGTCACATTTATTTATTTTCCAAGCTACAGCACACAATATTTTACATACAGAAGGTCTGCTTTGTTTTCATTTTTGCCTTGAAAAGAATATCCCGATACTGGTATCGTCCCAGCCTGAATAGTGGACTGCACACCTTTTAGTCAAGACACATACATGGACTGTAAATTTGTCCTTGAGACTTCTGCAGGGAAGTTGAAAAACATTCAAAACCCCTGTGCCTTCTACTGCTATATCTATTGGCTCTCCAGACCTTGAGAAACTTCCCGGTGCGTTCTAACATGTGGGAATCCATTATCTCTACCCCTCTCTCCCAAACTCTCTCCCTGTTAATTCTCATTATGTGGTGGAAACAGGCGGCCAATGGTGACACACCAGAACTGCAGCCACGCTATTCTGTGGCAGCGTCGACCGGTCATCACCACCACAGRCATGGCAGCCATGGCTCCCCAAGTGGAGTCAGCTTTACGAATAGAACACTCTGTCACAGAGCTTCACATGTCACTGACAGGAATGCCAGCCGGTACCCACWGCCTCACAGCACTTAGAGTAGCAGCACACATACATACCCACCCAGCAGGGGAAAGGAAATGGTTCTAGCCGACAGCTTTTGGTTCAGCTATGGAGACCTAAGACTTTTAGACTATGACTGGGATTTGGCATTGGACCACATTTGCAGGCGGGCTGCGTTTGCGTCACAGAGATGAGAGAAAGAGACCTAGTTTTTTTAGTCTCGTTTACCAGCTTCCTTTCAGCGTTCACCTGACTCAAAGGTTGTTCTGTATTAGCTCTGTAGTGCTAGCTTTGCCTTTGCCTTAATAGGTKGTCTCTACTGTTTAATGTAGCCTATTTGAAATGATGAGTGCTTCTTACAGTCACCTTTTCCTGTTTTTAATGAAAATACTTTTCATTCAAGTCGTACAGTTTGGTTTCAATACTTCAAAACCAGATGGTAGGTCCAGGTAGTCACAAAAATAGATGGGTGTTGGTTAAATTGTGATTTTTTAATGATTCGAACACATTTGGAGTGGCATTTTTTTCCCCCTGTGAGCGAGGAGCGGTTTTTCGCGGTGCAGTTGGAAAGGACTTGGAGCACCGGAAAGCACCKCTCCATGAGCGATAAGCGGGATTTCTGACTGCTCAACTCCGCTCACATACTCTGCTGAGTACCTCTTCATATTTTCAGCATGGTGGTGGCTGCGTCATATTATGGGTWTGCTTGTCATCAGCAAGGAAGTCTCTAGGCCCTGGGGGTTTGGGTAGAAGACAGTGGAGACTCACTTCACGGTAACACAGTGAAGAGGTGACAGAAGGTCTGCTTCAGGGTCCCACCCCCTGGGATCTCATCGACTAATCACCCATGATTCCTAGCTGCCCTCTGGTCCGCTACACTACCTGACTCAACTCCTAATGGACACTGAGAAATMCAGTCCTCACCATGGCAACCTCGACAGCTCTTGTTCCTTGTCTTTTGAATGAAATGAAAAAGTAGTCCCTCGTCTGCCTCTTTTTAATACCGTGTTTAATATTAGAGCCGGCAGTGCCTTGGGCACCGCAGGTCCACTTCACACTGTATCACATTGTCTCTACAGGAATGTTGTCGGTGTGAGGATGGAGACATTTTCCGCCTCGGCTCCCTTGGACTGGGTTTCTTTGTGAAATATGGCTTAGCCTTTAAAGTCTCAGTTCCATAACCATCATGTTATAGACTTGTGTCATTCCTTGAGTCTATTCCATCAAATCTGATTTACGGTCAGGATTTTTGAGGGTAATGGTCTTTGACAGGGTAATGCAGATCTGAACAGATGGTCTATGGGTCAGCTATTAGCTGGAGGGGATTTATGGGCAATGTCATTTGGAGAGATATCTCAAATTGGACATTCACAATTAAGGATCGGGTCTTAATGGGAAAATTGCAATCACTGATGGCCACTAGATTATCACCAGCTGATCTCTCGTTAAACCATCATTACGTTCTAAAATCACCCGCACAGCTGATGTCAATTGCAACCATCATCCGTCACCGATTTCGTAACGTGGATTTCTGAATTGGAAAGAAATGTGGTAGGAAGAGTAATTTCTTATTATTTGGAAATCGTTATCTTAACCAAAGAAACTGTTGCAAAGTGTTTTGTTTTATAATTACATTTTAATTGTCTATCAATGTTGTTGCATTCCATATAAAAAAGTATGTGAATTTGGCTATTTGGTGGATTCGGCTATTTGAGCACACAGCCATGCAATCTTCACAGACAYACATTGGCAGTAGAATGGCSTCACTGAAGAGCTCAGTGACTTMCAATGTGGCACAGTCATAGGATGCCACCTTTCCAACAAGTCAGTTTKTCAAATTTCTGCCCTGCTAGAGCTGTCCCGGTCAACTGTAAGTGCTGTTATTGTGAAGTGGAAACGCCTAGGATGTCAGGTATGAAGGTAAGACCCAGATGCAGACACGTCGAATTGACAATYGTTTAATATTCCAACAGGGGCAGGCAATAGACYGGTCAAGGCAGGCAGGSGTCAGTAAACCAGAGGWGGGGCAACGGTACCGGYCGGKAGGCAGGCTCAGGGTCAGGGTATGGCAGAGGTTGGTAATCCAGAGGGGAGCAAAGGTACAGGTCAGGGGCAGGCTCAGGGGCAGGGGCAGGCAGAGTGGTCAGGCAGGTGGGCTCGGAGTCAGGACAGGCAAGGGTCAAAACCAYGAGGGCGAGAAAAGAGAGACTGGGAAAAGCAGGAGCAGAGACACAACCCTGGTTGACTTGAACAAACAAGACAAACMGGCAACAGACAAACAGAGAACACAGGTATAAATACACAGGGGAAAATGGGGAAGATGAGCGACACCTGGAGGGGGTGGAGACAATCACAAAGAKAGGTGAAACAGATCAGGGTYTGACATAGGAGCAACAATGGCTCAGCCTCAAGCTCACAGAACGGGACCGCCGAGTGCTGAAGCGCATAAAAATCGTCTGTCCTCGTTTGCAACACTCACTACAGAGTTCCAAACTGCCTCTAGAGGCAACGTCAGCACAAGAACTGTTCATCGGGAGCTTCATGAAATGGGRTTCTATGGCCGAGCAGCCGCACACATGCCTAAGATCACCATGTGCAATGCCACAAGTCCTCAACTGGCAGCTTCATTAAATAGTACCCGCAAAACACCAGTCTCAACATCTACAGTGAAGAGGCAACTCCGAGATGCTGGCCTTCTAGGTAAAGTTGCAAAGAAAAAGCCATATCTCWGACTAGCCAAGAAAAATAAAATATTAAGATGTGCAAAAGAACACAGACACTGAACATAGGAACTCTGCCTAGAAGGCCAGCATCCTGGAGATGCCTCTTCACTGTTGACATTGAGACTGGTGTTTTGCAGGTATTATTTAATGAAGCTGTCAGTTGAGGACTTGTGAGGCGTKTGTTTCTCAAACTAGACACTAATGTACTTGCCCTCTTGCTCAGTTGTGCACCGTGGCCTCCTGCTCCTCTTTCTATTCTGGTTAGGGCCAGTTTGCGCTGTTCTGTGAAGGGAGTAGTACACAGCGTTGTACGAGATCTTCAGTTTCTTGGCAATTTCTCGCATGGAATAGCCTTCATTTATCAGAACAAGAATAGACTGGCGAGTTTCAGAAGAAAGTTATTTGTTTCTGGACATTTTGACCCTGTAATCAAATCCACAAATGCTGATGCTCCAGATACTCAACTAGTCTAAAGAAGGCCAGTTTTATTGCTTATTTAATCAGAACAGTTTTCAGCTGTTTAAAAAAAATAATAGTGCTAACATAATTGCAAAATGGTTTTCTAGCCTTTTAAAATGATACACTTGGATTAGCTAACACAACGTGCCATTGGAACACAGGTGTGATGGTTGCTGATAATGGGCCTCTGTACGCCTATGTAGATATTCCATTTAAAAAATCTGCCATTTCCAGCTACAGTAGTCATTTACAACATTAACAATGTCTACACTGCATTTCTGATCAAGTTGCTGTTATTTTAATGGACAATTTTTAAAACATTTCTTTCAAAAACAAGGACATTTCTCAGTGACCCCAAACTTTTGAARGGTAGTGTKCATGTTTCAAGCAGAACACCATAGTCCATGTGCCCGAGAAAGCGAAAGTAACCTACCTAAATGACTAGCACCCAGTAGAACTCACGRCAGTAGCCACGAAATGCTTTGAAAGGCAGGTCATGACTAACATCAACACCATAATCCCAGAAACCCTAGACCCACTCCAATTCGCATCCCGCCGCAACAGATCCARAGATGATGCAATCTCAATCGCACTCCACACTGCCCTTTCCCACCTGGACAAAAGGAACACCTATGTGAGAATACTGTTAATTGACTAAAGCTCAGCTTTCAACACCATAGTGGTATATTTCACTGGTCATCCCCAAAGCCAACACTTCCTTTGGCCGCCTTCCAGTTCTCTGCTGCCAATGACTGGAACGAATTGCAAAAATCACTGAAGCTGGAGTCATATCTCCCTCTCTAACTTTAAGCATCAGCTGTCAGAGCAGCTTACCGATCACTGTACCTGCACACAGCCAATCTGTAAATAGCACACCCAACTACCTCATCCCCATATTGTTATTTATCCTCTTGCTCTTTTGRACCCCAGTATCTCTACTTGCACATCATCATCTGCATCTATTACTCCAGTGTTAATGCTAAATTGTAATTATTTTGCCTCTATGGCCTATTTATTGCCTTACCTCCCTACTCTTCTACTTTTGCACACACTGTACATAGATTTTTCTATTGTGTTATTGACTGTACGTTTGTTTGTAACTCTGTGTTGTTGTTTTTGTCACACTGCTTTGCTTTATATTGGCCAAGTCGCAGTTGTAAATGAGAACTTGTTCTCAACTGGCCTACCTGGTTAAATAACGGTGAAATAAAAATAAGTCAAATAAAAAATAAATARGATGAGACAGCCTATAGGGACAACAACCTCTCCCTCATTTTGAGCAAGCCAAAGGAGCTGATAGTGGACTACAGGACAAGGAGGCCCTAACAGGCCCCCATTCACATCGATGGGGCTGTAATGGAGCGGGTCGAGAGTTTCAAGTACCTTGGTGTCCACATCACCAACAAACTATCATGGTTCAAACACACCAAGACAGTCGTGAATAGGGCACGACAACATGTTTTCCTCCTCTAGAGACTGAAAAGATTTGGCATGGGACCCCAGATCCTCAAAGTTCTACAGCTGCACCATCGAGAGCATCCTGACCGGTTGCATCACCGCCTGGTATGGCAACTGCTCGGCCTTCGACCGCAAGGCACTACAAAGGGTAGGGTGTATGGCCCAGTACATTACTGGGGCCAAGCTTTCTGCCATCCGGGACCTATATACTCGGCGGTGTCAGAGGAAGGTCCAAAAATTGTCAAAGACTCCAGTCACCCAAGTCCATAGACTGGTCTCTCTGCTACCGCATGGCAAGCGGTACCGGAGCGCCAAGTCTAGGTCCAAAAGGTTCCTTAACAGCTTCTACCCCCAAYCCATAAGACTGCTGAACAATTAATCAAATGGCCACTATTTACATTGACCCCCTTTGTTTTTACACTGCTGCTACTTGCTGTTTATTATCTGTGCATAGTCACTTTACACCTACCTACATGTACAAATTACCTCGACCAACCTGTACCCCCACACATTGACTCGGTACCGGGACCCCCTGGATATAGCCTCGTTATTGTTATTTTTTTGTTACTTTTTATTTAATTTATTTATTTAATTTATTTAGTAAATATTTTCTTAACTCTCTTTCTTGAACTTCATTGTTGGTGAAGGGCTTGTAAGTAAGCATTTCACAGTTGACATGCGCCGAATACCTGTTGTGACAAATACATTTGGATTTGATTTAAAGGAATCCAGCGTTAACCTGCAGGAGCATGTTAAGTTCTGACTGTTTGTTGCAATCAAGCCCATGTAATTCAGATGAGATTGGTAATAATAGGCCCATTTTAATTCGGCAGTGAGAAATAKGTTTATTATAGGTACTGTAGTTCTGGATCTCAGCCATTTTTAACTGGGAAAGGAATCTAAATCTTCACTAATGTTGAACTCAACAAGCCCCATTTTCACCAATACAACTCATTAGCATGGAATGCAAATCCAGTTGCAATTACCTACAGTATTTATGTAGGGCTATGATCATTCTGCTTAGTAGCAACAGCACAATCCTGGATCATTTGTGATGCAAAGATTGAACTGTGCAACTGCAGCATATTTGTTTCTGTGTATGTCTCTATCTAAGTAGTTTATCCTTTTTAATATCCATTGCAATGAAATTGATATTCTACGTGCATCAGTGGCCTGAGCACCGCGGGACCATCTGCTATTTAATCACAAAATGGTGTTCGGAGGCTCAAAAGCAATGTGCGTATGTGCTGCTCGTGGAGTCTATGGTGCCACCACGCTGCATACAAAACAAGGACAAGCAGCTACCTCAAAGGAGCACCACAGCAGAACTGCCTCTGGCCTCCACTCGACACAGGCTTTCTTCCTGGGGATGAACGAGGAGTGTTTAAAGCACGAGGGCTTGAAGGTCTTACTTTTGGGTGTGTAGTTCCTTATTGTAGCCTTCACAGAGCATGCTCTGTATGATAAAGTTCAGACTTGGATTGTACTTGCTCTGAGGGGACACCACAGGGTGGAAGTTGGGGAGGGTTTTTGAAGACGGGGCCAAGGCGGGGCAAGGCTGACAGCTCCTCTGGGGTGAGAGAAGTGTGAGAGACGAGAGAGGACTTCTTATATGTGGACAGGAGGAGAAACCCCAGCTGTGWGAGAGAGAGCCTCCCCTCTCTAAAGCAGAGATGTAACATACTATTGTGCAATCCAACCTTCAAAACCTCTGTTGGAGGGATCTCTGTGGAGAGCATAAACTCTGGGGGTTGGAGCATGTCTCATTAGAAATTGGAGCTCGGAATGTTTTTCTCTGAGCCCTGTGTCTTGAGATGCCACCTGGTCTTGTCAGGTGGCAAATGCTGCACCCAGTTTAGGAGCTCAAGTACAAGCCCACTGTCAGGGATGCCATGGCAAGGGCAGAGCCCTTGGTACTAGGCTCATCTAATTGACACTCTTTCTCTCTTTTCTCACTCCTTCTGTCCCTCTTTCTTTGTCTTGTCTCCAGGGGCTGCACGGATGTGGTGTGCTGTGTCGTATTCGTCATCTTCATCCTCGGCTACATCGCTCTGGGCACCGTGGGTGAGTTGTCATGCTGCTGCTTATTTCATCAGACATGTTGGTTTCGCAACACCACAGCCCACCCTATGATGATGCTCCACGTTGTGCGAGTCGACGTCCCATGTAAATGTAGTGTGTGTGTGTGTGTGTGCATTCGTCTGCGTTCATGAGTTTCTGCTTGCCTAGCTCTCATCTTGACAAAGTCTTTGGGTGGGGAAGGGAAAGGGAAATGCATTCGACCAAAATGTGTCTTCTGCATTTAACCCAACCCTTCTGAATCAGAGAGGTGCGGGGGGCTGCCTTGATCGATGTTCACGTCATCGGCGCCCAGGGAGCAATTTCTTTTTTGGCTCGGGGATTCGAACTGCGTGTCACCGACTGCGTTGCCATTTAAATGCTAGATAACGTTTTGTATTGGATCCCGTTTTGCATTGAGCAACAGKGCCTCTGGTATTGTGAAGTGTGTGGGAGGTGGAAATATGAGTACTTGAATTTCCCCAGAGACAGACCCCTTCCTTAATGAGTGGGASTCAGCAACATCAGAGTCTAATGATTTTATGTGAGTCACTTTCTGAGGTTACTGAATGGCATCTCCCTAATCTGTGCGTCTAATCTCTTGATTGGGGGTTTGACCATGTTCTCCAGAGTTATGGGTGACATCCTATGGCCTCCATTCCTTTTAAGGGACTTAGAGTAGTTGTGCGTGACGATYTAAACGCAGGCCTACTGCAGTGTGTTCCTCTCAGTAGATTGGAATCAATCATGTGACTCTCCTCACACGCACACACCTCAGTCTGTACAGACACAGACATGCATGCTTAAACACACACAGGTGCACACACACGTGCACACATGTTTTACTATTCTTGTGGGGACCAAACAATTGATTCCCATTCAAAACCCTATCTCCTAAACCTTACCCCTAACCCTAACCCTAAATTCATCCTAACCCTAACCTTAAAGCCTACCCCTAAGCCTAAAATATACTTTTTCCTTGTGAGAACCAGAAGGATAGTAAAACCGACACACACACACACACACACACACACACACACACACACACACACACACACACACACACACACACACACACACACACACCACACACACACACACACACAGCACACACACACACACACACACCCTAAATTTGTCAAATCGGCTGTCTTTTCTCAAAGTGCTGCCCTTCTGACTCCCGTGTGCAGTGGAGTCACGTCTCAGTCTGGGCAGAGGAAGGACTGTCTGTTGCCCAATTACTTTAAGAGAGCCAGAGCCATGAAAATGGAGGTGACTTCAAATAGACGCTGGCGTGTTTGCAATTACGTGAACAGCTTTTCATTCTTTCTCCTCGCCCGTGGTCTTCCTCATGCATAAACTCTCTGTTTTATCCGGACTATTGGGTGAGGCAGGTACAGTGTCGTTGGCTAGAAAGGGAATAGAATAGAATGCCTTGTCCTCTAAAGTAATTATTTTCTGTTAATGTCTTGAACAGGTTAGAAAAACAAATTTGCAGCTTGGATTGAATTTCAGAGTAGTCTCAAAAGATACAGACTGGTGTTGAAAGAGTATTCCAATAATTGGGTGACCTTGGCCTTGGTTTTGTTGGTGGCGTCATTCCATGAAGAGAGCTTTTTGCATTACTTTGATATTTAAAATAAAAAATTGTGCACCAATATTGAATTTGAAAAGACTTTGAAGTGCCCTTTTTAATATAGTGCACTTTTAATATAGWCCTCAAGGAAAATTCAACAAATCAGATTTTTTAAATGTATAAAGACTTGCTAAAGTGCCACAATTCAGCATTTTTACATGTCCCTCCGGGCACCTTCTGTGACTTCTAGGGAGATTTTAACCCGCTTAATCCCAAGATGTCAACAAGTTTTCACCATTGTTGTTATACCCTAGTTATTTTGTTGCCTTGACAAAGTCATTTCTAAAATATTATTATTTATTTAATGTGATTAGTGACTCATTTTAAGGTCAACCCTGTGACGTAAGCAGAACTCTCGATTTAATATGAGTAAACTGTTCCTTTTTAAAATAATATAATATATTTTCTAACGAAACATTGAACATCTAATAGTCAAATCATCGTGTAAAAGCAGGTGAGCTGGTTTTACCCTTTTTGGCCATTTTCTGGTGTTTTGTGATGGAAAACTGACCATAATACGTAAACCCTGTAACCCATAGGCACTTTATTTTTTTTACAATTAAATGTATTGCATTCAATTGTCTCTCCCTGTTGCACAAATCAAGCTTCCATTCCCCCTGTCACAAMGGGATTTTTGGCTGTTACTTTATATGGCACTTAACAGACACTTACTAAAGTCATTTTTTTAAATGTAACCTCTTGAGATGGGAAAGTTATGAAGTTAAACATGTGCTCTTTATGACAATYTTAAAAGTAGTTGAAATCAAAACGTATTTTATTTTTTATACAAAGTTACACTTTGTAACAACCCAGTGGTTTTCACTCATATTATCTCTCTGTATTCTGTAAGGGTAGTCTCACAAGGTTTTCAGGTTGTCCTGTAATTGCTGAACAGCCAGCTCTCAGCTTGACTCGCTAATCTTTTCATATCTGGCTTTTCTGATTGTGATTCATAATAGGAGTCTACCTTTTGATCCCGTTTGACCTGCTTTTTTATTCGGAAGTGATTATGTTAGTGTGTGTTACAGGCGGGCAGAATATTCCCATGCACACACAGCCAGGGAGGTCCTGTCACTGACTCATAAATGCACAGAGTGATTGACAGTTGAAGYGCCAGGGAATGAGGCTAATGATGCGGCCGTTTGTCTGGTTGCAGCCTGGATCCATGGCGACCCCAGGAAGGTGGTCTACCCTACTGACAGCCACGGACAGTTCTGTGGACAACAGGGGACCCCCAACGCGTGAGTATAAAGAAAGATMCCAATCTTTTAGTGCACTTGGAAGAGATACAAAGCCTCTTGGGAGGTGTCGGCTTTAACACTTTTGACACCTGCAATACGACACAAACAATCTGAGACAAAACATAATGCAGAGAAACTGCTTTTCCCTACGATTTAATATCCGGCCTCAGCATGTCAGTAGTATTAGTCTCAGTGAGTTGAGGACAGTGGAAGGTAGGCCCCCTAAATGGCAGGTAATCCAGTAAAGAAAACAAGTAGGTGGCCAGTATGATGCAGGATTTTTTTTTTGTTGAATTATATGCAAGTTAGATTTATAATAATACAAATAAGGAGCAACGTTGACTGAAGAAGACTATAGTTGAAACACGTTGCAGTTGTGCGTCCTGTTATGACAATCGTAGGCTGATCTGCTCCTTATACGTATTCTTTGTCAATATAATCTGAGTATAGTTTTTCTATAGGTTTTCCTGCATCACACTGGCTGCCTACTAGTTGTATTAGTCTGTAATATTTAGTTTATTGAGTGCTTTGCGCACCGTGTATGAAAATCGCTTTATAAAGAAGCATTAACAATCACCACGGACTTTCCTGCTCCCTGTGTTTTTACACACTGTTTGACAGACAGATCAATCTGCTGTTAGATTTTCAATACAACGTTTGTCCTCAGCGTTCGCTAATAAAACTGTCATTGTCTTCGTGTTGGGAAACTAATGACTATTCTCTCCATTTCCCTGTGGTTACAGCAACAAAGCCATATTATTCTACTTCAACATATTGCAATGTGCCAATCCTGCCGTTCTCATTAACCTCCAGTGCCCTACAACCCAGGTGAGAGCTGCCTCTTAACGCCGCAGACATTATGCTATTATGTTCCCGCTCGTTTTCCCTCGCTTGTTCTCTGTCATTAAGCGTTGATTCATGTTTGGCTGTCCCTTTRTCGTCTCTTCCCAGCTCTGTGTCTCCAAGTGCCCAGACAGATTTGCCACATACCTAGACATGCAGTACAACTACAGGTACAACAACAGCTACTGGGAGTATTACAGGCAGTTCTGCAAGCCGGGCTTCGACAATCCTAGAAAGGTACCGAGACTGATGCCTCCAGTCACTTATGGTCTCACTTATCAAGTCCTTGAGTGTTCTGAAACAGATATCTTCTGTAATGTTTTTTTTTCACGTCCACCGCAGCCGTTTTCATCTCAATATTAAAATATTTTCTATGGAGCYTTTAAGTACATTACTGTGATTGTTTTAAATGAAAATYCTCAAAAAGAAACAAAAATAGCTTCCTGGCAAAGAGCAAGCAAGAATTTTGATAGGACTGTCTGGGAGTGGTCTGAGTGGGGAGGGGAAAACTGATAACTAGCTGTTATTGGCAGAGAGGTTTGGAACTCTCTTTATTGGTCTATTAACTAATTCTCCGCCTAGRGATGTCACCAGACAGGCCAAAACTCCATCCCACCAAAATAGGCAGAAATTTCAGGCAGTCTTTTCAGACAGCTCTTACACAATTCCACAGTATTATTCCAATTAGGGCTGACCCCAATTAGTCGACTGGTTGATTGTTTGGTCGATAGGCTGTTGGTTGAAAAATATATATTTTTTTTGGAGCAGTAGCAAATATATATATATTTATTTTATGGCACACAAGAAACCTGTCTGATTCGCACCCATCTCAGTAAACGAATCCATTGCGGAGGCCGTAGGGATGACACAGCCCAAGAAGAAGGGCAGTGTGGCTAAAATGCACAATGCACATCTCTCTGCAGAAGGCGCTCTCTCCCGACAATTTGTGCCCATTTATTGTTTCTTTCATAACTTCATTTTGTGAATTGTTTGCGTTGTATTGTTAGTGTATATCAATTCCCCATTACATATATCACCAGTAGTACATTTTATKATTAATTCCTATCATTTCTAATCTACAAGGTTACGGTAATTTCTGTTAATGCATTCAATYTATTATTATTCCAGTCTTTTACCGTTCTCATTGTCGGAGTGGACACGRTGTTTGCAGAACACACAACCTATGCTTGTGAGAAACAATTTTTTGGTTTATTTCATTCCATTTACGAGTTTTGTCAATTTAGTCATTGTCTTTTGTTTGGAGTGCTCATGTCAATGTTGAGTAAGGACGTGCACCTGATTACACATAGAAGTAGGCCTATAGGCTACAAATGTAGGCATGTAAATGTGCCCATTTGGGGATCTGATAGTATTTCTGATTGGCTTAACGCACCACCACTAATGAGTGGTGGAGCTTCTCAAAGTAATGTTTTCTTCACCTCAAACAGCAAGCAAACAAAGTCTGTTTTTACATCCATTGAGAATGACATTAGTTCTTCAATGTATTTGAAAAATATTTCCAGCTCTTCCTTTCAATAACCACTCGGCATGAAAGGTAAAAAATATCATGCTGTGATCCAGTGGAAATGTCATGAAACAGGCCTGCCTAATGACCTCTTATCCCATGTGCAAAATAGCCTACAACTGTGTCTGTCCTGAGCTCACTGGTGCAGGAGACAATAAGCTCCCAGGATATTTTATACAATGTTGCAAGTTTGCTAGCACAAGCTTTGGGCCTGACCCAAGTTGATACAATGCTTCAAGTTTGTTGCAGACAGGCCATGCATTGCCAATGTGATTTATATMATATTTATTTTTATCTGGATATTTTCTACCTGCAGGCTGCAATGTTTTTGTTTGTTGGCTTTCTGTAGGCTTTTTTTTTTACATTGTTTGTAATGAAGACACAGGGAGTCAGGAAGCAAGTGCAGTTGGTAAGTTTAATAACAAGGAACATGAAGATATACAAAACCAATACTGCCTGAAGACTGAGGCTAATGAGGGCTAAATAAAGGTGAAGTACTAAAAGTAATGATGAAGTCCAGGTGTGCATAACGATGGGGAGCAGGTGTCTGTAATGATAGTTGCCAGGTGTGCGTAATGTAGGTTGCAAGGACKGGTGGTTAGTAGTCTGGCGGCGTCAAGCACCGGAGCGGGAGTAGGCATATCATCATTGGCAATGGCAATGAAAGTTATGTTTTAGGTTTGTGTCACTTTGATTTAGATTTGGATAGAATTTAGATGAACCACTTGACAATGATTTTGAGATATGAAGACGTTATTATMAATGAAATGAAACAGTTCCACGAAAATGTGCATATGAAAACCATAACTGGAAGGCAGATGGGTAGAAATGGTAAGATAAATTGGCATTCCACATGAGAAAGGTTGACAAATCCTCGTGTAGCCTATTACCAGCAACTTCAGGAGAGTAACGGCAGAATCTGCGAWAGCCAGCAGGAGGGAGAGGAGGATGATRGGGTCAGGTTAAGGTTTTTTTCTTCTTGTTATTTGGCTCRCTCTTGAGTAATTTGTTTCTTATTTCATCAAACKGTGTGCTTAAAGCATCAGATAAGCTTAATATATATAGTTGATTTTATTTAATCACAAAGGGTGTGTTTATACATGGAAAATACKCGTTWWAAAATTTAGACCAATCGKTTAGTCGAAAGAACAGACGACTTTTGGTCYACCAAGATTTGTTTTAGACGAGGACAGCCCTAGTGGAAATATATATAAAACACAGGAGAATCATGATTTTGACGACACTGGGCCTTTAAAGGAACTTTCTCTMTTTTTGGAATTAAAATAAGATCAATAATAGTGTTCAATAGTAGCGACCCTTCCTCTTCAGGAATTCAAATCTTATTGGAGTCAGATTGAGTCATTTAGTTGTTGCATAGAATATCTCTTGTTGTATAGAAATGATACAAAGCAATATCATTGGATGTGTTTTTCTGTAAGTACTAGGCCTAATGTACTATGTAAAGGAAACATAATGAGAATGTCATTTGAAAGTCCTGTGAGAGAAAAGCGTGAGGAAGGCGGCATCTGCTGATGTCACTCACAGCTCTGACSAGTTGGTTTTGTGGGACACAGACTGTGATACTGGTCCATGTTCGTCAGACATGCTGGCATGGCACCTCAGATGAGACTTAGAGAGACAGAAAGAGAGAGAAAGGGGGGAAGGGAGAGTGTAAGAGATGGTGTGTGGGAACTCATAATCACACAATCACACTGTTACTGCTGAATCGTTGGTTCTCCCACCCACACTGTCTACTCAGTCAGTACCCAGAGCAGAGTGCTAAACTGAGGAATAGAAGATAGAGCAGAAAGGGTTCCCTACCAGTCTGTTCTGTACTGTATGACAGACAGTCGTCTGTTCCTAGTCAACTCAGCCACACGCCCACTCTGCTCATGGTCCTGTTGGATAATGGCAAAGTCATAGGATATGATGATAGGATGTCTTACCAGTCATCCTAACCTAAAATACACATTTTAATATTCAGACCAAGTTATTAGTCGAAGGAACAGACGACTTATAAAAACTCAAGTCTGAGGCTTTGACGTCACCAAGTGGGTATTCTTTGACTTCTTCTCCCTCTCCCCTTTTCTCTGTTTAGTCCGTTGCACAAGTCTTGAGAGATGAGGACTGCCCTTCCATGATAGTGCCAAGCAGACCTTGTAAGTGAATCCAAGTTCTGCACACAGTTCATCCACTATCATTATTGTGACGTTCATACTGTCTATTCCTAAGACTTAGATTCTGTGGGAGGGGAGGGTATGTGACGTGTTGGAAAAGGGGATATATATATCACAGTGTATGATATTGAAATACCAAATTGTCAAAATATTTGTTTGTYTGTTTCAGTCCTCCAGCGGTGCTTCCCAGACTTCATCACCAGGAACGGGACGCTAACTGTCGCCAACAAGACAGTCTTCAAAGACGGCTTAGGTAAAACAAGGAGCGTGATCGATCTCCGAGACGCTGCCAAGTAAGTCCTYCTCTCCCCAATGTCGCTCTGCAGAAGCCTTTGTTGTTGTCGAAATCTTGGAGTTTCTGCCGAGAGAGACTATGGGATGAATTGTGTAAGTGGGAGGCCTATTAGGGGTGGTGGATTCACATGGTTGAATATTTTTGACCAGTAGACCTGAAAGATGAATTAACGCTGTACAAATCTGTTCACTGTGGCCTCGTTGAGGCCATGTTTGAGAATTCAAATGCATTTAAACTATTATATTGTCATAGGGATTCTAACTTGGAACCCAGAGTCAACTGGACAGCTATTGCAGGGTAGGACAACTGGGCCATGATCACTCATGCCCAGTAGAGTGTGTAGTGTGGATCGTTCATGCACATTGAAAGCCGTCTATGCATGTTTGCATGGAAATGCAGCTCACGCTGTAGCTTCAGAGTAATACAGTTAAGTAAATTTCCTCATGCTATGCATATACAGTCTATAAAACGATCGATACGTATGGATTCACT
The DNA here is from genome assembly GCF_002910315.2 of Salvelinus sp. IW2-2015. Classification (NCBI taxonomy): domain Eukaryota; kingdom Metazoa; phylum Chordata; class Actinopteri; order Salmoniformes; family Salmonidae; genus Salvelinus; species Salvelinus sp. IW2-2015. The sequence goes on along the minus strand of NC_036856.1, from coordinate 6,021,884 downwards.
TGTGGGAGAGATAAGAGAAGAGCAATTAAGACAGATGCAGGGTCTTGATAGTTTTGTGTTAACGAGCTGCCATCATTAGTACATCATGTTTGCCTTTGAAAGAAGGATGTTATGACCAGTTGAATGCTTTTCCTTTTTAGCCGAGTTACCGCCATGCAGCAAGGAGTGGAAAGGTCTCAAACTAATTACAGTATTTGAACCTTTAACCGTAACCTTCTGTAGCCCCGAGCTCACTGTCTGCAAACTAACCTTCCCACCTGACTGCGTCATGGGTAATCTGCTGCTGTTCCTCTCCGACTGTGGCTGTGGAAAGGAAAGAGGACAGATTACCTTCAAATGTTGCCTGATGTGGAGCTAACATCCATATTGAAGCCCTAACAAAGAGTAACAACTTAGCTTACAGTTCATCTACTGTATTGGTCTTGAAAAGCTGAGAGTTACGTCACCCCCTAGCTTTCATCAACATCTTCCTTCAGTGATATTTTCTTATCATAATGTTTGCAAAGATTTCATTTCGTGAAACTGGAGAAGAACAGCCTCAGCATCAGATGAAGGCAGTAATTAGCATTATTACCACAGTAATTACCACAAGTTATATATATAGGCCTACCTCTGACTTTCATAGACTATATTTGAACACAAATAGAGTTCCACAGGGGACTAGTCATCTAATGTCATCTGCATTGTTTTGACTGGTAATGTCATWMTTTTGACTGGTAATGTCATTGTTWTGACTGGTGTAATGCTTTTGTTATGACAGGTGTAATGCTTTTGTTATGACAGGTGTAATGCCATCTTTCATCTCGCCCAAACTTTGAGCTGTGTATGTCCTCAGCATCTGTAGTTAGGATGACTGCGCCACCATTTCCTATTAGAAATTACAGTCTTTGTAGAGGGGCGTTTTTTGTCAAAGTAATTTTAAAAAATTAAAAAAACATCTCTCCAGCTATTCTTCTGTTGTTATGCCTGATGGTGAACCCTCAGGCATGGCTCATCTCACCCTCACGCATGAGATGTCAACAGCCCACCAGTGCCTTTCACATATTTCCCCCTGAATGCCAAGCACTTCAAAGAGTTGTCCAAGGACAGAGAATTTCCTTCCAATTACACTGCCTCCCCCCCAAAAAACTTGAACAAAGCATCAATTATTTTGTTTTCGACAGGTTCGGCCAAACTCCATCTGTTAAAGCCTGGTCTGTGGAGTGCGTTAGGCACAATAGCACAGCACTTACGTTTTCATTGGTACACACAGAATTACTGGGGCTCCTTTTTCATAGCAAAATMACTTTAGTAGGTTGCATTATGTGCTATTATAGCTGTATGGTCATGGGCTTTTTAGAGAAATATGATGGTCCAGATGAAATGAATGCCTAGAGTGAGCTTTCCTCCTGACGTGTGGTAGCTGTCCTCATAAAACAGACCGAGATTGGTGCTCGACTCACGAGACATTCTGCACAGCTCCAGGGGAAGGTTGGTTCTAGACTCTTGCTACTGCTCTTCACCAGTCCTGTAGAGGCTGATAATCTAGTGAGTAAAAGCATCAGGGAATACTTTGGGTCAGATATCTACAATAACACTCTAGAAAAAAAGGTTCCAAATGGGTTCACTGGCTGTCCCCACAGGATAACCCCTATTGGTTCCAGGTAGAACCCTTTTGGGTTCCATGTAGAACCCTCTGTAGAATGTTTCTACCTGCAACCAACAAGGATTCTTCAAGGGTTATCCTACGGGGACAGCCGAAGAACACTAAGGTTCTAGATAGAGAGTGTAGCGTTGCCAGTTTACCAATGCAGTAATGAGGACTCKCAAAGCCAGATATTTGCACAATGTTTTGTCGCGGAAGAGCTGTAGGTACAGTGGTTCTACAGTGGATATCTGATGAAGTATTCCTGGTGATTTTTGCCATCAGCTCTTTGTCCAGCTTGTACTGTATGTTGAACTGTTACCATTTTCTGCTTGTTCGTGTAGTTATGACAGAAAGAGATGCCTACAGGAATAACTAAGCTTCAAGACCCATTTGTATGTATTTTTCCTGTTAATAATCCTCGTTCCTGAGGGTTCCTTTGCTACTGTGGTGGAGTAGTAACCTGCTGCTTCAGAGTCATAGAGAGCATTGCTGCTTCCTAGCGCTTTGATGACACTAATATGTTGGCGTGTGACACATTTATCAGGGACGCCTGCCTACAACCTGTGCCGTCTCCCAGGGTTGTACAGCCCCCTCATAAACTGCAGTGTGTCGTGACCCTGTGCTGTGTGTGCAAGTGAGAGGGGTTGCAACACAACACAGGCCAATGTTCTCTCCGTAAATGAGCATGCTCTCCTTCTTTATTTCTCCCTCAATCTTTCTCTCTCGCTTCTCCTCTCCCTCCCGCACAGTGGCATTACCAGTCTGCTAGACGCCAAGGAGGTTGGCATGAAGATCTTTGAGGACTATGCCAACTCCTGGTACTGGATCTTAATGTAAGACCGACACCAGTGTGTCCGTGTGCATTCATGCATGTATTTTTGTATGTGTATATGTTTTACTGTGGTCCTCACTCTTACATAAAAGGTGTGTGTGTGTGTGTTTCTAGAGGTCTGGTGATCACCATGGTGGTCAGCCTGGCCTTTATCCTGCTGCTGCGGTTCACAGCCGGAGTGCTCCTGTGGCTCATCATCTTCGGAGTCATTGCTGTGGTGGGCTACGGTTAGTAATACAGTACGCTCTCCGTCACTGACCCAACAGCTACTTTAGCCTCACTAAAAGAGGACAATGCTATCTTTAGCCTGAGTACATTATCCACACTTCACCAGCCCATACTGTACTGAAGGTAAACATACCGCTACTGTATGTAGATTTGTGTGCGAGACAGTGTCCACATCTTCTCACTTCCAGCTGTCAGTCAACCCCTCTGTTGTCATGGCAAGCTAAATGTAGCGGATGTACATGTGCAGTATCTCACCGTGTCACATCTCTTTCTCTCTCTCTCTCTCTTCTCTGTCTTTCTCAGGGATCTGGCACTGCTACTGGGAGTTCAGTACACTGAGAGGGAAGCCACACAGTGATGGTGATGTTACCATCTCTGACATCGGCTTTCAGACGGACTTCAGAGTTTACCTGCAGCTCAGTCAGACCTGGCTCATCTTCAGTGCGTGGCCATCCACTTCTCCCATCTATTTGTTTAGCACAGGAAATACTAGCCTAYCACAAGGCTGTCAACTCAGTTTTACTGTGTTTATCACAAGGTGCAGAGTCTCTTGGACTTGCTGTGAAGCAGTTGGGTGCCAAACATGTCTGCTGGTTTTGCTTTTGCTTCTRAATCAGTAAATTAATTAGAGATGGGGAAACCATAGGATTTCCTGTTAACTGTATGCAACCTGGTATTGCTTAAATGAATTGGGCAAATGCCAGGAGAGGCTATGGTCTGAGGAATAGCACGTTTTTTCTGCTTAGTAGTAATCATTTGTATTGCAGTGATCTCCCTATCGGTCATTGAGGCGGTCATCATAGTAATCCTGATATTCCTGAGGAGGAGAGTACGCATCGCCATCGCTCTGCTGAAGGAGGGGAGCAGGTGAGTGGCAATCTTTTCTCAGGAGAGTGACTCTGATCTTGTTGTGTCACTTTGAATAGAACCCATCGTCTGTGTGCTCAGTGTTGGAACATTAACCTAACTTTTAACTACTCTTTTTCCCCACCCCACTTTCTCTCCATTCTCTTTCTCTCTCTTCTCCAGGGCCATTGGCTACATCATGTCCACTCTCTTRTACCCGATCATCACTTTTGTGCTGCTGGCCATCTGCATAGCGTACTGGGCGGTCACTGCTGTGTATCCTCTCTATATATTTACCAAGCCTCATCCTCACTGTACTATGTGCACACTTTACACAGTTATCTTGACATGCAGCGTTACCCATTGTAGCTACGGGTGAAGCATTCTGAGCTATCACTCAATGGAGTCATAGTGATTGGAATATACTTGAACTTGACTGGTCTTGAATTGAACCTAATAAAACTGCTGACCCCTTAGTGGAAATCCCAATATTGATGGCTCARAGGCAGGTACAAATTGTGATGCTTGTTTCTGCTTCCATTCCTCTGTGTTGCCCTTAACTGGTTTTGCCCTCAGCTTCTTGGCGTCTTCTGGCGARGCTGTCTACAAGGTCATGTCGACGCAGGACAAATGCGTGTATGCCAACCTCACCTGTGATCCAGAGGTTTGCTTTTCTCTCTACTCTCTTCCTCTTTATCACATTGGTGTTATTGCTGCATTGAGAACMACTGTATGCTATTGGCCTTGAAATCCTGAACAGGAGTACACATCKTTCAGCTGTGAAATCGCTAGCCAGTGACAACATCTGTGAGCTCTGGCTACATTCGGTCTTTCATGAAATGGCACCCTAGTCCCTATTCTAGGGAAATCGAGAATGGGAGAAGGGTGCTGTTGTATGCTTCTGACCAGAGGGAGTGCTCAATATAGGGAATTGGGTGCCATTTCCTTCTAACCRAATAACTTCCCCTATCTCTCCAGACCTTCAGTCAGACCAACGTGACCAAGGTGTGCCCTGGCTCCCAGTGCACCTTTGCCTTCTACGGCGGCGAGAGCCTCTACCACCGCTACATCTTTGTGCTGCAGCTGTGTAACCTGCTGGTGTTCCTGTGGCTGGTCAACTTCACCATCGCCCTGGGACAATGCACCCTGGCCGGGGCCTTCGCCTCCTACTACTGGGCCCTGAGGAAGCCCCAGGATATACCATCCTGTCCACTGTTCTCCTCCTTCAGTAGYGCTGTAAGGTAGGCTGGCTCAAATCATTTCACTCGTAAGAAAACCCCCACGTTCATTGAATGGGGTGGCAGGTAGCCTAGCGGTTAGAGCGTTGGGCCAGTAACCYAATGTTTGCTGGATCGAATCCCCGAGCTGACGAGGTAAAACATCTGTCGTTCTGCCCCTGAGCAAGGCAGTTAACCCAGTGTTCCCCGCACGCCGACGACGTGGATGTCGATTAAGGCAGGCCCCCGCAACTCTCTCAGAGGGGTTGGGTTAAATGCGGAAGACACATTTCAGTTGAAGGRTGTACAACTGACTTTCCCTTTCCCAGTTGWATGGGATTAGCACATAAGGAGGAGGGTGTTGGGTTGATTTCCCCCTGAGGGAGTAWTCCTAGTCCTGCACTATAAATCTATCTTAATGGAGAGTCTCTATTAAGCATGGCTMCTAGTCCAGGACTACACTTAATCTGTGTCCAGGAAACTGACCCTAAGTGTGTTTAGGTGTTGATTTGAAGGGGGAAGTGAGTGTGTGTATGGTGGATGTATACAGTGCATTCGGGAAAGTATTCAGACCCCTTGACTTTTTCCACATTTTGATACATTACAGCCTTATTCTAAAAAAGGATGAAAAAAAATAAAAAATGGTCCTCATCAGTCTAGACACAATATTCCATAATGACAAAGCGAAAACAGGTTTTTTGAATTTTTGGCAAATGTATAACAAATAAAAAACATACCTTATTTACATAAGTATTCAAACCCTTTGCCTTTTGACTCGAAATTGAGCTCAGATGCATCCTGTTTCCATTGATCATCCTTGAGATGTACAATTTGATTGGAGTCCACCTGTGGTAAATTCAATTGATATAGACAGACACACACTTGAGCAAAAACCAAGCCATGAGGTTGAAGGAATTGTCCATAGAGCTCCAAGACAGGATTGTGTCGAGGCACAGATCTGGGGAAGGGTACCAAAACATTTCTGCAGCATTGAAAGTCCCCAAGAACACATTGGCCTCCATCATTCTTCCAGAAGYACAASCATCTCTGCAGCACTCCACCAATCAGGCCTTTATGGTATAGTGGCCAGACGTAAGCCACTCCTCAGTAAAAGGCACATGACAGCCCGCTTGTAGTTTGCCAAAAGGCACCGAAAGTACAGACCATGAGAAACAAGATTCTCTGGTCTGATGAAACTAAGATTGAAGGAGGAAGCCTGGCACCATCTGGAGGACACCTGGCACCATCCCTARGGTGAAGKATGGTGGTGGCAGCATCATGCTGTGGGGATGTTTTTCACCTGCAGGGACTGGGAGACTATTCAGGATCAAGAGAAAGATGAATGAAGGTTAACCTTCCAACAGGACAACAACATTAAGCACACAGCCAAGACAGCAGAGGAGTGGCTTCGGGACAAGTCTCTGAATATCCTTGATTGGCCCAGCCAGAGCTCTGACTTGAACTCGATCTAACATCTCTGGAGAGACCTTAAAATAACTGTACAGCGGCGCTCCCCATCCAACCTGACAGAGCTTGAGAGGATCTCAAGAATGGGAGAAACTCCCCAAATACAGGTATGCCAAGCTTGTGGCCTCATACCCAAGAAGGCTCTAGGCTGTATTCGCMGCCAAAGGTGCTTCAACAAAGTACTCAGTAAAGGGTCTGAATACTTAGGTAAATGTGATATTTCAGTTTTTTATTTGTAATAAATTTGCAAACATTTCTAAAAACCTGTTTTTMCTTTGTCATTATGGGGTATTGTGTGTAAATTGATGAGGGGGAAAAAAACGACTTCATCAATTTTAGAATTAGGCTGTAATGTAATAAAATGTGGAAAAAGTCAAGGGTCTGAATACTTTCCGAATGCACTGTAAGCTATTTTTTTCAACACACACATGAGCAGTTTGGTAATACAGTGTATCGTCCAGGTACCACACAGGCTCTCTGGCGTTTGGCTCCCTGATCCTGGCTGTAGTGCAGATGTTCCGCATTGTTCTGGAGTACCTGGATCACAAACTCAAAGGTGGGTTTTGTGCTCACACTAAACCCACTGCCTTTTGTTCTATGTTTATATACAGTGGTGTACATTTATTTGACCTTCATTTCATGACGATGATCATCATGTCTTTTCAGGTGCGCACAATGCTTTTGCCCGCTTCCTGATTTGCTGTCTCAAATGCTGCTTCTGGTGCCTGGAGCATTTCATCAAGTTCATGAACAGGAACGCCTACATCATGGTGAGTCTGGGACGGAGCAGAGTTAAATCTCTTGTTTTCAGACGTTTACTTTCGATACAGTTTCTTCACGAACAGCTGATCAGGCAGTTCTGATAACCATCTTACGCAAACTGTTGGAATCATGAATACTTTCTCGCACCAGATTGCGATATATGGGAAGAACTTCTGCACCTCGGCTAAGGATGCTTTCTTCCTCCTGATGAGGAACGTAGTGAGGTAAGGCACTGTAAAGCTTGCTTTCCGTTAGAATAGAGTGAGTCTGTCTGTCATGGGGGTGACTGTCTCTCTCTGGGCCTCTGGGCTTCTCCAATGAGTTTCCTCTCCTCTGTAGGGTGGCAGTGCTGGACAAGGTGACAGACTTTCTGCTCTTCTTGGGAAAAGTGCTTATTTCAGGGAGTGTTGGTGAGTTCCCGYTCTTTCCCACACGCTGGTGTGTTGACAATGTCTAACCACTGTATGAGTCACGATACACAAAGGGATGGAGTACTTTGAAACAGTGACACTGTGCATGCTTGAGTTCAGGCGTCTCTTTGAAAGGCACTATTTTTTATTCTCGTTATTAGTCATTCATTTTTCTATTGTTATTTCCCCCCCCCCCAGGTGTTTTAGCGTTCTTCTTCTTCACCCGTAAGATACCAGTTATTCAAGAAGAAGTGCCATCACTAAATTACTACTGGGTCCCCCTGCTGGTAAGAAATATCATTACATCAAATGTAGTTTGGGTTAGCATTGCTTGTTGCTAAGTGTGTTCACGGACTTCGACTCTTCTCTCATTGACAGACGGTYATWTTTGGATCCTACCTGATCGCCCATGGCTTCTTCAACGTCTACGCTATGTGTGTGGACACCTTATTCCTTTGTTTCTGTAAGTACACCATTCATCTCTTTAAATACAGCCCAGRCTGGGGGTGCGAGGGCGTTTATATGATACAAAGACACAAGGGTCTGTGTTGGAACTTTGTTGGTGAATTGAAAGGTTCTCCATGTCATATGACCCTATTAGAAAGTTAGTGATGGACCGTTTTCTTAAATAAGTCAGGCAAAAGGTTATTCTAGCTTAATTTTTTTTACACTGTAATTATTGATGATTTCTATCACGTGTTCTTACAGTGAAGAACTAGTGAAGACTATTAAACTTTTTGAATTGTATGGAGACTGTGTTATTTGCATGTCCTCTGTCAAACCTTGCCTTGGCTGCACTCTAATCACTGAACTAGATGGTTATAATTCACTGGCCATTTTGGCTGACTTAAACCATTCTAAACTTTTCTCCAAATTAATTTTGCTGCTTGACTTTCTAAATCGTTTGGCTCTGCTAACTCCTTTCTCTCGTATTCTCTCTTTCTGCCTTCCTACCTACATGTTGTCTGCTCCTCTCCTCCTTCTCCTCTGTGGCAATGCTTCCTATCCCGTGGGGCCCGGTTAAGGTGAAGACCTGGAGAGGAATGACGGCTCGCCCCTCAAGCCCTTTTACATGTCCCCTCAATTGCACCGAATCCTCCGCAGGGAGCYGGGCTCCAAACTCTATGCTGCCTCCTGATAGGCCACCACACTGAACATCTGCCTAGTGATAGGCCAGAACACTGACTCACTGAAGGACTGGCCCATTCACCGTCTGTGTGGGAGTGTTTGTGGTCTGGAGCATACTAGAGCAGAGCCTAATGGACTCCAGACTGGCCAGGACTGACCAGAAAGGCCTTGGCAGGACATGGCAGGACCCAAGAGGGTGGTGTATGTGGGTGGGGGTTATGTCTATTCAACTTCCTCCCTCTCGCTGCCACCGCCGTTGATACTTCTGATACTTGCCTTTTTTCTCTGTCATGCTTCTGTCCCTTTCTTTCTCTGCCGTGCCGACACTGCTGATCTCTGCCTTACTTAGAGAGCGCTGCAGCAGCACAGTGGACGTGTGCGTGCGTGTGTGTGTGCGTGCGTGTGTGTGTGTGTGTGTGTGTGAGAGAGAGAGACAAGGGTGAAATTGCCATTAGCCCAACACATAGCAAGAGGCACACATACTGCAAAATGAGATCTCTGTATTTCGGATGCAATTGATGTACTTTTTCAGATGGTCAAAACATTATGGAGTTGTGGGGTGACACAGTACAAGGGCACCCCCTTCTGACACTACTGTGTTTGTGCAACGGTTATATGTACTGTAATGTAAGGTCATGTTTAAGGTGAAGTTGCCCTTAGACGCTGATCTTGGGTTGGCCTGTATAGCATTTTCCTCACCAGTGGTTAAGGTTAGGATTGGGGGAGGATTACCCAACCCCAGAGCTGTTTTAGGCACTCAAGTGTGGAAAATAACCTTGAGGTGGCTTTTCTGTCAAGCATGATRGTTTTTTTGGCTGTTTATGCTTAACATTAGTTGAAGAGGCACTTTTGGTCCACCATATTTATAGACACTGWTACAGATACTTCTACAGAGTCCTGGGCACAAGAACACTGCTCCAAACGTAATGTGTAACGCTACATAGATAAACTCGAACGCACCCATGAGTCTACAGGGTCACAGACACTCGTAGGACTGTTTGGTTTAACAATCATTGGTATACTGTAAGTGACAGATATGATGTTTGGCTGACGAAGGTTGAAGACTTTTTGTACACACGGATSCTGATGCTAAGAATGAGATTTTAATAGACCCTGACACGTTTCAGGAATTCCCGAATGCAGTTGCTAGTAAACGTGCCTAATTCTACACGGGAGAAATGTTCCTCTTATTGTTTTGTGGTTTTACATTCTAGCGCCGAGAACCGTTTCTAAAAGAAATACCGTTTCTAAAAGGATGTTAAAGCCATTTTTAGTCATTTTATATGGAATAGTAGTGCTGTTTTTAATACTAGGTACTGTAACTCGCATCTGTATGGAGGATTTTTAATGTTTTTGTACAGCGGAACTCTTTTGTATCAATGACTCCATTTTTTTTGGGGGGGGGGGGGTTGTTTTTGTGAATGGTTCATTTATAGCACAACTCTTGGGTAATTGATATCTTGATTGGTATTAAACAGAGGGTTTATGAAATGTTTACATTGACACTGGGTTTGTGGTATTGCACAGGATTTGGGGAAGACCTGTTGTCAAACAATGGGTTTGAGGTAATAAAAGATGGTTTGGTTGGGATCAAGTGGATTTTATGAAACCATGCTTTGAGAGTAAGTATCTGAAAAATGAGTTTGGTATCTCAAATAGATTTGGAGGAATATGACTGTGTTAGAGAATGTTTAATGGTAGGTTAAGGGGTATGTAACATAGTGTCTGTGGTATGTGACTGGCTGTGTGTTCCTGTCCTTAGTGGTGGATCTGGAGGTGAACAGCGGCTCTGCTGCCAGACCCTTCTACATGAGCAGCACCCTGAGACAAATTCTCGACAAGAAGAACAGCAAGAGGAGGAAAGACAAGAGAGAGCGGGGAAGATGAGAAGAGAGGAACGGATACAGGGTGACTGGAGGAGACAGAGGCAGGAGAGGTGATGGAGATGGGGGAAGGCACCTGTGTATGATGTAGAGATGGAAGACAGACAATTCTAATCCTGGTCCATATTGTACCTGCTACCATTATTATTATGCTCTTTGGACATAATATGTGAATTGTCTTATCTTGCCTTACAGTACTTGGATGTACTAACGAACTATCACCATGAACAATGACAACAGTGCGGTTAGCTTAACTGTGGSCAAATCGTGCATTTAAAGGCAACTMRAAGTTCTTGGTTTTACCAATGTACTGTGAAGCACTTACTTGAGTGAACAGCGAAGTGTACATTTGTATAATAATAGGTTGCACCACATACTACCTGTCAGCAGGCCCATGTCACTGTATGTAGGAACTCAAACCAGCCACAAGATGGTACTCTTAAGGTGGACATCTTAAAGGTCCAGTACAGAAGTATTTAATCACGATATCATGTCTGGGTAACAATTAAGTACGTTACTGTGGTTTCAATTAAAGTGGTCAAAGAGAAACAAAAATAGCTTCTCAGCAAAAGAGCAATTTCTCAAGCAAGAATTATGCTAGGACTGTCTGGGACTGGTCTGAGTCGGGAGGGGGAAACCAGCTTTTATTGGCAGAGAGGTTAGGAACTCTCGTTCTTATTGGTCTATTAGCTCATTTGTCACCTGGTGATGTCACCAGGCAGGCCAAAACTCCATCCCACCAAAACAGGAAATATGAATGTTGACTGGACTGGGCCTTTTAAGAAAGGTTACACCAAGACAGCTGAGTGAACGGCTGCTTGGGTTAATACTGTACATGAAATGTCCGTAGTTACCATGTATAATTACGCTCTTCAAGCTCCTTGGAGCACTAACTTGTATTTTCTCCTATTGAGAAAGCTATTTGCCATACATTGTCCATTGTGCTAATGTCTCGTTGTAGCAACCTTCTAACTTGTCCAATTGTAAGTATGTAATAGCCCTACKATTAGGTGCTTCAGTAAGTGCCAAAGTGCAACGGAAATCAGCAGGAATGCAGCGTCGAGGACCCTTACCTGTATGTATTGGATTCTGGCCTCCATTGACCATAAATCGCACAGTGTTACAAATTATGTTTCTTGTATGCCATTCAAGGTTTTTGGTCTAAGGTCTTCGTCCCATTCCTTCTTTGTGCAGCAGCACTGTGGGGACAGATAATGTGCCATTACTACGTCTGTCCCATAGTGGCATCACTGCCAGTATCAGAGATAGAGCATCCTTTTCCACTGGTATACAGTACAGTAGCACATGTCCATACCATTTTTGTTATTGAAATRCGACCTGTGTAAGGGCACAACTTCATGATCATGTAAATATGGAAGTAATGCATATCCGAGAATAATCTGAATGGATTACTACAGGCGCCTGTGCTTTCTTCTCTCCCTGTTATTGCCATGAAAGAATAGTCCCACTTTAATGCAACAATGCCAATAACCTATGACTATGCATATGCTATAGTATGTACAGTGCCTTCAGACAATATTCACACCCCTTGACTTTTTCCACATTTTGTTGTGTTACAAAGTGGGATTCAAATGGATTTAATTGTAATTTTTGTCAACGATCTACACTAAATAATCTGTAAGTGAAACAAAAATTGAGAGAATGCCAAGAGTGTGCAAAGCTGTCATCAAGGCAAAGGGTGGCTKCTTTGAAGAATATCAAATATATCTTGATTTGTTTAACACTTTTTGGGTTAGTACATGATTCAATCTGTTAATTCATAGTTTTGACGTCTTCACTACTATTCTACAATGTAGAAAATAGTCAAAATAAAGAAAAACCCTGGAATGAGTAGGTGTGTCCAAACTTTTGACTGGTACTGTAAGTGAATTATTGCAGACAGGATGCATGTTTTGTAATTTTTTTATTCTGTACAGGCTTCCTTCTTTTCACTCTGTCATTTAGGTTAGTATTGTGGAGTAACTACAATGTTGTTGATCCATTCTCAGTTTTCTCCTATCACAGCCATTAAACTCTGTAACTGTTTTAAAGTCACRATTGGCCTCATGYTGAAATRCCTAGCGGTTTCCTTCCTCTCCGGCCACTGAGTTAGGAAGGACGCCTGTATCTTTGTAGTGACTGGGTTTATTGATACACCATCTAAAGTGTAATGAATAATTGCACCATGCTAAAAGAGATATTCAATGTCTGTTTGTTTTTTGTTTTTACATATCTACCAATAGGTGCCCTTCTCTGCGTYGCATTGGAAAACCTCCCTGGTGTTTGTAATTGAATCTGTGTTTTGAAATTCACTGCTCAACTGAGGGATCTTCAAGATAATTTAATGTTGGTACAGAGATGAGGTAGTCATTAAAGTACATTTTTACTCCTGAACTTTAGTTTTGCCATAAGGGGTTGAGTACTTATTGACTCAAGACATTTCAGCTTTTCATTTTTTATTCTTTTGTAAACATTTCTAAAAACATAAGTCCACTTTGACATTATGGGGTATTGTGTGTAAGCCAGTGACACAAAATCTAAATGTAATCAAGTTTACATTCAGGCTGTAACACAACAAAATGTGGAAAAGYCAAGGGGTGTGAATACTTTCTGAAGGCACTGTACAAGATGARAAAAGAATATACCGTCTGTAGAGTCATTTATCTTTCTACTCACCCATTCATTTCCATCACCATGTGGTAGAACACTGTACCTTTGACAAATCAGATGAGGAGATCAATAAGAGGAATCCCTCCCTTCTTTGGGAAGTGAACTCTTTTGGTTTACCACAGTAAACAAGTAGACATGTGGTTCGTGTGTGCCTTACATTCCCCTCTACCTCTCGAGGACATCGCATGGACAGATCACAAACAGCACGGCGACAGGATGCTAAAAGACTCTTGCTGAGAGAGTGCCTGACATGTCTGTGACTGATGCATACAGTATGTCTACTGTATCTTCTCTCCAATGGTAGATTCCTAACTTCGTTCAGAGATGTTTMTTTAATTTTTTGTTTATGTAAAGAATTTTGCATATCTATACTTTATTTTAAACTGTGAGTATGTACGAATGTTTGGACTGTATATAAGCATATTATTTAATAACAAGAATGTTTGCTTTAGTTTTTTTATAAATTGATGCTAATCAACCATTTGTGTCTTATTGAGTATATGGAGGTGCCTTCCATGCCATGTATCATTCTCAAAAAATGTACATTACATTTATGACGTTGACCGAGTCCATTTCTCCCGTTTAGCTTTGCTTCATTGTGGTACTGTTGGTTGATGTTGTTGTGAGTAGAAACTGTCGCTATTTTATACAGTCGTTTTGTCAATAAACATTTATTTTCTTAATCACATACAATAAATACATGAAACAACAATAATTTAAATACTGATGTACAAATAATTCATAATTTAAGATAAACTTCACAATGGTTTGTCAATGGCAGTCTAGTTTCCCCCCTTAGATAAAAGATCGGCATCAAACTGTGGCACTTTGCAATAAATACACAAAGCTCTGTACACACTCCGGTTATCCAACTGATGTTTAAAGTATGACACAATGGTTGTGATGCAACTCATATTTGTATTGTACAAAAAAGAGTTTGTACGTGCAAACATGTTTACTCAACCATTGTACTTGTGTAGTAATTGTGTATATATTTTTGGAAGGGGAAAAAAAACTGCTGTATCAACCGTTGTGACAAATGCATTGAACATCAGTTGTACAACCTAKGTGTGTATGGGGCTCCTTTCAGACAGATAAGGCTTCTAGCATGACCCTTACTGACAAGTCACATGAAATGTTACACTTAATTAATTTGTTAAGAAGAAACCTACTAGACTGAAGATCCCTGGTGGTGTGTGAGGCTCTGGCAAATTGTGTGCGTGTCTGTGTGTGTGTCTGGCTCAGGCGTGGGTCACAGGAAGGGAGMTCATGGCGTGGGGGGGCAGCAGGGGATGGAACAGCATAGACTGAGGGGAGTGCACTGTGGAGATAGAGGACAAGCATGAGACACTAATAATACATCCATCACTACTTTATAGTGCACTACTCTGGTCTTATWGGGCACATAGAGCTCTGGTCAAAAGTAGAGGCACTATATAGGGAATATGGTGCCATTAGGGACGTATCCCATATTGAAAACAAATGTTTCGTCAAAGCCCTAATATCTCTTCTATTAAATCTGTTTCTATAATTTCAGAAAACCAGAACTAAAATCTTGAGTAATTGGGTCAGATACTCGACCCATTCCGAAACGTTAAGCTTGAAATCATTGCTAGAAATACCCCCTCCCACTTTAAGCACCACCATCACCCAATCCTGATACGTCCAAATAACCAGTGMCAGAAAACCAGAGCACCGGAAATACTGCCTTTTTTAAGTCATCGCAACCCACAGTCTTTTGACAGARATAACTTTAAATGATACCATTTATGTTCCAGTCTATCCAGAAGAGATTACTGCTCCTATAACTCTATTTGACTGCTAAACACACTGCAGCCKAGAGATATACTCATATGTCTTTCTATATGGCTCTGGTGCAGCCTATTGTATGTCCCAAATGGCACCCTATTCACTTTATAGTGCACTACGTTTGACCAGGGCTCATAGGGCCAAAAGGTAGTGCATTATAAAGGGACAAGGGTGCCATTTGGGACGCAAGCTATCTCGCAGGCTATCTCTCAGCTTACCATCGATGTAGGAGTGCAGCGCGGTGAGCATGGAGCCCTCTGGGGTGCCGTAGGCTGTGTACTGCAGCTCTTCTGGGGCCGGGGTGGGCTGGGAGTGGCGACCGGGCTGCAGGGAGGACAGGGGGGTGGCTGAGGAGTGGTTGGGGCTCACATGCTTCTTATGGCGTGCTCTGCAGTTCTGGAACCAAACCTGGATTGGATATAAGAAGTGTCATGTTTTAGTACTGGCATTCAATAGTGACACACTTKATTAACCCTCATACTTACMACCTACCYACTGGGGTCATTTTATTTTCATGACTGTGTCAATCAACTTGTTCTTAATAAATCCATATAATTGTTTAGCGTTTCTGTATCAATATGGACCTTTGGGGTAATTTTGACCCCAGCCAAAAGGACCTAATTCTGCCTTTACACTCTTAGAAAAAAAGGTGCTAAGTAGAACCATACAGGGTTCTTCGGTTTGTCCCCATAGGGGAACCCTTTTTGGTGCTGGGTAGAATCCTTTGCAGAGGGTTCTAAAACCCTATATGTAGGGTTCTTCAAATAACCCCCTTTATATGGTTCTACCTAGAACCCTCTATGAAGGGTTCTAACAAGAACCCATTTATCTTTGGAGAGTTCTTCCTAGAACCCTCTATAAACGGTTCCACCAGCCTTATTAGCCTTTAAAATTGTATTTTTTATGACAATACATTACATACTGTACTGTATGTCATAAGGCCTTTCTTTGAGGGCCTAGTTATACCCTAACACAGAGGTGTTAGGAATCCCCTGGTTTACAGGCCACATCAGGCCWGCAAGTCACATTGTGCTGGCTTGCAAAGTGATGTGTAATTCCTATTGGAATCCAGCCAGAGTTAGGYTATCCAACAAGTGGATTTGTTAATCACCCACAACCTGCATTCAGAATGACTGCCAAGGTAGGGAAGATTGAATACTGAGACTARCTCAATCATCTAAACTGTAACAACCATCTCAGTAACTGGTGCAATAAATCCAATTACTAKCCGATTGGATTAGTTTAGAAAARGGTATGTTATTTATCTTTGTGTAGCATTAAATTAATCAACCAATCAATGTGCATGGAAAAACACAGATATTACTTCAGCAATAAGGCTAAGGGCTGTTCTTATGTACGACGCAACACGGAGTGCTCAGACACAGCACTTAGCCGTGGTATATTGGCCATATATCACAAACCCATGAGGTGCCTTATTGCTATTATAAACTGGTTACCAACATAATTAGAGCAGTAAAAATAAAACTGTTGTCATACCGATGTTATACGATCTGATAAACCCCGGCTTTCAGCCAATCAGCATGCAGGGCTTGAACCACCCAGTTTACAAAGTAAAATAAACAATTCTGAAAATCTCCCGGCAATAGAGCATGCTGGGAAATATAATTCATGGTTCTATGTGAAACCCTTCTTCCCTTCCAAACCTACCCTAACCACTGCGTTTAACCATGGAAAGAGGTCTGGGAATACGGATGAATATAAAAAGTGTAGTTATTCCCTCCGCAAGGCAATCAAACAAGCAGAAAGCCGGTATAGGGACCAAATGAAGTTGCAATTCAACGGCTTAGACACGAGACGTATGTGGCAGTGTCTACAGGAAATCACAGACTACAAAAGTAAAACCAGCCACGTCACTGACACAGACGTCACGCTTCCAGACAAACTAAACTCCTTCTTTGCCCGCTTTGAGGATAATACAGTGCCACCGTCGCGGCCCGCTAACAAGAACTGTGCCCCCCACCCCCTCCCTCCGTGGCCAACGTGAGTAACACATTTAAACGTGTTAATCCTCGCAGGGCTGCTGGCCCAGACGGCCTCCCTAGCCGCGTCCACAGAGCATGCYCAGACCAGCAGGCTGGTGTGTTTACGGATATATTCAATCGCTCCCTATCCCAGTCTGCTGTCCCCACATGCTTCAAGATGGCAACCATTGTTCCTGTACCCAAGAAGGCAAAGATAACTGAATTAAATGACTACCGRCCCGTAGCACTCACTTCTATCATCATGAAGTGCTTTGAGAGACTAGTCAAGGATCATATCACCTCCACCTTACCGGCTACCCTAGACCCACTTCAGTTTGCATACCGCCCAACAGGTCCACAGACGATGCAATCGCCATCACACTGCACACTGCCCTAACCCATCTGGACAAAAGGAATACCTATGTAAGAATGCTGTTCATTGACTACAGCTCAGCATTCAACACCATAGTACCCTCGAAGCTCATCATCAAGCTGGAGGCCCTGGGCCTCAACCCCGCCCTGTGCAATCGGGTCCTGGACTTTCTGATGGTCCGCCCCCAGGTGGTGAAAGTAGGAAACAACATCTCCACCTCGCTGACCCTCAACACTGGGGCCTCACAAGGGTGCGTGCTCAGCCCCSTCCCCTCCCTCAGCCCCCTGCACGTCTCCAACTCAATCATCAAGTTTGCAGACGACACAACAGTAGTGGGCTGGATTACCAACAACGATGAGACATCCTACAGGGAGGAGGTGAGGACACTCGGAGTGTGGTGTCAGGTGTCAGGAAAACAACTTCTCACTCAACGTCAACAAAACAAAGGAGATTATCGTGGACTTCAGGAAACAGCAGAGGGAGCACCCCCCTATCCACATCGAAGGGACAGCAGTGGAGAAAGTGGAAKGTTTTAGGTTCCTCGGTGTACACATCAACGACAAACTAAAATGGTCCACCCACACAGACAGTGTGGTGAAGAAGGCGCAACAGCACCTCTTCAACCTTAGGAGGCTGAAGAAATGTAGCTTATCACCCAAAACCCTGACTAACTTATACAGATCCACAATCGAGAGCATCCTGTCGGGCTGTATCACAGCCTGGTACGGCAACTGCTCCGCCCTCAACCGCAAGGCTCTCCAGAGGGTGGTGTGGTCTGCAAAACGCATCARCGGGTGCAAACTACCTGCCCTCCATGACACCTACAGCACCCGATGTCACAGGAAGGCCAAAAATATCATCAAAGACAACAACCACTCGAGCCACTGCCTGTTCACCCCGCTACCATCCTGAAGCGAGAGTCGCATACAGTGCATCAAAGCTGGGGCCGAGAGACTGAAAACAGCTTCTATCTCAAGGCCATCAGAGTGCTAAACAGTAATCGCTAACTCAGAGAGGCTGCTGCCTACATGGAGAACCAATCACTGGTCACTTTTTATCAATGCCACTTTAAATAATGCCAATTTAATTAATGTTTACATATCTTACACTTCTCATATCATATATATATATTATATTTTATACCATCTATTGCACCTTGCCTATGCTGCTCAGTCATCGCTCATCCATATATTTATTTGTACATATTCTCATTCYCAGGTAGTTGTTGGGGAATTGTTAGATAACTTGTTAGATATTACTGCATCCAGAAGCACAAGCATTTCGCTACACTCGCATTAACATCTGCTAACCATCTGTATGTGACCAATAACATTTGATTTGATTTGAAATAATCCTTRTTGCCTTCCAAAGAATCATCAAAGAACCTTTTTTTCTTTCTTCCAAAACCAGTTCTTAATATGTTAAAGGTTCTTGGTAGAACCCTGTGCCGTACAAAGAACCCTTGACTTCCGAAAAGGGTTCTTCTGATCAAAAATGTTATTGGTAGAACCCTATCCCTCCGCAAAGAACCCTTATGGAACTATCCCCCTCCCCCACCAGAGAGTGGAGGGGGGACCTGATTTTGACCAGATAGACCGATCATCTGCCGAGATATAGCACATCATGTGCTCTTGCCTGATATTGTACTTTTCTATACCACGTTTCGTACGACTGTGTACAAAATAAGTTTTGGGGGTTTTTTTTGCAGTAAAAATCTGCCAATGGTATAAATATTTGATAGAACTGCAATACAGAACTCAGAAACACTGTGAATCTACACAGAGCTGTATTGGTGTGTTTTCTCTGAAAAGTAGTTATTCTAGGCCAAATCTAAAAAAAAGTATTTTTTTGTATCCAGGTTTCTTTGGAGACATAATATTCAGTTATACATACGATATCATCCGTGGGTGGAGGGGGACCTGTATCAGTGATTTTGACCAGATAGACAGATCACCTGCAGATATGGAGCACCTTATGTACTGTCCTATGGTTATACCTAGTTAAAACTATGTATGACACTGTACAAAATCAAAATCACCTTACATATATGCTTAGTTGCAGTCAAAACAGCTCATSAAAGTATTTCAGTGGTATGAATACTTGGTAGAACTGTAACACAGAAACCAGCAACCCTCTAAATGTATACAGTGCATTCGGAAAGTATTCAGACCCCTTGACTTTTTCCACATTTTGTTACGTTACAGTCTTATTCTAAAATGGATTACATACAAATAAAAATCCTCATCAATCTACACACAATAKCCCATAATGACAAAGAAAAAAATGTTTTTTAGAAATGTTAGAAAATGTATTACAATTAAAAAACAGAAATACCTTGTTTACATAAGTTTTCAGACCCTTTGCTATGAGAACTCAAAATTAATCTCAATGCATCCTGTTTCCATTGATCATCCTTGAGATGTTTCTACAACTTGATTGGAGTCCACCTGTGGTAAATTCAATGATTGGACATGATTTGGAAAGCACACGCCTGTCTATATAAAGTCACAGTTGACAGGACGTCATGCAAAAACCAAGCCATGAGGTCGAAGGAATTGTCCATAGACCTCCGAGACAGGATTGTCGAGGCACAGATCTGAGGAAGGGTACCAAAAATTCTGCAGCAATGAAGGTCCCCAAGAACACAGTGGCCTCCATCATTCTTAAATTGAAGAAGTTTGGAACCACCAAGACTCTCCTACAGCTGGCCAACCAGCCAAAACTGAGCAATCAGAGGAGAAGCGCCTTGGTCAGTCGAGGTGACCAATAACCCAATGGTCATTCTGACAGAGCTCCAGAGTTCCTCTGTGGAGATGGGAGTGCCTTCCAGAAGGACAACCATCTCCTGCAGCACTCCACCAATCAGGCCTTTATGTACAGCTGTAAAATGGATGCCAATCCTCAGTAAAGGCACATGACAGCCTCTTGGAGTTTGCCAAAAGGCACCTAAAAGACTCTTGACCATGAGGAACCAGATTATCTGGTCTGATATAATACAGGATTGAACTCTTTGTCCTGAATGCCAAGCGCCACTCTGGAGGAAACCCGGCACCATCCCTACGGTTAGCATTGCGGTGGCAGCATCATGCTGTGGGGATGTTTTTCAGATAAGGGACTGGGACCACCATTCGGGATTGAGGGAAAATGAACGCGAAGCAAAGTACATTAGAGATTCTTGATGAAAACACATCTCCCAGAGCGCTCAGGACCTCAGACTGGGCTCGAAGCGTTCACCTTCCAACAGGACAACGACCCTAAGCACACAGCCAAGACAACACAAGAGTGGCTTCGGGACAAGTCTCTGAATGTCCTTGAGTGGCCCAGCCAGAGCCCGGAATTGAACCCGATCGAACATCTCTGGAGAGACCTGAAAATAGCTGTGCAGCGACACTCCACATCCAACCTGACAGAGCTTGAGAGGATCTGCAGAGAAGAATGGGAGAAACACCCATAAATACAGGTGTGCCAAGCTTGTAGCGTCATACCCAAGAAGACTCGAGGCTGTAATCGCTGCCAAAGGTGCTTCAACAAAGTACTGAGTAAAGGGTCTGAATACTTTTGTAAATGTGTTATTTCATTATTATAATTTTTTATACATTTGCAAACATTTCTAAACCTGATTTTGCTTTGTCATTATGGGGTATTGTGTGTAGATTGATGAGGGGGGAAACTCTTTCATCAATTTTAGAATAAGGCTGTAATGTAACAAAATGTGGAAAAGTCAAGGGGTCTGAATACTTTCCGAATGCTCTGTACATAGTGCTGTATTGGTGTTTACTCTCTGAAAAAATGTTATTACTTGGGAAATGTTATATAAATACCAGACTTCCTATAATATTGTCCAATATTCTATATGTTGAACTTGATAGGGTATTTGGGTTGCTGTAACATTTGGTTTGAAGTGACTTTTAGGATTTGGGCATGCTTTTTGAAGCATCCTGCCATAGGTACTACCACTCCCATTGTTTCACTATCTGTGATGCTAATGCTGGCTGTGGGGTAGGTACTTAAAGAAAACTACGCCATATTCATCGTCCTTGTCTCTGAGGATCAATGGATGAATAAATGTTTGTCAATAAAATGAAGTATATTTCGAATTTTGGTGTTGTTTTTTACCACATAAATATGACGTAATTAGTATTTACTTAAAACTTCTAAAAACGAAATTATACTACAATGAACTGACGCTAAATCTGATTTTTTTGAACTGACAGTGCCTTCAGAAAGTATTCACACCCCTTGCCTTCTTCCACATTTTGTTGTGTTACAGACTGAATTTAAAATGGATCAAATTGAGATTTGTTGTGGCCTACCCAGAATACCCCATAGTGTCAGAGTGGAATTATGTTTTTAAAAATTTGTACAAATTAAGAAAAAATTCAAAGCTGAAAAGTCAATAAGTGTTCAACCCCTTTGTTATGGCAAGCCTAATAAGTTCAGGAGTAAAAATTTGCTTAACGTTTCACATAATAAGTTGGACTCACTCTGTATGCAAGAATAGTGTTTAACATACTTTTTTTAATGACTACCTCATCTCTGTACCCCACACATACGATTATCTTTAAGGTCCATCAGTCGAGCAGTGAATTTCAAACACAGATTCAATCACATAGACCAGGGAGGTTTTCCAAAGCATCGCAGAAGGGCGATGGTAGATATGTAAAAAAAAAAAAAAAAGCAGACACTGAATATCCCTTTGAGCATGGTAAAGTTATTCATTACACTTAGTATGGTGTATCAATATACCCAGTCACTACAAAGATACAGGTGTCCTTCCTAACTCAGTTGCCAGAGAGGAAGGAAAACACTCAGGGATTTCACCATGAGGCCAATGGTGACTTTAAGACAGTTACAGAGTCTTTCAGGATAAAAAAGAAATGGAATGGAGCTAAGGACAGGCAAAATCCTAGAGGAAAACCTGGTTCAGTCTGCTTTCCACCAGACACCTTTCAGCAGGACAATAACCTAAAAAAAACAGGCCAAATCTACACTGGAGTTACTTACCAAAAAGACACTGAATGTTCCTAAGTGGCCGAGTTCAAGTTTTGTCTTAAATCGGCTTGAAAATATATGTCAAGATCTGAAAATCGTTTTCTAGCAATGATCAACAACCAATTTGACAGAGCTTGAAGAATTTTGAACAGAATAAAGGGCAAATGTTGCACAATTCAGGTGTGGAAAGCTCTTAGAGACTTACCCAGAAAGACTCACAGCTCTAATCGCTGCCAAAGGTGATTCTAACATGTATTGACTCAGGGGGTTGAATACTTATCTAATCAAGATATATTAGTGTTTTATGTTTCATGAATTGTTTACAAATGTTAGAATTTTTCTACCACTTTGATATCAGAGAGTATTTTGTGTAGATCGTTGACAAAAAATTACAATTAAATCAATTTTAATCCCACTTTGTAACAACAAAATGTTGAAAAAGTAAAGGGGTGTGAATACTTTCTGAAGGCACTGTATGTGGATTGTACTTTGGAAATATTATATATATATATATATATATATATATATATATACACATATATCTATAATATTTTCTACCACTTTGATATCAGAGAATATTTTGTGTAGATCGTTGACAAAAAATGACAATTAAATCAATTTTAATCCCACTTTTTAACACAACAAAATGTTGAAAAAGTAAAGGGGTGTGAATACTTTCTGTACTTTGGAAACATATTATATAATTGATTTATTTTTTTGTCAATATGTATATATATACATTGCTCAAAAAAATAAAGGGGAACACTTAAACAACACAATGTAACTCCAAGTCAATCACACTTCTTGAAATCAAACTGTCCACTTAGGAAGCAACACTGATTGACAATAAATTTCACATGCTGTTGTGCAAATTGAATAGACAAAAGGTGGAAATTATAGGCAATTAGCAAGACACCCCAAAAAGGAGTGTTCTGCAGGTGGTGACCACAGACCATTCTCAGTTCCTATGCTTCCTGGTGATGTTTTGGTCACTTTTGAATGCTGGCGGTGCTCTCACTCCATTGGTAGCAATGAGACGGAGTCTACAACCCACACAAGTGGCTCAGGTAGTGCAGTCATCCAGGATGGCACATCAATGCGAGCTGTGGCAAAAAGGTTTGCTGTGTCTGTCAGCGTAGTGTCCAGAGCATGGAGGCGCTACCAGGAGACAGGCCAGTACATCAGGAGAGTGGAGGAGGCCGTAGGAGGGCAACAACCCAGCAGCAGGACCCTACCTCCGCCTTTGTGCAAGGAGGGCACTGCCAGAGCCTGCAAAATGACCTCCAGCAGGCCCACAGAATGCAGTAGTATATTATATTTCAAAGTACAATCCACATACAGTTGGCCTTCAGAAAGTATTCAAC